>NW_022900934.1:20765883-20783569 GCF_012274545.1 Fukomys damarensis
ATAAACCCTTAGCCAACCTTGTCCAAAAAAAAAAAAAAAAAAAAAAAAAAAAAAAAAAAGCCAAAACACAGTTAGTGCAAAGTCCTGGAATTCATGACATGACCAGACTAGTATACAAGAAATAATGGGACTGATTCAGGCAGATTAATTTGCTTTTGCCAACAATCTTCCCCATTCAAAACACAGAAAAGTATTTTTCTTCCCAAGTGCAAAAACTACAAGAGACAATGACAATCAAAAATTTTAATGGAATTATGAAAAAAATAAAAACATGACTGCAATTAAGGAGAAGCTTCTGGTTCCTACTTACAAGATTTATAAGAAAGAAGAATTTGGATAAAAGATGCTGCAAGATAATAGAAATAAATGGAAACAAATCAAAGGACAGCAGTAATCATAAAATACTTTAAAGATGGTGAAATTTTACAACAAATTAAAAGCTTTTTAGCTTTTTAAAGGTTAAATTTAAAACTTTACGATACCACAAGCTAGTTCAAAAACATAGGAAACTGTGCATTCAGGTCCAAAATTATGATTTTTTTTTATCATGCAAAACAATGAACAAAGAAAATTACACAACTACAGAAATTGAGGTTTTGAACTGCCTATAACGTGCATTAAAAATTTTAGTTCATTAACCCTTCCCAGCTCAATGTTATTTTCACAAAGTCCAGTATACTGTCACATAAACTGAAAGCTAACCAGTTCAAGGAAGCAAACTTAAGTTAAAGGTGAACTGCATGGCAGAATTCCTTGATGACAGCCAGTACTAAGAAAACAGTGTAACACGCCCCCCTTCAAGACTGGATCATAGCAGCGCTCACAAACCCTTACAGCATGTGGACACTTCTTATCTCCTGGATAATTGTAACAGCCTTTATCATCTCCAAAAACAGTGAAGAGAAGTGCTTCTATCCTTTCCCCACCAGGGAAAATGACGAGTTAAAAGATATTACTCACATATGATCTGAACTTTGGTTTCTATCTTCTGGTGTAAGAGGGTGAGAAAAGCTGTTACAAACTCCCTAGAGATAGAAATCTCTGTAAGTTCCCTCTAAGCAAGCCCACCAACAAAGCAGCAGGCTAGCCATGCTAGATTCAAGGATTTCGGGGATAGCTGTTCTGTAGTCCAAAGCTACATTATAAGAATTATACCTTTAAAAATATAAAAATGACTAACTCACTCTAGAAAATTAATAAACATGATTCAGAAATTCAAAATATAAAGTACATGAACACAAAGAAAATATAACTTGAAAGTAGTCTTAAAATTTTTTTCACTTAGACATTGTAAGCACATTAATTTAACCATAAGTAAGCACTACTTTCAAACTTATGAATAAAATGACATGGAAATGGTAGAAATTAAAGTATCAAAATTTGAATAAAATAAAGTAAGCAAAGGAATTCCTAAACCTACACAATCTCAAATTATATTCCTGAAAATCTTTACATTTGTAACTTTTCTAGAGTCATAAGAATATCCAAAATAATTCTGTGTATGTAATAATCACAGACATAAGACATTCATCTTGGCACATTATACATAATACCTATAAAGGCATTTCTGAGAGAAAATGGACATACTCTGGCCATATTAATTTACCCCTGGAACTAATATTCTCCCTAGAAATGCAAAGAACTAATGCAATCAGACTTTTTTTTTTTTTAACCTCAATCTATTCCCAACTCCAGTAGAAAAATGCTTTCTTACCAAACAATCAATACATTCATGAATGCACAATCATTAGTGCCTGGCTAATAGTAATAGCACCTCAAAAAAGTCAGTCATTATTATTATTATTATTCAACTGTTCAAAACATACCATAAATATTCAAAACATTCTGTACTATCCATCCTTACATTCTGTATCCTATGTCACCATCTCCAAGTACAGTGGTCAGATGAAAATAATATATCAAATTTTATGTAAACAGCTTCATTTCTATAATAAAATCTAAATGAAGAGTTATTAATCTTCTACCAATCTTATTAAGTTACAAAGCAAATGATATTTTCTCTCTTTATTTTTGAGACAGTGTCTCACAATGTAATTGAGATTGACCTAGAATTTATTAAGTAGCCCAGCCTGGTCTCGAACTCACAGTGATCCTGCCTCAGCCTCCTGAGTGCTGGGATTACAGGCATGTGCCACCACACCTTGTGCAAATGATATTTTCAAAGTGTTTCCTTGAAAGAAAGTTCTCTAGACTAAAACCTGAGTGGTTAGAGACTACTGGGAAGCAGACAACTATTCATATATACATGTACCAATGATCAAAAAGCTGTCAAAAATCTAAACACCTCTCTGGATACATTTCCAGTCACAATCTTTAATTCTTCATGTAAGTATCATTACCCTGGCTGACATGAAGGGAACTTCCAGGTCACCTACTGAAAGGAATTTGATTCAACGAAAAGGGGCTAACCTGAAGTATGTCTAATAAAATCAGACAAAGGGCCAAACCTCATAGAATATACATTAAAACGATAAGTAGGAAAACTTCCAAAGTTTCTTTTACTTCAGCTGGAAGGGGTTAAGCATGAGACACTGCTTGGTGAGAAAGAGCTTTTTACAATACAAATTAATCTTGCAGGTAGGAAAGATTAAGAGGGGGAAAAAAAGAAAAGGAAGAAAATGATAATATATTTCTTGAGCAATATTTACCAGTCATGCTGCTGTCTCTGTTTATCCCATTATGAAGTTTACAGTGAACAAATGCTGCATCAAATAACCATGATCCGAAGAGATTCAAGATGCTGTTAACCTTTGGTCTTCGAGGGGCAGGCAGTGGCCGCGGTTCTGAACTTGTCTGATTTGGACTTGACAGAGGAGAGGTTGAGGAGCTCTGGTGCTGGACTTTAGAGGTGTGAGCAGTACTAACCTATTAGAACAGCACAAAAGTACAACCACACCCATGAAAGGCCTCAGAAAACAGAAAGACCTTTCTTTCTAAAAAAATTTTAAAAGCCAACTTTATACAGTCTAACTATGGCAATGAAAGTTCTTACTGTGCTTGTCTTCATGGTGGCCTTATTCACAGTAACAGCCCGGTGCCTCCGGTTGTGTGGTGGGGTAGTATTGACCGCAGTGCTTTGAGGCATACTTAATCTATTTACGGGTGTTGGAGGAGCACTGTCTGACCGGGGTCTAGAAATGCCTTAAGGAAAAAAGAAAGATGAAGTTATTCTTCACAGTTCAAATACATGATTGGGGTTAGGGTTGGAGCTCAGTGATACAGCAGTTGTCTAGACTGGGCAATGTCCTGGGTTTAATTCCCAGCACAACCAAAAACGAAACAAAAAACCAACCAACAAACAAACAAAAAAAACCCTATTTGACCAGAAAATGTTCTACATGCAATACTTTTGAAGGACTGGGACATAATATAGCAGACCACTTGTCTCCTCCCAATATCCACTTACCATTTTTATCTATGTACTACAACACACATTTTAGCTGAACGCAGCTACCCACAACAAATAACTACATTTTCATTCTTCTCTTGCAACTAGATACGGCCATTTGCTAACCACAGAAACATATGTGATTGCTGGGCAGGTCTTCTAAGAAATCTTAAAAGGACAATCAGGTATAGACTCTCCTTCTTTTCTAACTACTGGACAGGACAGTGAAAATTCAACCATCACAGCCTAGCAGGCAGTGCACAAAGGATGCAGAACCACCAGACAGAAAAGCTTTTTATCCCTCACAGGGACAGAACTACTACAGCAGCCCTGTACTGCCTAGTCCTGATTTCATATTGGGATTTTTGGTTGTTATATGGCAGACAATCAGACTTAATATATTTGCTACATAATACATAAACAACCACAAATGTTTTAGAAAACAACAGCCACTGCAGGCATAGTGGCACACACCTGTAATCCCAGTTACTCAGGATAGTGAGGCAGGAAGATTATAAATTCAAGGCCAGCAACTTAGAGACCTTGTCTCAAAATAAATTTGTAAAATGGTTGGGAATACAGCTCATCATTCCCTGAGTTCATTCCTCAGTACGATTGACCAAGTGATCAAAAGACAGACAGAGACAAATAGATACTAAATACCACTGCTTCCTCTCATATGTCTAAAGTGTGAAAAAATCTTTTGAAACAGTGGTTTACATAAGGTATAATTTACTTTCCAATGATACACATAAGAATAGTCTTTAATGCATTATAATCTGTATTTTCTTGGATAATAAAAATGTGTACTTTTTCTGCAAATTATTTATTTGTACTCTTGGTCCTTTTATTAATATATTTTTTCTTAGCATATTGTTTGATCTATTTATATAAAGACATAATAATCTCTATTATATTTGTTGCAAATTATCTTTCCTAGTTTGTTACCTGTCATCAAATCTATTTCTCTTTTCCTTTGGGCTTTCATAATTTCTTCTAGAATTATATTCAAAGGTTATCTAAATGCAGGCTCTTCAAACATCTAGCAACATACACAAAATTCACCTAAGAATGCATCCACCAGACAGCTGATTCCACGCATGGCACGAAAAAATATTTGAGGCAGATGTTTAAGGCAGGGATACTGATTCAATTCTTGTGGCATTCCGCTCACATTTAAGAACTGTTCCTGAAATTTGGGAGTAGAGCTTATAATGGCTGGATTACTCAAATCCACAGGATTACTATTAAGAAAGAGAAAAAAATTAATTACACAATTAGAAATTTCTATAAAATGCATGCAAACCAATATAAGAACAGGGCTATATGTGCCTATTTCTTTAATTCAGAGAGCCAACTGATCTATATTTCATTAGAGTTGAGGGCTCAGACATGAACACTTCTCTATAGAAAAGGTGCAACTTTTTTACATGAACTTATTTTACCCACAGAATGAGAGTGAAAATAAAACTAGAAGGTTTTAGTACATATGGATGTTTAACATGTTTGGAATTAAGCAATGGAATGGAAAAGTTTCAAAAAGAGCCTCAAGGCAAAGATTTTATGTTAACATTTTCAATTTTTAAAAAATATGAAAATCAAGATCACTATATAATTTTACATATACCCACATATATACATGTACCACAGCATACATTTCAAAATAATGTAATGGGGTTTGATTTATATTTTAGGTACAAACATTTGCATTAAAAAAAGCTTTCCACTTGAAATGGTCTGTTTAGTGGTTGATTAAATAGGTTCTCCAACTCAAAGTACAACTGGTAACTTATAAGTAGTGTAAAGAATTTTCACTAATTACAAGGCAAAAGAACTAGGATGAGAAGTAGAAATCAGTAGTTTACACATACTCTGGCCCTTGAAAACTCTTCTTCCACCCACCAGAAGTTCTCTTTTTCTTTTGGTACCAGGAATTGAACTCCAAGGCAGGCGCTGGAACCACTGAGCTAAATCCCTGGCCCAAAACTTTTCTTTTTTTTTGATACCGGGGATTGAACTCAGGACCTTGCACTTGAGAGGCAGGCAGTGGAACTACTGAGCTAAATTCCTGGCCCCAAAAGATTCTTAATTTCAAGTTAACTACAGTGGGAAAGGGTAACGTGTGCTTGTATAGAAAATGGGCTGCTAGAGGTAGCACACCATGTCACAGAACTAGAATCCATCATGGGAAGCACAGGAGGTAAAAAGTCTCTAGCAGCACTGCCTGCTGAGAGTTGTAGTTCATTTGTTTAGAAATTATAAAAACAGGTTGTACGGTTGAAATGGACTATACCTCAGTCCAACAGAGGTGTAACTTTTTTAACTGTTAAATTCATGTTTTTCAGTTACTAAAAACTAGGAAGAGAAACACTTATAAAGCTCTTCCAGATATAAATCAGAAATGATTTCATAGGCATCCAAACAATCGGAGAGCAGATTTAAAAAAAAAAAAAAAAAAAAAAAAAAAAAAAAAAAAAAAAAAAAAAAAAAAAAAAAAAAAAAAAAAAAAAAACAACTCTGAAATGAGAATGGGTAACAATGGTTATGGATTAAAAAACTCCATTTCCATAGCTCCTGATCTCCTGTGTGCCCTACTCATTGAGGGACCTTTTGCTTTGTTTTGTTTTGTTCTGTTCTTTGAGACAGGAGCCTGTGCCACCACACCCAGTACATTTAGGGACCTTTTACAGGTTCAGACTACCTACATTTACTGAAATAGAATCTCAGATTGGGGCCTAACAGACAAGTGGGTGATACACAAACAAGTCCAGGAGCAAACATTTGAGAGTACTAGTGAAATCAGTGGGGAGCCGGCATTGTGGCACACACCTGTAATCCCAGCACTCAGGAGGCTGAGACAGGACAACCACCGTGAGATCAAGGCCAGCCTGGGCTACATAGTAAGTTCAAGGCCAGTCTGAACTATATACCAAAACCCTGTCTCAAAAACATAAACAAAAAAGAAAAAAAATGGGAAACACGTTTTTGTTTTGTTTTTCCGGAAAAAAAAAGAAAAAGCATACTAGACAATTCTGATGCCTATCTCACCATCATATTCAGCCCTCTTCCCAGGAAATCTGTCAACGACCACAGCTGCCCCTTCTCAATAAGCCTCACAGACCTGCTTTCTACCCACTCACAGCTAGCTCATTTAAGCAAGGAGGTAAAAACCTGCCCAAAAGGAGTCTATCAAGAGGTCTGAGAGAGACCTACAAATAGTATAGCCTAATTAACAAAAATAATTTGATCCAATTTAATTCTTATGAAATCTGAACAAAGAGAAAGAATTGAACTTAAAGGGCCAGAGTTGAGGTCACACAGTAACATCACTCTTTAAACCACTTCCATTTACCATGGAGTTGCAAGTGCCCTTCAAAAACAGTGGGAAACAGGATTCCGGGGAGAAGTCTGATAAAGGAAAATAGTATATAATGCACAGGGGAAAGAAAAAATTTAAAAGAGAGAAATGACAGAATGGCTTGTCCTGAGACTGGCTTGATCCTTCCCTGACATGAGGACTGGCTGCTCACCGCTACTGAGATCCCAGTCAACACAAACTAATCTCTCCTATTTACCAGCATTTGCTTAAGTAGGTTCCTATTCTCTACCATCAAAAGCATCCTGACTATAAGACACAAGTTAGGTCAAGAAGAAACACAAAGCCTGAGAGATCAACTAAGAGTGAAGAAGGAGAAAAGATTATCCAAGAACCAACTCTAAAAAAAATTCCAGGACTAGAGTTTTAGTCATTTATTTCAAACACTTAAGGAACCAAGTTCGATCCCTGGTACCAAAAAAACAAAAACAAACAAAAAGATAATAGGAAGTTTTGTTATCCTTTTAATGTTACCAAATTGTAGATTCAAAGTATCATTTTAATTCAACAGTGTTCTAGAAGGTCTGACAAGTACATGAAATTATAATAAAATAATTATAACAGTAATAGTGATTTTCAAGCTACTGTGTTCAAGGCATTATACTATTTTACATTCCTTTTTCAATTCTTACAAGATAGATACAACATTATTCCCACTTTGTAAATCAGAAAGGCACAGACAGACTAAATTACTTAATCAAGTTCACAAAGAAAAACACAGTACAACTCATACCTAGGTCCTACTGTATCCAAAACCCTTTGGATTAAATACTACATGTTCTAGTATAAACTGTTAGAAAAGAAATATAATACTTATGTGAAAATATGTGTTGATTATATCTAGAAATCTCAGAATAATTTGTAAAATCTGAGAGCCCACATATGATATACAAAAGTAAAAATATTCTTTACAGCAGCAATAGCCAGTTAGAAAATAAATACTCTAGCTCTTTTAAATGATCACATGATATATAAAAGTAAAAATGTTCCTTACAGCAGCAACAGCCATCTAGGAAATATAATAGCACAAAAAAGCTTTTCACAAAATCAGCAATAAAGGAAATATGCAAATCTTTGTAAAGAAAACTACAAAACACTTCTATAAACACATAAGAGTCTAAGCTGGACATGGCAGTACAATCCTGAAATCCTAGCTCTCAGGAAGCCGAGTCAGGAGGACTGTCAGCTTAGACTACATAGTGAGTTCAAGGCCAGCCTGAACTACATAGAGAGACGCTGTCTCAAAAAACAAGACAAAAAAAGATATATAAGATTTTAAAAAGGGGATGAAGAGTGTAGTTCAGTGGTAGAGTTCATGAACAATGACCCAAGTTCAATCCCCAGTATTATGGCTTGTATCTAGATGTCTTCCTAAAGCCTCAAGCAGTCATAGGCAGCAGGCTTTTCTTTTTGGAAGTGGCCTGATATAGGATGTGTGATGCTGGGATTAAGTGTGTGATGCTAGGATTAAGGCCGCCCCACCTTGGGTGTGAGTGTTACCAATCCTGAGGGTAGAATATAAGTGACAGAAACAGGGCTGCTGCTGCTTCTGTTTCTCCTGCTTATCTTCTGCTGCCTCCTGCTCACTCTGCTGTGCCACCCTGCCTTTTATGCCAGCCAATTATGGACTGAGACCTCTACAAATTGAGAGCCAAAATAAACTTTTCTTCCTTTACTTCAGATATTGGGTATTTTGTCTCACCAATGAGAAAAGTAATTAAGACATCCAGTAACAACAAAAAAAAGGAAAGCTTTTAATAAACAGATTATAGAGTCAGGCGTGGTGGCGCATGCCTGTAATCTCAGCACTGGGGAGGCTGAGGCAGGAGGATTGCTGTGAGTTCTAGACCAGCCTGAGCTATATATAGTGAGTTCCAGGTCAGTCTCAACTACATAGTGAGACCCTATCTCGAAAAACCAAAAACAAAACAAAACAAAACAAACAAACAAAAAATTCTGAAGAAAAATATATGCTTTAGGAAAGCAGACTAAATATAACATATTATCAAGTTTTCCTAAATGTAAAGGCTTAATTCTCATCTTTTGGAGAGTTAAACTAGTCGTTCACCACTTTTCCTTTTCCTTTTCTGTATTCTCTTCCAATTAAGTGTGGCGTATGTTCTGGCCAACGGAATGTATGTAGCAGTAACTTACATCACTTTACCACCTTGGTCCATAAAATCTTCCTACACAATTTTCTTGCTCTCTCTTCCCCATCTACTAGTTAGATACAGAGGCTCCTGCTCATAATGTTGAGTCACCAATGGAGTTATGTGTTAAAGACAGCAGAGCCTCTACCAGCCCAGGTTTCATCCCCCACCCCAACTTCATCACTTTTGGGTTCACTGGCCAAAGCAGGAAATTTTCCTTACCCATATTTATTTATTTGTGGGTGGGGTAGTACTGGGAATCGAACTCAGAACCTTGCAAGGTTCTGCAAGGCGTGGTGCCACTGAGCTACATTCCCAGCCCTCCTAACCCTTATTAATACACAATCCAAACCCCAAGGCTTTAAGACGGTTTTTTATTTGCTTTGACAGTTGTGCCTTGGTGTCTACAAGGCATTGGTTTCAGGATCCCCCTTCCCTACAGATACCAAAATCTGTGGATGCTCAAATCTCCTATGTTAAATGATGTAGTATTTATGTATAACCTGTGCAAATCCTCCTGTATAGTTTAAATCATCTCCTTTTTTTTTTTGACATTGTAAATAATTCCTGGATTATTTGTAATACCTAACAAAATGTGAATGCTAGGTAAATAGTTGTTATACTGTGGTTTTTTGTGCTTGTTTGTTTTTGAGACAAGGAAGGTCTCACTATGCAGTTGAGGATGGCCTTGAACTTGCTATGTAGCCCAGGATGGCTTCAAACTCACAGAGATCCTTTTGCTTCAGCTTCCCAAGTATTGAGATTATAGGAGTACACCACCATGCCCAGCTGGCTATACTATATTGTTAAAAGAATAATAACAGGGCCGGGGATTTAGCTCAGTGGTTCTCCTGCCTGCCTCAGAAGCACAAGGACCCAAGTTTAATCCCCAGTACCAAAAAAACAAAACAAAAGAATAATAACAAGGAAAAAAAGTCTGAATAAATTTGGTACAGATGTAATTTTTTTCAAATTACTTTTAACTCCTGGTTAACTGAATCCATAGATACGAGATCCACAGGTTCAGAGTGCCAATGGTATTTTTTAACATGACAAATCGATTCATCTGAAATGTTAATCAGGCAAGAAGAGAAAACCATTCTAAGAAAAGGAAAAAGAAGAAGATACTAGACCTACTAAATATCATTAAATATTGGCCAGCCATGGTGGCACATTACTATAATCCTAGCACTCAAGAGGCTGAGGCAAAAGGATGTCCAGAACTATGAGGTCAGTCTGGACTCTATGACTACAAGGGCAATCTGAAGTGCACAGTGAGACCCTGTCTCAAAAAAAAAAAAAAAAGTAAATAAATATTACAAAATTAAAACTGTGAATCTGGTAAATGAATAAATTAAGAGATTAATGGAGCAATATATGACCTAAAAACAGATACTGGTGTGTGTGTGTGTGTGTGTGTGTGTGTATGAATTTGATACTTCAAAGGAAATACTAGGAAAAAAATCATAGCTGTCTGATCAAAGAACACAGAAAGACTTTCTAATTTTAAAAGAGAAATAATCAAAGGAAAGATATTCAAAATTAAAAATCACTAAAAGCTGAAAAATACAACTCTAAAGAAGAAAAAGAAGTCACAGAAATTTGTTCACAGTTCTAATTTATAAAAGGGTCATGCAGAGTAATTTAAAATCACTAACACACAAAAGAAAAAAAGATAGTACATCCATGAAGAGAAGATAAAAGAGGAAAAAGTTTATTGGACACTACAATAGAATCAATGATCCCTGGAAGAACTGGGTAGGGGTGGAAGAAGTACAGGTAGGAAGTGATGTAACTAAACAGAAGAATTTCTATGAAGGAATAGCAGGAAGGCAAGCATTTAGCCCTTGGTGAAATAGTAAAGTATACTTCTCAGGGAAATTTTAAACAGCAGGGATACTAGAGGAAGACCCTGGGAGCCAAACTGACTATTGCTAAATACAGGGAGGAACAGGGCTGTCTCCAGACCCCACAGAATGTGACAAAGTTTTAGAGGAGATGTAATCCAAGCTGCAGCAACAGCAACAGAACAAATGCTGTATCTATTATAGAGAACAAATTCCAAAAGAGTATAAATCAAGGGCAGCTAAGGAAATCCTAAGCCTGCTGGGATGGGGACAGCAGGAGGCACACAATGTAGATGTGCCTATTGTCTAGAATGGCTCCACTGATGGATTGTGCTTAGCATCCACACTCAGAGAGTTCCTGTTCTATGAAATTTACTAGGTCAAAAGCTCATGAAATAATAAAACAACAATACCTTAGCATATGTAAAAATCGAAACCATGTCTGTGCAACACACTCATTATCCATTTCTGGAGGAATCAGACTGGCATCTTCATCAGGAACTTTAAATGGAGGAAATGAAGGACCATATGTAAAACGTAGCAATCTAAACAAGTAAAAAATGCATAACATTAAGTCTGTTTCTTAACAGAATGAAAAATATGTACAAACATGAAAACCTAAGAGAATATAGATGAAAACATACATACCTTACTTAAATTAACAAAGTATATGAAAACTGTCATTTATATAACAGACAAAATGAAAGAGATCTCCTGTTTTTCAAAAGATTTTTTGTTGTTGTTGTTGATTTTTTTGAGATAGAGTCTTGCTATATAGTTCAGGCTGGCCTTGAACTCACTTTGTAGCCCAGTCTGGCCTCATGGCAATATTCCTGCCTCAGCATCCTCAGTGCTAGGATTATAGGCATGCACCACCAGGCTTGGCTATTCAAAATTATTTTTTCAAAGTTTATTTGAAAAACTAAAAGTGAAGAGTGAGAGAGAAACTGGATCTATAGAATGAGTTCGGGCTGAGTAAAAGAGAAAAAAGCAGAGTAAAAGAACACCCTAGAGAAAGTAGGACAGGCTATCTTGAGGAAAGCCATGATAGATCAAAAGATTTTTTTAAACATATTTAAAATATTTACTACTTCTATTGCGTACAACTTAAAGGTAATTTTTGAAAGACTCCACTGCAAATCAATAAACTATATTTCATTCATAACAATTAACTTCACATGAAATTTAGAATATAATATTAAGAAATTTAGAATACAGTACACTTTTATATTGTGTCATAAAAGTAACTCAATAACTTAACTGTAATATTCTAAATATATTGCCTAGGTATGGTGGTGCACACCTATAATCCCAGCACTCAGGAGGCTGTGGCAGGAAGATCACTGCAAGTTCAAGGGCAGCCTGAACTACACAGCGAGATCCTGTCTCAAAAAAAAAAAAAGTGTTAAAACACCTAAAAGCCCTTTGACTCAAGTTATTTTATATCTAGGTATACCTTAATAATCATAATACATACAAAATCTGTATGAAGTATTCATGTCATAGTATTTCTAAAGTAAAACACTGGGGACAACATAATTATCAAAACCTCAGAAAAATTATTATTTATAATTTCAATTATATAATGGAACTAGTCATTAAAAATACAATCTGAACTATTATTTGAAAATAAGTTAAAGTGAAAAGAACAGATATCAGATGAAAAAAGGAGATAACAGTATATAGAATAATCTCAAATTGGTTTAAGAAAGGGAACTACATGAAAAATACATTAAAATGTTAATATTGATTACCTTTAAAAGAGCTGCTTTCCTCTACATCTTCCAAATTTTCTAAGTATGCACTGCTTTTATAATCAAAACAATAGCATCACTTAAAAGTAGATTCAGGGGAAAGGTATTTCACTCAGTGGTTCTACCACCTGTCTTGCAAACACAAGGTCCCAAGTTTGATCCCCAGTACCAAAAAAAAAGAAGTAGGTTCAGAACATTGATGTTCCCCCATGACATACCAGAAAAAAAAAAAAAAAATTCCAAAACTTCATCTTTTAAATGATGATAATGATCTAACATTTTATTTTTATTAGTATTTGTTCACAATACATATTAAATATATGTTTCATAGAGAACTGGTACATACACGTATCCCACCTTGAAGATCTAACACTTACTAGCTGAGACAAATCTATCCTCTGATATAAAACACTACCTAAAAAGTATCTTGTTTCCACCATCCATTCTCCCTGTCCCTAATCAAACCTAAGTCAGATAACATCTCTGGCGCTACCAGTTAATGAGAAACAGAGGATGGGTAGCATGTTAAATATGGTAAAAACGTAACTGAAAAAATTCAGAACCTGAAATACTCAATAATACAACACAAGCCAGATGTGGAAAGCACACCCTATAAGCACAACTACTTGCTGTGTAATGCCTGCTACTCAGGGATTACAAGTTTGAGGCTGGCTTCAGCACTGAAGCAAGATCCTGTCTCAAAATAAAAAAAAAAGGCCTAAGGATGCAGCTCAGCGATAGAGTGTTTGCCTACCACACATGAGGCACTGGGTCAAATACATAGTACTAGGAGTGAAAAAAAAAAAGACAACCACATTTCTTCAACAACAAATTCTAAAGAAATAAAAAATATGAATGAGAACCTACAGCTTAAAATAGACTTTTAAAACACATCAAGCAGCCAGGAATGGTGGAGCATGCCTGTAATCCCAGCACTATGGGAGGCTGAGGCAGGAAGATTGCAAGTTAAACCCAATATGGGCAACTTAGCAAGACCATGTCAAAATAAATAAACGGTAAGGGCTGAGGATTGTAGCTCAGTACAAAGGCTATGGTTCAATCCCCACCACCACAAAAGTTTACTAATGCAATTTCTGAACACTGCTTTCTTATTCAATGGAATCAACTATAAAAAGAAAAAGTACAGGGAAATTTGCACACTAGTTATCTGGTATTAAAAAACTGCCAACTTTTCAAGGCATGATAATGGTATTATAATTGTGATTTTAAAGGAATCCTTACCTTTTCAAGTTACAAATTAAAATATGTAGTTGAAATGAAAAGACTGAAAAAACAAAACCTGAGTTACTCACAGAACATTGGTTTATAGATATAAATGTTAAAAGGGCAATTTATTAAAAACTGCCTACTATACTCATTTCAGCTGCATGTGTACTAAAATTGGAACAATACAAAGAAGATTAGCATGGTCCCCATGCAAGGATGACTCACAAAATTCATGAAGTGATCCATATTTTTTTCTTTAAAAAAAAAATTTTCTACTCTAGTTATAAAGTATACTCTAGTCCTACTTCTGTAAAATTATATGTAAATATATATGAACAAAATGTCTGGTTAAAAAAACCCTGTTATATCTTTCTATGGTTTTTCCTTCAAAATAATGATCACGCATATTTTTATAATTAAAATTAAGAGTGAAATTTGGGGAGAAGATAGGGTACAGAATTTATCTACATCTCAAAAATACTTGATTATTGTGAAAGGTTTTAGATTAGACAGGCATTAACCAAACCGCTATATCTATTTTGTTAAAGTGGTTCAGTTCTATGTCTAAAGTAAAGGCTTTTCACAATGCACGCCATGAATCTCAGACATCACAGCGTAAGGGAGAAGCTACCTAAGGTCAGGTGATGAAGGAAGACAATCACCTACCTGGAAGTGAGTGCACAGATGACTTTGCTCCACTGCTCCACCACTGCTGGGTGGTGCCTCCAGTTAGCCACCATCTCCTTGGCTGTCTTCCAGTAAGGAGGTGTTGGGAAGCACCGGGTACAAGCTAGTAACCAAACCTCAAAGAGAACACCAATCAATTTCTCTGACAGATTCTCAGCAATGCCACCTGACAAGTGAAAGAAAATAATCTTTAACTCATTAGTTTGGAAAAACTGGTCAAAAATTAAAATACCTGCAATATTAAGTACTGACTTTCAAATAAATATTCAATAGTAAAAATGAAAATTAATTATTAGGTCTGCCTATAAAGAAAATCAGAGACAACATCAACAAGTCAGAGTGTTCAAGTGGCCTTGCTGGTTCTTACTGAAGATCTAACCTCCTAGCAAAGGGAACCCAAGTACACAAGGGAGAAAGGAGAGGATGAGTGATTACTACAAGTTAAGTTTCAATGTGAGAGATTATATTCATAGCCTCACATAATCCTCACATTATTTTTGCAGAATAGGCACTTCTAACATGTATTATCAATTAATTATACCATTTTGAAAACGAGTAAACTTAGGTTCAGGAAGATTAAACAAATCAACCGAGTTCATGCAGCCAACAAGGAAAGGAATCAGAACAAATACTCAGGTCTTCCTAGCTCCCAAGTTTGCCATAAAATGCTTCATGTGTTTGAAAGAAACCCTTCGAGAGAGAAAAATAAAGAAGCAAAAGGGCTGGTGCTGGGTATGAAAGAGCCTTAACAGAGCTCTTCCTCTTTTCCGAGCACTAGAACCAGAACGAGTAATAGCAGTGCACTTTACTCTGCAGTGCTCGCAAAGGCCAAGTTAGGACTACTAGGAAGAGTAATAAGGATGCATATTTCAAATGAACAAAACCAAAGGTCCAACAACAAAGAACCCATGAAGGGGATGAACTGCCTGCCTTGTGCTGCTGAGATCACTGGCATGGGAATTGAGTAGCAGAGTGCTGTTGAGACAATGACTGCCCAACTACTGTCATTACTGGACAGGGGATTCCTACCTGGGGGTTCCTTTCTATGCTAAAATTTTCTCTCAGTTACTTTTTCTTGTTGCTGAGACAAAATACCTGACACCCAAAGTTAAAAGAGGAAAGGTTTATTTAGCTCACAGTTTGTAGAGGTTTCAATTCTTAGTTTGCTGGCTCTAAGGCAAGGTGACACAGCAGAGGGGCATCACAAAGAAACAGTTCATGGCAGGCAGAAAGCAGCAAGACAGAAAGTGCCGAAGCAGCAAGTAAAGTAGCAAGCAAGAGACAGCAGCCCTCTTTCTGTTCTTTATATTTTATCCAAGCTACATGCCTTCAAGGGCACATAGCACTCATACGCAGGTCGAGCCTTCTCATTATCCATGCCCAAAACCATACAGAAACCCATCAGTGGACTAATTTAGTAATCACACATCCTTGATCTCAGCTTCACACACTTAATCCCAGCATCACACACTCTAAATCCAGCCACCTCTGAAAGGCCCCACCTATGATCACATGAGACTTTGGGCAGACATCTAGAACAAGCCATAACTAATTCCATGATTCCTTTTAGATATTTTCCTAGACACTGCACTGTGTGACAACATTTGCACATCCGCAAGTGTCAGTAAAGAGAGTATATAGCAAAAACTAGAATATCTGGAAGTAGAACATCAATTTACAGTTTATGTACACTGTGCTTTAACATACAAAGCACTAAAATACACTCTGAAATTTTATAAAACTGTAGGCTAGCGGGGAGGTACCAGGGATCGAACTCAGGACCTTGTGCTTACAAGGCAGACACTGGGCTCCAGCCTGGAAACTGTAGGCTTTTAAAATAGCTAATGAGGCCTGGGCCCTGATCCACCGTGGGAAGGAGAACCACGCCAGCTCCCATCCCAGCCGCCATTGCTCAAGCACCAGGAGGTAGCCTGGGCCCTGATCCACTGCGGGAAGGAGAACCACGCCAGCTCCCAACCCAGCCGCCATCGCTCAAGCGCCAGGAAGGTTAAACCCCCCGCCACCCCCGCACTCTCAGACCTCCTGACTGTGCCAGTCTTTGGACCCACTCTGCAGAGGCAGAGGTGGTCATCAAGGGTATTTTTCTGAGTTCCCAACTTTGAACATCTTTAAAGAAAGGGTGTGGGAAACCTGTAATAGAACGTTGTGGAGTTCAACCATTCAGAAGGTTGGGGAACTCAATCTGGCCCTTGCAGCCCGAGGTCAGTCAGCGTCATGAGGTTCAGCCATCAGCTAACTGAGATAAGGGGTCTTTCATCCTAGCTCTGTCTGAGCCATTAAATGGTAAATACACTGTATTGAAATTCTGTTCACTGCAGACATGTTCTGGACTGCTTCTTGATTTCAATTTAATTCAAATGATTTAAGGGTGATAGACTAGTAACTACCACAGGTTGTCAGTGTCAAAGTTGTGCTTGATCTTAATGTGTTGCTGATTGTATTGGTTGGGGTAAAGCATTTTCGTTGATTTGATGAGCTGTTTTCTCTGATGTTATGAAGATGAGAATGTCTGTGGGTCATTAGAGACACAGAAGCTAGGGCGCAACTATATCACGAAGATTTGGGTGATAATCCAGAGATTAAACCAAGGACAGTCCGACAACAAAAATTAAAATGAGAAAACACTGAAGCAAGACACAAGGACAGACTTCCAGTTTACCAATGGCAAACAGTAGGGCAAATGAGGATGAAAAGGCTGATAGTGAACCGCCAGGACACCCTGAACTCAAAGCACAGGAAGTAACAAAACAGATCAATCAGGCTCTAGAAAAAGTCAAAACAGAAATAAATTCCCAGATAACGATAGAGATAGTGAGCAAAATGGAAGTCGGGATTCGAGACTCTAGAGCAGAAACTGACAAAAAAATAGATGAGCTCAGGACCATGATAGAAGCCATGAAGGCCCAGCATAAGAAAGAAATGGAAAAAATAAACGCCCAACATAGGAAAGAAATGGAATCCATAAAACAGATTCAAACAGATATCCAGGAGATTAAACACTCTATTGAAAGTGTACGCAACAGAATAAAAGAATGCGAAGATAGACTCTCGGATATAGAAGATAAGATTGCAGTCAGTGACCATGAAAAGACAGGTCTCTTAAAAACAATAAGAGATCATGAGAAATGGATCCAACAACTCCTAGATGACGCAAAGAAGAATAACATAAGACTGATAGGAATACATAAAGTAGCAGGAGAAAATACAAATGACTT
>NW_022900934.1:20784476-20793853 GCF_012274545.1 Fukomys damarensis
GTTTTTAATGGAATGTGCTGAATGTCTATAATTTTGTTCAGATGACTGCAGAACCTGGAAAAGCTGTTGCTGCTATCGATGTATAACATACTATTATTAGTCTTTTTATATAAATATATATACACATACATATTTATATATATTGAATTTTGGGAAACTTTAACGGTGCTGGCAACTTTGGAAAAAGTCATCCCAATTTACTGTGTTGAGTTGGCATTGTACAGAAATGGACAGCCACATTGGTCTAGAAATGTTAATTTATTTTTATTTTTATTTATTTTTCCATATGTACAGGGGTAATACATCATACTAAATATGTAAGGTCATATCTACGTGGGTTTGATTACTGAAACTAATGAAGTATTCTCTAAATAATGAAAAAAAGAATAAGATAAGACTATAAGAGCAAGAAGCAATTTAAATGTTCGGGGACCATTTTCATCTCCAGAATTAAGGATTATTTTAATGTTACATCACTGCCTTTTCTCTTTTACTTTCCTTTTTAGTTTTATTTTAGGCTTCCCTATTTTTAATGTTCATACAGAGATTTCTTTAACTGAAATACCAAATAGTTTCTTTGGTGTGAAAAACTATAATAGTACACAGGATCCTAATGAGATAATTAATAATGTGAAATAGGAAGTAAAGGGCTAAAGGTATAGGGAAAGTGGGAAGGGTGGGGGAAAGGTAATAAGGGAGAGGAAAAAAATATGAGAAACTGAAAAAATAGAAATAAAGTGTTTGTAAATGGGGAGGGGAGGGGGGGTGAAGGGAGGGCAGAGACAAGGGGAAAAAAATGAGTATCAAGACCTATTATGTAAAGGTACAGAATCCCAATGATGAATGTAACTGTATTGTATACCTAGACTGTACCAATAAACTCAATTAAAAAAAATAGCTAATGAATAGCATACTGTTATAATTCCAAATATAACACTTTAAGACTCTGGAGGTTTCATCTGCTAACAAAATATCTTTGTTACTGTCAAGTTTGCAAACTCTGCACTTTGGTAACACTTGGTCATCACATACACTATCTATAGGATCTAATTTACAGATTTCATTCTTTCTTATATAGGCTCTATCCTAAAACCCTAAACAAGCTACTGTTCTAATGCTTTTCAAATATGTATAATTCACTGTGTCCTTCTCTACATTAGCAAAATTACCACCGAAAGTAAAATAATTTCTTAGCTATTTTGCACCTCTGAAGTTCCCGGTCAGCTGTTATACCAAAATTTAAATCCCCAACAAGTCTATTGTTCATTGAGTTTAAATGTGAACTGTATGTGGAGCTACGAAATAAAGAAAAAAAAATAAACAAACCTTGAACAGTTGGCGGGGCCAGAAGTATATCATTAATCTGCAGAAGAAACAATAGTAAGACCTCCCAGGTTTCTCGGGCCATGATGGATGACTCACGGGCCAGTTTTTGAATGGCTCTCAGGACCTGTAAGCATAGTCGGATCTGGCTGGAGCCCTGTTCCTGTCTGAAGAAGACAGACAGATATCACTGACAAGTCTAAAAGAGAGCAATAGCCAAAGAACAGGCAACTTACAGATGTAGTTCAATGAAACTTCCTAGGAGGATCAATAGGTTGAACACATGCTACTCAATTTAGAGCCGCTGTTCCCTTATATACTGTGGGATCTCAGCCTACCACTCCTACAAGAACTTAGACAGCTTCTGGCAGGAAAGGAACACTGGAACACAAACTTCACCTCTAGATTTTCTATGCCTAACACATGCCCAGCACATAACAGCAGACTCTCAATAGTTTCTGCTAAATGAATGAGTATCCCAAATCATTCCTGCTGCTCACTGAAGCAGAAAGAACTTTGTATCTTAATTTTCTTAAACACACACTCACAAGAATTCTGCATGTGATTTCACAGTGCTCAGAGTCCCTTCAAAGCTAATGTCTGATAGGGAAGAATCTGAGGAGCTGATAAAAAGTCCAAGATTGATGAGAAGTCAGAGAAGTACTGCTTCACACATGAGCACTTGCTACTGTTGCTCTAATTTAAAAATAAATGGAGGCACCAGAGGTTCTGAAGATATACTAGAGCTATAATTTAAAATTTCTCTTCATCCTCTGCAAGATTTTTTTTTCCCAATGGAAGAAAGCCAATCAAAGTATCATGTCTAGGTTGAAAAGGAAGATTTAAGCCCCAGCCCTCACTCTACTTCCCAAGGTGGACCACTTGAGAATGTCAAGAGTAGGAGAGAACCCAGTACACATTAGCAGTAAATGTTGCTGCCCTCCAGGTTGCTCATGTGAAACCCAAGATAGCACCCATATTACTAAAACAAACCTTGAGGTTGAGTGCCTATGTACTGTGACTTGGTGCAAAGAACTGGTAGAAATATGTCTGAATCAGAATAGGTAATTTCAGACCCTCCTCAACAAATTCTGAAAAGTAAAAGAAGTGACTCTAGAATTCTCACCTCAACTTTATAATACAGACTCCAAGTTTCTGGGCCATGATCCAGAAAACTGTGCACTTATTCTGGATTTGAAATCAAAACCACTAAACCTTTACCTAAAGAAGTCAGACCTAAAGCAAAATGATGAGACAATCACCCTAGAAAAGCCAGGAACTCCAAAAGCAGATGTTCCACATTTCACTGGAGGTGAATCTAGCTCATAAAAAGCCATGAAGCTCAGGCTTGTGTCTGTTGCTGGCTTGAGGAAAAATATAAAATTATGTAACAGGGTTGGGGATTTGGTGCAGTGGTTCTGCCGCCTGCCTAGCAAGCACAAGGGCCTAAGTTCGATCCCCAGTACCAAAAAAAAAAAAATTATGCAACAGCCCCAAGCCTTATCTAGCTACAGAAGAGGAAGCCTAGAATAAGAAATAAAAATACCACTAGTGGTCCTGGGGCTGACATTCCTCAAAGCAGCAGTTATACTGCATGCTTCCAATGGTCAGTGAGGTTTATCCAGTATTTCCAGGTATTTGTGTAATAGCAGGAAACACATGTTCCTCTAATACTTTAGCCTCACTCAAAAGGACTAAATTCAGAATCAGGATCCACACATTTATTAAAACTTCCTGGAAAATATTATATAAGCTCATCCCTTATTCATATTAATATACTCTTAACTGAATAACAAAGACACTAATCAAAGGACTGGCTATGAAATCAGCTCCTATATATAATAAAGTAACATATATAAAAATGTTATTATGATCCTAGTAATGGGCTAGACAGACAGGCGTAATTTACCTTGGTACAAAAAGATTTTGCAGATGTTTTAGTATACTTTGAACATAAAGATTAGGTTCTTTAATAACTGGCAATGGGATAGACTCTTTCGGCAACACTAAAGCCATAATCCAGTCTGTATATACATCAACACAATATTTTACAGTCTCTCCATCCAATGGAAGGGTCAGTCCATAGCAAATTACTTCCATTGTCCATTTTACCTAAACAAACAAAAAATCCATATGTGATTATTATATATCTCCGTTTAAATCTCAGTAGACTAATTTAACATGCTAACATCTTTTATTGCCAAAAACCTCTAAACTGAAAGACAGTATAGTCATCTCGAAATATATATCAGGTTTATTCTAGAGAACCACTTTTCATGTATCAGATATAAGTGTAACATTTCCCAACCAAAAGATTGCAGAAGAAAATAAAGTACTTATTTTTACATATTGTTTGTTTTATCCTTTAGATATCATTACCCTTCATTCTGAAATAAAAGGTCATTTCAATTTTTCATCGATATTAGAAGTGCAAAAACAAAAACTGCAGATTTTTCTCCATCCAATTTGCATACCAGAATGTTTATCATTTAAGAAATCAGATATATAAATTCAATTACATGCCATATCCAAATTATATAAGAGGAGCAAATGACAGGAAGATTAATTGTTTCACTTTTATTATTTTACAACTGTTTTCTCTGCCAAAGAAAACAATAAAGTGGATAGCAGGGAACACATACAGGTGAGAAGGGACCAAAGTTAGGTAACATCTTAACAAGGCACTTAGCTGTACTAAACAAATTCCAGACTCTTGAACCACCTGAATCACCTACTGAGGCCTAAGATAAATGGGCCAAGATAATACTTAATTAATACGTAGAATCATAGAGCGGACAAGGTGCTATAAAATGGGAGAAACACCCATTTTGAAAAAGTGGATAAAACTACATTCTAGTCACTGGCAATGGAAAAGTCTAAGTGAATTCCAAACAAAACTTTGAGATGAATTACAAAGCAGAGTCAGTGAATGTGCACTAAAGGGAAGTACAAATCCATTCTACTTAGCCTGCTCAAAAAGATCAAGTCAAGCCAGGGATTTAGCTCAGTGGTTCTACCGCCTGCCTTGCAAACAAAAGGTCCCAAGTTCGATCTCCGGTGCCAAAAAAGAAAAAAGAAAAAAAAAAAAGATCAAGTTATGCCAAACAAGCTTCATTCTTTTATGAACGGTTACTATGAAGAGAGCTAACACCTGTATAGTCCTTGAAGTTTACAAATCACTTTTATAAGTGTTATCTAACCATCACAATAACCCTATATGAGACAGTAAACTAGCCTCAGTTTATACATAAGAAAATTGAAGCTTAGCAAGTTTGAGCAATTTGGCTCATCACTGGTTCAAGCCAAGAGGATCAACTGTTCCAAAGAGAGCTACTTCAAGAGCCCCTTGTCTTTAGGAACAGCAACTACAACCCCCATTCCAAGCACCAAGACTTATAACCAGAAGGGCCTACATATTTTCTGGTACCCTTAAACCTGGAAGCCAGGCAAGGACAGGCAGAGTTGGAAATATGGGAAAGCTCAAGCTCAGCATACATGCAGCCTTAAAACTTAACATAAGATGCGCTTCTGGTCAGGCATATTTAGGAGCAGGAATAAGGGCTTCCAAACATACTCCTACATGGACTCAGAAGAGAACCTACAGCTCAGGAGAAGGGATCTGACACAAGTCTCTCTTTAGGGCAAGTGAAGAATTATGCATGGCAAATAAGAAGTCTTAGCAGCAAAAAAGTTAAGACCCATTCTTAATAACCCCAACAAACTCCAAGTCCCAGCTCTCAACCCAAATGAGATAAAAACAGCGAAGTCACTATAATAGAAACAAATTAATTAAAAAGTCAATATTAAATACTTCAAATAACAAATTTGTATTTTCACATAATTGAGTAAATTAAAGACACTTACTTCTTTGTCAGTTTTTAACAAACTCTCATTACCAGCCACTGAAGAGGCACCTAATGCCTGCCCAAGAGGACGGACCACTGCATTTGCTACCTCTCGCCCAACACTCTCTGGATAGCTGTGCAGCACACTGGTATGGCCCTGATCATTCTGAATCACCAAATGCAGTGATCTCCACTCCGCGTACATTGTGCCACTAAAGTATTATCCAAACGGCACCTGAAAAAAAACAAAACAAAACATAGGTCCAAGTTAAATTAATGAAAACACAGATTTATACTAGGTGGAAATATAAAAAAGACTGCAAACCTACAGCCTCTAGAAAATAGAAAAAAAAATCTAAATATTTTAGGAAGGCCCCCAAATGGCTTCATGGTGTGATTGGGTAAGAGAAGCAGCTGTCTGAGGACCTACCCAAAGAACCTTCAGAGGTCCTGGAGCAAAGCTGAGGAGGATGGCCATTGTGCAGGGGATTAAAATCATCAGATATGGAACCCTCATAGCATGAGGAACCTTCCCCCGTTCAATGGTTCCAGATGAGGAAAATTTTTAAAATGACAGAATGGAGTACCCTAAGGAGGAAAGGGAAACAAAACATTTACACTAACACCCATATTTTTCAATCAACATTTTCTGAGTACTTTCGTCCCCTTTTTTCCAAGGTTTTGGTTTTCAGTTAGTTACCTGTAGTCAACTGAAGTCCAACATGTTAAATGGAAAAATTCCAGAAATGAACAATTCATAAATATTAAATTATGTGTCATCTATGAGCAGCACAATCCCATCTCAGCCCATCCATCTGGGCCATGAATTATCCCTTTATTTGGTGTACCCACATTTTATACACTACCCATCTGTTATTCACTCAGAAGCCATCTTGGTTGTCAGATTAACTGGCATGGTATCACAGTGCATATGTTCAAATAACCCTTATTTTACTCAATAATGGCTCCAAAGTCCAAGAGTAGTGATGTAGGAAATTAGGATATGTCAAAGAAAAGTCATAAAACGCTTTCTCTGAGTAAAAAGATTATCTCTACTTGTTAAGAAAATAAAGAAAAAAATTATATGCTGAGGTTTATAGACTCTGCTGTAAGAACCTATACTCCTCAAGCTCTTCAAAGAAATTTAAAGAGATGGAGTATTTCCAAATTCATTTATGGAAACCAGCATCACTCTCATTCTAAAACCAAATAAAGGCCCAACTAAAAAAGGAAACTACAGGCCTATCTCCTTAATGAACTTACGATGCAAAAATGTTCAACAACATATTAGTGGGAGAAAAAAAAAAGATACTAGCTCATCATCAAAAAGAGTACAGCTCATCATCAGAAAGATCATACATCATGACCAAGTAGGTTTCATCCCAGGGATGCAAGGATGGTTCAATATACACAAATCAATAAATGTAATACATCACATAAAGAGAAGCAAGGTCAAAATCCACATATTAATAGATGCAGAATAGATGCAAAAACTTTCAATAAAATCCAACACCCCTTCATGATAAGAACTCTGAAAAAAACAGGTATAGAAGGACCATACCTGAATTTAATAGAGGCTCCTTACGAAAAGCTAATAGCCAACATCATATTAAATGGGGTAAAACTAAAAGCATTCCTTCTAAAATCAGGAACAAGAAATGGGTGCTCACTAGCACCACTTCTATCCAACATAGTACTCAAAACATTAGCCAGAGCAATTAGGTAAGAGAAAGAAATAAAAAGGGATACATATAGGAAAGGAAGAACTCAAATTATAATTATTTTCAGATGACATTTTTTTTACATAGAAGACTCAAAGAATTCTATCAAAAAACTCTTAGAATAACCACAGAGACTGGTGGTGCATACCTATAATCCCAGCACTTGAGAGGCTAAGGCAGGAGGATCACTGTGCGTTCAAGACCATAGTAAGTTCAAGAACAGCCTAAGCTCACAGTGAGACTGCATCTCAAAAACAAATAAACAACAACAACAACAACAACAACAACAACAAAAACCACAAGTTTAGGAATGTAGCAGGATACCAAATCAACACACAAAAATCAACAGCATTTGTTTACAGCAATAATGAACTCAATGAGAAGGAAATATGAAAACAGTATGTCAAGAAAAATGAAATACTTAGGTATTAACCAAAGTAAGATACCTCTACAAAGAAAACTATAATACTCTGAAAAAGGAAACTGAAGAGGATATGAGAAAATGGAAATATGTCCCTTGCTCCTGGATAGGCAGAATTAATATTGTTAAAATGGCCATGCTTCCAAAAGTGTTACACAGATTCAATCAAAATACCAACATCACATTTCACAGATCTAGAAAAAACAATCCTAAAATTCATATGGAACCAGAAGAGACCCAGAATAGCAAAAGCAATCTTGGGCAACAAGAGGAAAGGAAAGCAGGAGGCATCACATTACCTGACCTCAAGCTACACTATAAAGCAACAGTGATAAAAACTGCATGGTACTGGAACAAAACCAAACACGCGGATCAACAGAACAGAACAGAAGACATAGAAATATCCCTTAGTACTGCTCATGCTACTACCACTGACCCAAAAGCCATGATCCACCTCATGAAATTCATCTTTTAAGACCCAGCTCAAACACTGTCCCTTGGCTAAAACTGTTCTTCACTCCTCAGACAAGTTCCTTCCAGCTCTGAGTGCCTATTACACACTATTCAGGTAAAGTTTCACATTAGCTAGTTCATTACCCATGTACAGAAACCTACCCACAATAACATCAGCTTTTTCTGACTGGAAACTTCACTTCTTGAGCCTTGGAATAGTCCCTGATACAAGATGGATAGTAAATAAATGTTTGAAAATATTAAGGTTTACAGATGAGAAAAGAAAGACATCAGCAGGTATTCTCTTTATTCTACTGAATGAAGTATGTCCACAATTTTAGGTTATATATAAATAAAAACTGAAAAATGTCAACTTGCTTTAACTAGTATTAGTAAAAATAAAAGGTAATTTCCAAATATTAAAAGTTTCCTTCATATTTAATATCTGTCCCAAACATATTGGAGGAAAAAAATATTTTTTTGTTTTTTATTGTTTTCTACAGTATTGGGCACTAAACCCAGGGCCCTCTACCAGTAAGCAACATTTCTGGCCCTTTTTAAATTTTTCTTTTGAGGAAGGGTCTCAATAAATTGCCCAGGCTAGACTAAACTTATGATTGTCTGACTTTATTCTACTGAGTAGCTGAGATAACAAGTGTGTACCACCATGACCAGACCTCCCCCGAAATTTGCTTTAAGAAGGCAAAAATACAAACATTTTTTTAAAAAACCCAAAAAACTAGCTCTCAAATTCCATCATACACATAAGAAGTATCTATGAATTGAAAAGCAGATTCCAGCCCCTATGTCCAGAAATCTTGGTTCTATAGGATAGAGCTGGAGCCTGAGAATATGAATTTCTAAGGAACAGCTGCCATCATTCCCAATTCTGAAGTAAAGAAAGGACTTTCTTTCTTTCTTTCTTTCTTTCTTTTTTGGTACTGGGGATCAAATTCGGGACCTTGTGCTTGTGAGTCAAGAGATGACACTACTGAGCTAAATCCCTGGCCCAGGAGTATCAGTCATTCTTTTAAAACAATATGAAAGACCAATCAAAATAAGTATAAGAGATCCTAAATCCTTTCTTTAAACTTTTTAAAGTTGCTAAGTGCAAGAATTTTTCATTGTTTAAATATAAAATGATAGCTGGGCATTGTGGCGCACACTTGTAATCCCAGCACTCAGGAGGCTGAGGCAGGAGGATGGCTGTGAATTCGAGACCAGCCTGAGCTACAGAGTGAGTTCCAGGTCAGTCTCAAATACATAGTGAGACCCTGTCTCAAAAAACCAATAAATAAATAAATACATACATACATACATACATACATACATACATAAAATGAAATAAATGCTTTCAAGAAATATGTAAAGTAGGATGGGGATGTAGCTCAGAGGTGCAGTACCTAACTGACAAACATAAGGTCCTGAGTTTGATTCTGTGAAAAAAAAAAAAAAAAAAAAAAAAAAAAGAACTATGTAAAGTAGTAAGGATACAAAAGCTGAACTAAAGTTGTGCACGGTGGCACACACCTGTGATCCCAGAACTTGAGAGGTTGTGGCACGAAGAACACTAGTTCAAGGCCAGCCTAGACTGCACAGAGATACCATCTCCAA
>NW_022900934.1:20793865-20798805 GCF_012274545.1 Fukomys damarensis
AAAAAAAAAAAAAAAAAAGGAGCTGAACTAAAATATAATGTGTATGGCAACACAGAAAGAGATGCTAAACTGTAACAAAATATAAACAGACAAAAAACATTAAGACAAAGACTAAATTATAATCATTAGCATATTAAGAAAACAATGAAGAGAAAATAGACATTGGAAACAAGAAATTAAGGAAACGAAGCAATAATTAGGTATTTTATGTACCAAAAGTGACAGAACTCAACTTTGTTTAGGAGATAAGAATGAGCTCAAAAGCTTAGGGTCCTAATTTTCTATATAAAAATTGTCCTCCAAGGGGTATTGTAGAAATATTAAGTATGCTTTGATTAACACAATGATTGGGGTAGACTGTTGGTATTTATGGGCAGAGTCAGGAAATCTAGACATCTTGCAATGTATGAGACAGTCCTGCACAATGGACAATTACACTATATCTCGCATAGACATCTGCCAGAGTTTATTGTGTTTTGAAGTGTCTAAGCCTAAAAATTCAACTCATTTACACACAAATACAAAATGTTTTGTTTTGAAATATATACTTTCTAGTAATACAATCCTCTTAATCAAGTAAAGACTGTACTTTCTTCTGTTTAAAATCTTAGTATTCCAAGATTGCTCACCACTCTAGAAAAGTCACATCACCATGGTCATGCCACTCATGGTATGAGTTGCTAACACCAAAAACTATTAGGAACTCAATCAGAGGGGCTACATGTGTACTTATTTAGCCCTTACTTCAACATGTCAAATATAACAAAAACATGTCATAATACTGTCTTACTTCTCATTATACATAGAAGTTCCTATTTCATTGTGCCCTTTTGCCTAGTAGTTTTTTTGAAATAGTAACTGGAAAATCAGTAATTTATGTTTTTCATTCATTATAGTTAAAGAATTTCCCTGACTTTTAAAATTCTGTGTGTTGATAAGTTATACAGTTTCCACTAATTTCAGGATTAAAAACCAGACAAGACTGAAAGCAACCATTGTAAGAACCAAATGTAATAAGTACTGAAGTCAATAGGGTGGGCATTGTGACTAATTAAGGTATACAGGCTCTGTTTAAAGAGCACAGCTACTACTCAGCTCTAAATGACTAGCATCTTCAAGGAATATAGACCCAACATTGACAGATAACCCATTTTTCAAGATACATAGGAAGCTTGTACATTTTTGTGAAGTCTATTACTCTTTAAATATTGGCAACTAAATTCAAGTTTAAAAAATGTGTGGGCTTACGAGGAATTAATCTATGGTTTCATTTATGCCTCTGACCAGAGATAAAAGTATTCACTAGTTCTGGTAACAGAAGCAACATGGTCCTTGTAGAGGGAGAACAGTGATGCTTACATGGATACATGAGCTGTCACTGGCCTGAAAATAAAATCAGTATTTCATTAAAAAAAATACTTAGATACAACTATACTGGAAGGTATAACAAAGGTCCTGAAAGTCACCCTCACCCACTTTGATGCAGTATCTGAGTTCAAAATCCAACTACGTCAAAGTGCCAATGTTTTGGGGATTTAGCTCAGTGGTGCCACATCTGCCTCACAAGTGCAAGGTCCTGAGGTCAATCCTCAGTACCAAAAAAACCCCCAAAAAACAAACAAACAAAAAAAACTATGGAGGTTCAATAATTCATTTTGCTTCACTTTTATTGCTATGAAGAAAAAAAGGAAAGGCAGAGTGTAGTATAATCAGATTTAGGAGGGTAGGGCTGGGGATTTAGTTCAATGGCACTGTGCCTGCTTCACAAGTGAAAGGCTGAGTTCGATCCCTGATACAAAAAAAAAAAAAAAAAAAAAAAAAAAAAAGATTTAGTAAGGTAAATTCCATCGAGTTGTTGTTTGACCAGTAGCCAGCCTATTGTTAAAATATACAAACAAAAACCTCCTCTTGCTTTTGAAACTTAGGCCATCCAAAGACACAAATCTCAAAGAACAGCATTATTTTCATGAGCCTCCTGAGCAAGAATGTACGTATCTGCATCAACTTTTCAGGAGAGCCCCACAGCAGAACCCTGTTGTGCTTCAATCCATTTACCATGGGGCTGTCAGCAGCTCCATCCTGTCAATAAACTGGCATTCCTATAAGGCACCTCAGGATGATATGCCATTTTAAAAAACTATTCAAGCAAGGACAGCATCAATGTTCTGCCAGTACACTGTAGAACAGTAATACCAGGTGACTTGACCCAGTAAGATCAGTTACATTTATCCCTATAAAACAACTCAAAATAAAAAATGCACAGATGTTCACTGTCATATTATATAAAACATGGGGAAGTGAATATAATTTAATTATCTGCTAACAGGGGGATAACTTTATAATTAGGACACAGTAAAACCATATACTATTATGTGGCCATTAAACATTGAGATTACAGAGAAGGATGAAAACATATGTGAGTAGTTAAAGAGGACTCTGTAACTAATCTTAGATTCAAATCCCAACTCCACTATCTACAAGCTGGGTACAAAAATATATTACTCTACCTCTTTGTCTCATCTTCATCTATAAAAAGAGCTAACTGTAGCCGATTTCAGTGTTGTGGTGATGATTACACAATTACAAATGTAGGAAATCTGAAACATCCTCTAGACCACAGTAAGCGATCAGTAAATGATAGCCATTAAAATGAAGGGGAAAACATAATATATCATGATTACAACTAGATAAACAGTTCAGATTAGAAGGATCACAGAGAAATGAGTCATTTTAACTGAAAGATAGAACTGTTGGTATAATATGATGTAATAAGTTTTTATTAATAAGTCTTCATGTCATAGATTTGCTAAGTATATGTCACCATCCTGATTATACATGTGAACATTCAGACACTGACAGAAACTCACCAAGCTGACTTATTCAATAGTTATTAACCACTTGCCATGTATAATACACATTGTTAATACCATGAAGGAGACAACTAAAGGATTTGTCCCTCATTTCAGTTTGTAGTTTAACTGAGATTAATACTTACCAAAAAAAAAAGGACAACATGAGTAAGAACATTAAAGTGTTATTAAATGTGACTTTTTGGGCTGGGGATTTAGCTCAGTGGTTCCCCTGCCTGCCTTGCAAGTCAAGCCCATGGTCCCAAGTTCGATCCCGGGTACCAAAAAAAGAAAAAAGTTCCAGTGTAAATGTGACATTTTAAAAAACTATGAGCCATCATAGAAGCCCAGAAGAAAAGGAATACTTCTGATTTAAAGAATGACTTTGAAAGGGAAGGGGAAGAAGATGAAAAAATAATTAAGATGTGTTATTGTACCTGTACAACTCACCATGACAAACGTAATCATTATGTACTACAAACATGTACTAATTTAAAAAAAAGAAGAAGGGCTGGGGATTTAGCTCAGCGGTTTGGTGGCCTGCCTTGCAAGCTCAAGGACCCGAGTTCAATCTCCGGTACCAAAAAAAAAAAAAAAGGAAGAATGAGCTTGAACTTGAAAACAATAAGGTAAGATCATGGAAGACTAAAGAAACAGGGCATATAAGCTGGACACCATTTATAATTGTGATGCATGTAAGAAAAGTGAGTGGAAAACAGAGTAAGAGGAGAAAGATAGAAGAAGAAGAAGAAAAAAAAAAAAAACTATGTAAGAGGAAAGACACTTGCTTCAGTAGCCAAAAAAGGACTAGACACAAAGAGTGGCAGGGAGAGAAAGCTATGTGCAGAAGGTGATAAGATTTTAAAGGTAAGCACTGATCAATTTTGAATGACATCAACTGCTAGGATTGTACATTTGAAACTAATTCAGTAAAAACTGTAGACAGGCTATGTCACATGTGAACAAGGACTTTGCAACAAAGGAAGGTGAGTGCAAGTTTGCTGGCCTGCAGACATGGGATGCAGAAGGTCAAAACAGACATGAACTCCCAAGAAAATAGATGCCTGGGGACTCAGTACACTTGCTCCTTTTTGCAACAAGAAGCCTTATGATGTTAAAATGGACCATGCCTGTAACACTGAAGTCACCTCTTATACCCCGTGTCTCAAAAAATTCCAGATACCCATGACATATCTGTCAGAAACAGTAGATTTGTACATAAGGTACATAGTTTTCTATGAGGTGGCCAATCAGCACCAGTGCAGAGGACTCACCCCCTTGGCAATCCCATCTGCCATGAACCATCTGCTGGGTACCAATCCAGAAACATCCCAGGAGTCTAAGTGTGGTTTCAGGGCTACTGTAGCCCCCTCTGTGTATAGAGTGGGTGTATGACTGCAAGCATGGCTCTGGTGGTGTGCCAATAGGCATGAGGTTATATAGGGTTGCTGGGCCTGAAATGGCCTCATTTGATCCACATCTTTGGGGGGGGTTGTTTTATTTGGAGAGGGGTGGTTGTTGTTACAGTAGGGTACTAGGGATTGAACCCAAGACCTTGAGCATGCCAGGCAAATGTCATACCACAAGGCTACATCCCTAGTCATCCAGAAGTCTTTGACTTGCTCCCTTATCTAGCTCTCCCATGCCTACCTCCAGCTTTGGGGTCTGGTTGCAGGAGGGGGGGCAGGGGCGGTCCTGACAATCTAGGCAAAGAAGCCCAACAGAAACTGAAGTGGGGACCTCTCCAACCTCCTCACCCACCTTACCAGCACCATGTCCCTTTTAACTGGACTTCCTGCCCTCTTCCTCCCCTCCCTTCTAGTGCCCATGGTTTGGGATCCAAAGCCACTGGACCCTTGAAGTCAGCTGTCAGTCACAAACACTTAAATAAAACAGCAGAAAAGAAAAAACAAGAGGCAAAGAATGAAATCTTAACTTTATCATAAGAATGATACAACAGTAACTTAATTTTGATTAAAGTAATTTGACAAAAGTGTTCAAGACAGGCTAAAGGGGACAGCAGAACAGCAAAATCCAATGTGGTTAATATATTGGTTTTTTGCTTCTTTTTTTTTTTTTTTTTTTTTTTTT
>NW_022900934.1:20799177-20804843 GCF_012274545.1 Fukomys damarensis
TTTGTTACTTTTTTTTTTTTTTTTTTTTTTTTTTTTTTTTTTTTTTTTTTTTTCCCCTTTTGGTACCAGGACTCAAACTCAGGACCTTGTGCTTGTGAGGCAGGCACGCTGTCACTGAGCTAAATCCCTGGCCCATGGCTAATATACTGGGAGAAAGGAGAGTTGCTCAGTATCCTAAAATATAAGTGAAATAATGATAAATCTCCCTTTGGCTATCTGCTATCAACCTGAGCTGCTAACAAAGATGTTTTAACTTTACTGCTCCAGAAGAAAATACAATGGAAAGAGAAGATAACTGTGCTCCCCCGCAGAACACATAATTTCCTTCCCACTCCAACATGTACCCATTCTCTGGGTATTCTCTCTACAGGTTTCTATTATAGGTGACTATGTGCTAGATAACAGATAACAGCTTGTGACTTATAAGCACCACTGCAGAGTAACATACAAGTTTAGTCTAAATGACAAATTACCAAAATAATCAATACAGTGGTACACACACTAAGACAACAGCCTGACATTAATTACATCAACTGATTCAACCAATATTACATGCCTTCTAAGCAACAAGCACAGAGAATACTAAATAAACATCGCTATTTCCAAAGAGCTTCAAATCTAATTACAGAAAATAATTTTTAAAATTTTTGGAAATAAATCCAAACATTAATTATTTCTCTAAAAAAAAAAACTTACTAAACACATCTACAAGTCACATTTCTCCTACCGGTTTAGGTAAGCAGACATAAATATGCCATAGTGGCTGCCTATGAGAGGGTTTCATAGTGAGGGAGACACAGAAATCAACGAGACACCATGGTACAGCAGTATTTAATATGATAACTGATGTGGCATTATAAAAGTAGAATAATACAAGAGAAAAACTACTAGAGATTTTGGCTTGATGATAATATGGCTTTATATAATTAATCATTTTCAAAGAACTTTTACATCTTACTTCACTTTATTCCAATAACTAGCCTAAAGGCTTAAATGAGATAGACACCACTAGCCACTAGGTAAAGAAACAAAGTAAGATTATGAATTTCTCAGAGTCATATTGAGTAACAGTAGAGCTGGGACAAGAAACTCCTCCTCTTGCCTCAAAGTCCAGTGCTTCTTCCTTTTGTCTGACTGCATATCTTACTATATAACCTTGGACAATTCACTTGGCATTTCTTTTTTTAGTTTCCTCAAACAGGGAAAATAGGGCCAGGGATTTAGCTCAAGGGTGCCACTGCCTGCTTCACAAGCACAAGGTCCTGAGTTTGATCCCAGGTACAAAAAAAAAAAAAAACAGGGAGAATACCTGTAGTGCTATCCAAAGGGACTTGGGAGAAGGATCAAGAAAAGCAACCTATGTCAGCATATTTTGGAATAAACAATTAGTAGATATACATTACAAGGTTACTTAGTTTTCCTGGGAAAAACAAGGCGCAGGGTGCCAAAACGGTGAGCAAATAAACTGTACTGGATTTTAAGGCACAGAGGTATACTTAAGGTCAACCATATTTATGATTAATAAAGGCAAAAAGGTCACTGTTCATAGTTCTGTCATAGTCCCACAAGACAAACATCAATCAAGCTGGCAAAAAAATGAAATGTATTCACCTATGCACCAAATTCTAACAGTTAGGGGTCCTATCAACACCTGAACTACAGGAAAGAAAGACAGGTTCTGCCTGCATTTCTCCCCAGTGATAAAAACAAGTTTTTGATAGTCTACCCTGCAAAATTTTCATATCTTGCCTAACACCCACCAGAGTTTCATCTTTTATGCCTCAAACCTGCTCTGTCCACTACAGTATTTATAGGTGCACGTAATTATTTAAATTTAGCAGTTCCTTAGTTACAATGGTCACATTTCAGATGTCCTTAGTTACAATGGAAAATTTACAATATTCAATAGTAGAGTTAGTCATTACCATACTGGACAAACCAAATTAAGTATGCTTTCATAATTACAGAAAATTTTATTTCACAGAGTTATTCAAGATACTATACCTTTATTTTTAATTACAGCTCTGACCAACCACCATAGACTTCTTAATTTTTTGTGGTCCTAGTAATTGAACCCAGAGGCTTCAGAATGAATTACATCCCAAGCTCTTTTTCTTTTCCTTTTTATTTTTATGTCATTTTATTGTATTTTACAGATAGGGTCTCACTAAGCTGCCCAGGTTGGACTTGAACTTTGTGATCTTCTAACTTCAGCCTCCTAGAATGCTGAGATTGTAAGTGCACACTATCACACCTGACTAAACCCACAGACTTCTTCAGGATAATAGCTATGTCTTACTTACCTTTGTATTCTTAATGCACACAGCAAAGCACAAGTCAGACACCAGACACTCGCTATAAAGCTAAGTAGAAATCTCAAATTTAGCAGACAACCTTGTCTACTTTCCCTTCGCCTATGCAAACACGTGTGCGCACACGCACACACACACACACACACACACATCCTGATAACAAATAAGATATCTCACATGGTAGGGAAGGGAAGGAAATAGTATGTAAGGGGACATAGCACACAAAGGAAGACTTGTTTTCTAGTCCTGGAAGCTAACCATATAGTCTTCAGCAATACATTTGATTTCTTCATCTGTAAAAAGTTAGAATTAAACTCCAAAGACCTTAATCACCTTGTGCCAAACAAAATACATATTCCATCTAAATGGGCTTTGTTCACATCAGGGAACACACTTGCTATCAGTGATGGGTATTTCAAATTAAATGGAATCTACTCCTAGGACTAAGGCTATCATGATCAGAGTCACTTTCAGACTTGAAGTAAACATGTGGAATTTTTCACGCTTAATTTAAGGTTGAAGAGAGACTTAAACCTCAGACTTAAAGATTGAGTTTCTTCCATGTGCTGAAGCCAGAACGTGATACTCTTTTCTTATCTGATCAGATAAATAAGGCCAAGTTTTTTGACTATCTGAATTTAACATGAATTGTCCCATCAATTTCTGCACTAGCCTTAGCCTAAAAACTGAGAAAAAGTATACAATGATCCAAGAAAATCATAACAATATTTATGCTGAAGAATATTATATGAAATGTTTTTATTCAATCCACACACTTCACCCTATTGTTTGTGAAGATCATTATGAGGAGGTTTGGTCCCAAAACCTCCTCATAATGATCTTCACAAACAAACTTACCCACTTACTTTTAGAAATCTTACATAGTTTTAAGGCCAGCCAAGAACAAATACAACATGAGTTATTGGTCTGTCTTCCTCAACAAGTTGTAAATATGGCCAGGAGCATACACCTGCAATCCCCATGCTCAGAAGGCTAAGGCAGAAGGACTGCCAAGTTTTAGCCCTGCCTGGCCAACTTAGTGAGACCCAGTTTCAAAATAAAACTAAAAGGGCTGGGGATGTATCTTAGCACTTCCTGGGTTAATCCCAGGTACCAGGAGGAAGAAACCTTACAATATGTGGGGCGGTGGCAGTTTAGAAATTCTGCAAAAAATTCATATGGGGTTTGTCAATTCCTCTGATATCAAAGTTCTACTCTTCAACAAGTACTTTTTATGGAATCTCTCTTAGTGAACAGGATTTTAACTATAACCAACAGCAGTTCCATTTATTCACGTCATTAACAATAAGGCAGTAGCATTTAGCAAGCAACACTTTTTTGGGGGGGAGGGACACAAAAGCCCATTGGCAGTAGAAAGACTTTCACTATAAAACTGATTGTATCTGATTATGATGTGTTCAGACACTAAAAATCAACCAATGTTGACGTACATGGTTAGTCCTGCATAGCGCCTTGCCACTGGTAAGAACTTAATGTCTTTGTTCAAGAGCTAAATAAATTAGAAAGTCTAACTAGAACATTCCCAAGAATAAAGAACAAAACTCCATACACTAAGAGCTACTAAAATCTTTTACAAAAATGGGACTAGAGACAAACCTGTTTGTAGTATGAAGTCTCCCTATGACTCAAAAACTCAAACATGCTGGGGATTTAGCTTAGTTGTTCCGGCACCTGCCTCGCAAGCACAAGGGTCTGAGTTCAATCCCTGATACAAAAACAAAAAACAAAACAAAACAAAAAACCCTCAAACATTGCTTCAGTGAGGGGCTTTATGAATCTCTGTGCCAAAGAACTGGTAGAAATATAGCAACAGAGAAAACATGTTCCCTGCCCAAGTTGATCCTAACCCGACCGAAAGCCCAGAAATATACCACAGAAAAATGACTAGTTCCATTATGAAAGTGCTAAACAGCAGATAGGACAAAAACAAAGGTGAGTGGGTGTCAGAGACAGAGGCATCTTAAAGGGAATGTTGGAAGTTACATAGCCAGAGACAAGAAGAAATGCATATATGTACGTGTGTGAGAGAGAGCAAAAGTGTGTGTGTGTATGTGTGTGTGTAGAGTGTTGAGAAAGTCTGGAGCACAATCTAGGAAGAAGAACAGCACATGTAAAGAAGACCCAAAGGTTAGACTCTATACCAATGACCACTGCATAAAGGAAAATTGCAAACCAGCAGTTTTGCATAAAATGTAAACATGTTAGTGTCAGGCTTGGTGGTTCATGCCTGTGATCCCAGCATTCAGAAAGCTGAGGCAGGAACTGAGGCGTGCGTGAACTGCAGCCTGTCTAAAAAACAAACGAAGAAACAAAAAACCACTATACATTTTAAATGGACTTAGAATTTCTGCAAAGAAAACTACTTCACATCCCCACAACCTATCTATCACAAGGTTTGTAGTCAATGAGCTTAATGAAAAGATCTCTGCGATTGGAACTTGTAGTTTTAACAAGGGTCCACTTCTCTGGCACAGCTAAGCTAAAGAAACACTTAGATGCCTTTTGAGATGCAAAATTATTTACTATCACCATTTCCAAACTTCGCTGCATACCAGTATCAACAGGCAATCGCCAAACAGTATTGGTATCTGGCATCCACACCCTAGACATTCTCATTTCACTGGTCTGGTTGTTATACTGGCATCAGGAATCCTTGGAGGCTTCTCAGATTCTGTCATGCAGCCAAGTTGGGGAGCCAATGACTTAACTGTTAAGAACTTGGAACCCCGGAGTTAGACTGCAGAATACTTGGGTTCAAATTACCAGCTATAATGACCTTGGGCACCTGTCATCACTTTAACGCTCCAGACCTCAGTTGCTTTGTCAGTAAAATGGGGATAATAAAACACGATTATTGTGAAGTTAGACGTACAGAACGTATTATCTGGAGCAAGGCCTAGCAGACAAGCAAACGCTTAAACCGGCTTTGCTGTTTACTCTCATCACCAATTCGTCCTCATCTGTGCGTCACAGTGCAATGGGCAGCATCCTCCCCACTGGGCGGTAGCAACTCTATCAACCTTTCACCTGGACCAAATTCTTCCTAGAGTTGTCTCTACCGCCCCAGACCCGCCCCCTCCCCCAGGCTGGCAGGAGAGCGCTGCGCCGGTCCTGGGCAGCTCCCGGGGCTGCGCTGGGTTTGCAAAGACCCGACAGAAGTCTCTCGCCACTCGAATCTCCTCGAAATTCAGGGATGTGCTTCCGAAGGCCGGGTTCCTGGAGCACACACAGCTGAGGAACAAGCATCTGTCGACCGGCCACCGCGGGAGGGAAGGAAAAGTAGTGAGTGGGTAAGGGGAAAGGAGGGTCCGGCGGGGCCGACCGCCCGGTTAC
>NW_022900934.1:20804979-20812552 GCF_012274545.1 Fukomys damarensis
TGGGGCGGGCGCTACCGCCGCCGGCCGCACTCGGCCTTCTGCCTTACGCGACCCTTGCCATAGGGCCTGCGCTTTCACAGCCCCGGCCAACCGGCCGTCAGTCCTCGGTCAGTCCCTTTACCCGTCAGCGTTTCTCCTAGGACACCCGCGGAAGACGAAGGCCGGTCGGACTAGCCGGATAGGTTCTCAAGCAACTTCCGACTGCCAGGGGCGGCGGCGTCAAATAACTCCCGAGCTGAGTGGGTCACTGCGCGTGCGCGACGCGCCGGATCAGACTTGTTTAGGGCCAAACTGTTAGCGTCAAATAATTCCCAAGATTTGGAGCCGGAAGCTGCGCGTGCGCAACTACCCCAGAAGGCCGAGCGAAGCACATTCCTTCTTTTCCGGCTCGCAGAGGGAGAGGGAGGAGTGAAATGACGGATGCTTCCACTTCGCAGAGGTGCAACGAGGAAGCCTTTCTACCTATGTCCCTGTGAAACTTACGATGGTCTAAAGTCTGCTTGTCATCGGTGCCGAGTGAGGAGCTTCTCTGCAGATTCCAGCTGCCACTCAAGTTTTAGGAAATTTCACCAAGCTCTCTTCCTTTGAAATGATGTCCTACCCCGGCTCCTTATTAAATGGGCACAGCATTAATTATGAACAATGCCCAAGCCAAAGCAGGTATGGATTAAAAAAATGAATCAGACATCAGATTCCGATCCCCGCATTAAAGAGCGGAATCTGATAAAAGAGCTAAGACAGTAATAGCAAGAGATACTAGTTTAGAACCTGCAATGAACCAGACACTTTGCAAACAGTACTACTTTAAATATTTGGGGGTTCAACCAAGAAAACAATGCTATTAGAGAAGTACAGCTCAACTACCTTCGGAGTATAAAGAGAAAACTTGGCCTGAGAGAACAGAGAAGGGAGGAATGGTGGAATTCTTCCTGGAGGCCCTGGCCTTGAGATTGACCTTGTACAATCGAAGGGGGAGGGATCAGGATGTTGAGTTGTGCCGAAGACACAGTTGTCTGAAAAGAGCAGAAGGGAACAAAGAAAATGGGACTCCTCTCAAAAGGAAGAGTGGAGGAAATAGTGACAAAGGAACTGGTGTCCTCGGAAAGGATAAAACATAATTGTGTCTCGGGATCACCATCACCCTCCAGGAAAGTAACTATAGGAAGGAAGAGAAAAAACGATTTAAAATGTACTAGGCTTCTTTGTGGGTTGAACAATAAAGTTAAAACACACTGTGACAAATATGTTAGGAAGCTCAGTATCCCAACCACCTCTTCCCTTTCTACACAGAAGCTAAATTTAAAGCAAATTACACAATATTCCAGGTCTCTTATGAGAGTGACAGGGAGACAAAGTCCTGACCAATGAGCTACAGAAAAAAGCACCAGGGCTGGGGATTTAGCTCACAAGCTAAATCACAAGCCTGCTTCACAAGTGCAAGGACCCAAGTTTGATCCCTGTTACCAAACAAAACAACAAAAACACAAAGCACCAAGGGACCCCAAGAAAGGAAGTTTGGGGGAAAGTGTGTGTCCTTTACCTTTCCCCTACTTAATGAGTGGGGACAGAAATTCGATACTGGGAAATAGAGCAGCTATCTTGAGACCTTAAGAACTTGTCTAAGAAAAAGCAGAAAAATGAAAGGAGTCTGCTTCTTTAGGACATATTTAAGCACTGCACAAACCCTGTACTATCTTTTTGCTTTATGGGCTAGAGTCTTATGCCCCAGTGTGTTGTGTTTTCTGTTACTTGCAACCAGTCACATTCCTAACACAGATTATTGAATACCTGTAAGATATCAAATAGATAAGGGAGACAAATTAGAAGAGCAACAGGTGGTGGGAATTAGAAAATTAACAGGCACTGAAGACTGGGAAGCTGTTTAAAAGCATTTAAGATTCTGAAATACCTCTGTCCCCTATCTTGTGGCCTTAATCCATTACTAAAGTTGTGCCTAGGGAAGTTATTAAATGAAAAATGTGCATTTCCATTAATTTAAATGGGAAAAGTGCTCAGTTCCAATCTAAGGCACTCAGATGATTTGTCATTTTTATTTCACAAAAACTGTTAAAGAAAAACAATAAAGATTCCTACACATTATTACCCTACTTATAATTCACTTGCCATGATCATTTGCTTTCATAATTATATTTGCCATACTAGATAAGTTTTCAGTTTGGTATTCTTCCATTTAAAATATAGTAAGTCCCTGTCTTAACAAACATTTGAGTTGTGAACTTTCAGATATAAACAGACCCAATTGTGAACATTCATAGATGCAAACAAATAACAAGTAGCTCACCCTAAACCTGTACCATCATTTTAAGGTAAGTATAAAAGTAAAAATAGTTTATTTAAAGTATTTTTGTGTGTATGGGTTTTTATGCTTTACATTGTACATTTGTACCAAAAATGTGCCGGGTGTGGTGGCATACACCTGTAATCCCAGCACTCAGGAGGCTGAGGCAGGAGGATCAATGCAAGTTCACAACCAGCCTGGGCTACATAGTTCCAGGGCAGTTTGAACCACATGGAGAGACTCTGTCTAAAAAAAAAGAAAGAAAGATAAAGTGTATAAGACTCACTTTGTCAAAATTAAAAACAAATCCAGGGCTGGGGATTTAGCTCAGTGATGCCGCCACCTGCCTCACAAGCACAAGGTCCGGAATTCAATCCCCAGTACCACCGCCCCCCAAAAAAAATCCTACTTACAAACAGTCTCCTGGAACAGAATTCTTTCATAAGTCGGGGACTTGCTATACTAGTATTTAATTTCATCAGTTTTTTCATTTTTCTTTTAATTTTCACATAGGAATTATATGGCATTCCATACTTATGGAATACAGTGTGACATTTCAATACATATGCACGATGTATAATCATCAGATCAAGGTAAGAACATATCTACTCAGGCAAATATCATTTCTTTGTGTTTGGAATATTCAAAGTCCTCTTTGCTGGATATTTTGAGATAGTTAATTCTTAGCCATAGTTATCAACTGTGCTTTAAAACATCAGAAGTTATTCTTCTGTACAATCATCGCATACTGATGCATTAACCACTCTTCCATTCCTCCCTCCTCCAACTTTCCTCTACTTCTTTGATACAAACATTTTAGCTTCCACACATGTTGGAGAACACGTATTGTCTTTCTATACCTGGTTTATCTTATTTAACATAATGACCTCCAACTCTATCCACCATGCTGTAAATGATAGAGTTTCATTACTTTTGGGCTGAATAAAACTTGGGAAAAATATACATTTTATAGGTTCATCCATCAGTGGACATGTAGGCTGATTCCATATGTTAGCCTATGAATAATTCTGCAGTAAACATGCAACTGCAGATGTCTCTTTGACATGCTGATTTCAATTCCTTTCAATAAATACCCAGGAGTAGGATTGCTGGATCATATGGCAGTTCTATTTCTAGTTCTTTGAGGAGCTGCAATACTGTTTCCCATGATGTCTGTGTTAATTTACATTCCCACCAGTAGAGAATGAGAATTCTACTTTCTCCATATCTGTTATCTTTAGTTTTTTTGATAATAGACATTCTAGGGGTGAGATGATATTGTGCTTTCAATTTGCATTTCCCTGATAATTAGTGCTGCTGAGCATTTGTTGGTTTTTTGAGATAGGGTCTCACTATGTAGTTCAGGTTAGGCTTAAACTCACTGTGTGGACTCAGTCCTCAAACTCATGGTGACTCTCCCGCCTCAGCCTCCTGAGTGCTGGGATTATAGGCATGCATCAGTATGCCCAGCTGTTGAGCATTTTTTCATATATATGTTGGCCGTGTATATAACCTCTATACCTATATAGAACCAAAGATGGCACACACCTGTAATCCCAGCTCTCAGGGAGGCTAAGGCAGGAGAATTGAAGGTTCAAGTCCAACCTGGGCAATTTAGCAATTTAGCAAAACCTTGTATTGTTGGGAATTTAGCTCAGTGTGAAAGCCCTAAGCTCAATCCCCAGTACTAGAAAAAAAAGAAAAAGAAAATAATATGTAGAAAGGAAGGAAGGAAAAGAGGAAAGGAAGAGAAGTAAAAATTATTTGCTGTTTTACTATTAAGTTCCTTACATATTCTGGAAATGAATTCCTTGTTGGATGAATAGTTCATATATATTTCCTCCTGATTTGCAGGTAGTTTGTTCACTCTGTTGTTTCCTTTGCTATATAGAAGGTTTTAAGTTTGATGAAATCACGCTTATTAATTTTTGCTTTTATTGCCTGTGCTTTTTGTTTTGTTTCATTTTGGTTTTTGGTTTTTGTTTCATAGTTCAGGCACTGGCCTCGAACTCAGTATGTAGCCCAGGCTGGCCTTGAACTCACAGCGATCCTCCTGCCTCAGCCTCTCAAGTGCTGAGATTATACATGTGCACCACAATACCTGGCTTAGCTGCCTGTGCTTTTGAGGTCCTATCCGAACAACCTTTGTCCAGATCAATGTTTTGAAGCTTTTTCTCTGTATTTTCCTCTAGTAGTTTCATAGTTTGGGGTCTTACATTTAATTTTTGATCAATTTTTTAAATTTTTTGATCCATTTTGAGTTGATTTTCGAATGTGGTAAGTGATGGTAGGCTAGTTTCTTTCTTCTTCATATATAGATACCCAGTTTTCCATATCAGCTACTTAAGAGATTTTACTGAATGTATGTTCTTGCTGCCTTTGTTGAAATTCAGTTGGCTTTAAATATATAAATTTATTTCTGGGCTCTCTATTCATTGGTGTTTGTGTGTATGCCAGTATCATTCTGTTTTGGTTACTGTTGCTTTGTAGTATGGTGTAAGCCAGGTTTTTAATACCTTCAGTTGTAACCTTTTTTGTTCGAAGCACCTAAATATTTTAACTGAAAAATAATGCAACAATGCAAAGAAAACTTATGTCAGCAATTAATAACTTTGTGTTGAATATGACTTTACCAAAAATAGAAGGAATAAAGACTCATTGTGCTGGCTGGGCAGATGAGATTTAATATTAGGTGAGGGTTCATGGAGGAGAGATATAAGTGAATCGTTTCTTAAAAGGTCATATTTTTCTGCACTCTTTGCAATTTTTTAATGCCTGAGAGCTCAGTTAAACCAGAAAAAAATATATACATTTATACACAGCTTAAAGAAAAATTAAAGACTAAATATCCAAACACTTTGAAAAAACATACAGGTATAATAAACTAACAGACACATGAGACTTTGTACAGAGTAAAACCAGGCATGATAGTACACATCTGTAATTCCAGCAACTTAAGGGGCTGAAACTGGACAATTACAAGTTCTCCAACCTGGGCAATTCGGCAAGACCCAGTCTTAAAAAGGATAGGGATGTAGCCCAGTGGTAGATCGTTTTGGATTTGAGCCCCAGTACCACAAAAAACCAAAAACATACCATATTCTTCAAACACAGCACACAATTCAATCTTGTTCCACAGCAGAGAAATGGACAAAAAGGTAAAATAAATTGAAGACGTCTTTGTCTGAAACTCTAACGTCAGAATAACACTTTATAGTGTATTTGAAAGGCTTTGCATTAGATAAAGGAGAAAGCAGTGGTACAAGCTTTTGTGACAGGTTTTCCAAAGATTCACCCCATGGTTTTGTGTTGTTGTTGTTTGTTTTGTTGTTTTGAGACAGAGTCTCACTCTGTAATTCAGGCTGGCCTTGAAGTCACTATATAGCCCAGGCTAGCCCTGAATTCAGGGCCATCCTCCTGCCTTAGCCTCCAGAATTCTGGGATTACAGGTGTACACCAGCACACCCAGATATCCCACAGTTCTGATTACACCATAATCGACACTCCTCCCCCTGTGAAGTGGAACCAATGTTTGTCTCCTTGAGTTTGGTTGAATCTGTGACCATTTCAACCAATAGGACAGAAGTAATGCTATGTGTCTTGTCGGGCTGGGTCATAAAAAGGACATAGCTTCCACCAGGCTTATTCTCTAACACAGTGCTCACCAGACCACCATATTGGGAGGAAGCGCATGCCAAATAACAGCCCACATAGAGGCGTTTCAGCTGATAGCCCCAGCCAAGCCTCCATTGACAGCATCCACGGCCAGCCATATGCACAAGGATGGCTTCAAAGGGTCCCAGTCCACAGATGTCAAGCCCCTGCCCCCACCCAACCTCAAGAGGAGCAGAGACAATCTGGCCCTGTTGACCCCAGTCTAGATCCATGAGTAAAATAAGACTTTTTTTTTTGAGGCAGGGTCTAGCTATGTGGTCCAGGCCAGGCTTGAACTCGCTATGTAGCCCAGCCTGGCCTCAAACTTGCGATTCTCCTGTTTTAGCCTCTTGACTGCTGGTCTTACAGGCATGTATCACATTGCCTGGCTCAGGGTTTTCAGTGTTTTAATAACTAAGTTTTGAGGTAACTTGTGTAGTCACAGTAACACTTGTCATGACCCATAATTGAAAAAAGTTAACTAAACAGCTGTATGTGAGGTATCACCTGTAGACAATTTCTTTCTTTCCTTTCATTTTCCTTCTTTCATAATTGGGCAGAACCAGCCTGAGGAAATGCTATGGTTTGGTATGGTTTAATGTGCTCTCCCCAAGATTCATGTGTTGGAGGCTGGGTCCCAGATGGTGTTGGGAGAATGTATGAACCTCAAAGAGGAAAAGCCTTGGATCAGTGGGGAAGTGTGACCCTGGGAGAAATAGAGGTATTTCTCAAAGAATCCGGTTATAAAAACCTGGGTCTGGCCACACCTAACCTGTCTGGCTGTCTGTTTGGTGATGTGATTTCTTCCTCCACTACCCAGGGGCAGAGGGCCTGCCAGAGTTTCTACCTTGTTGTTTAGACTTTTAACCCCTAAAACAGTGAAATACATAGTCCCTCTTTGCCCAACATCATGGCTCATTCCTGTAATTGCAGCACTTGGGAGGCTGAGGCAGGAGAATCTGGAGCTTGAGATCAGTTTGGACTACATAGTGAATTTGAGGCCAACCTGGGCTATGCAGCAAGGCCTTATCTGAAAAAACTAAAATAATAATAATATAACCTATTTTCTTCATAAAGTAAGCGTGCCTCCAGTATTTAATTATAGTAATGAAAAGTAAAGTAATCTATGTAGAAACTGTTGAGCAGATCAACAACTGTTTCTCCTAAACCTAATACAATACTGGCATGGTGTAGTAGGTGCTGAGTCAACATTTGTCAAGTGGACAGATAGACAGATGGAAGCTTCGCTGGCTGCCATTGTTAAGTTTTAGTGGATAATATCTAGTGGCTAATGGCAGTGGCACCATGAGACCCTAGCAAATGGAGTCCTTTCTCCAGACTCTGCCTTAGAGGTTTCTACATTTTGGACCGTGGTCCTCAAAAAATTTTAGCCAGGACCAAGGATGTAGCCCAGCGGCACTGCACTGGCCTTGAAAATGCAAGGCCCTGAGTTAGATTTCCAGTACCAGAAGAAAAAAAATATTTTTTACCCAGGCATTGCGGCACATGCCTGTAATCCCAGCACTCTGTGAGGCCGAAGCAGCAGATTGCAAGTTTGAGCTCAGCCTGGGCAATTTAGTGACTTAGTGAGGCTCTGTTGCAAAAAAAAAAAAAAAAAAA
>NW_022900934.1:20812638-20887893 GCF_012274545.1 Fukomys damarensis
AAAAAAAAAAAAAAAAAAAATTTATTAATGAGTGTTGGGCATGTTCACAGTGAAGACTCACAGCGAAACCATCTAGGAAGAGTGCCCTAAGTCTAGACGTGGTCCTATGTGAGTCTTATTGGCCAGAATCCTGTACCTTGAAATTTTCTCAGTCTCACTGAAGTTGATGGGACCACCCAGGGCTAGCAGTTACACCCAAGTAGGCAATCCAGGCCCAGAACACCTCTGTCTCCTGTGGGGCCCAATGGCTATTTATCCTCCTCAAAGTACTCTTAACCATCTTCCACTCCCCTACCCACCTCTCTCATGTGTGTGGCTGGACCAGATGCCCCAGGGAGCACCAGGACTTGTGTCTGTCATCATCATGGCAGCTGATAGCCTGGCAAGCAGCTCACTCCTACTGGCTGGGGCGGTATTTCTTTTACCAGGATGGAAGAGATTAGGTTGTTAAAAATGATGTTACACCAGGCCAGGGATTTAGCTCAGTGGTATTGTGCCTGCCTTGCAAGTGCAAAGTTCTGAGTTCGATCTCCAGTACCAAGAAAAAAAAAAAGGTGTTATACCAGGCACTATGGTACATGCTTATGATTCCAACAATCTGGGAGGCTGAAGCAGAGGGTTGAAAGTTCAATCCCAGCCTGGGCAATTTAGTGACTTAGCGAGACTTTGTCTCAAAAATAAAATAAAAAAGGACTGGGGGCGTAGCTTTGAGGGAAGGTCCTGGGTTCAATCCCCAGTACTTTAAAAAAAAGTGTTATATGCTGAATGTAGGTGACTCTCACACACTGAACATGGGATAAGTTCAGGGCTCTGGCTACTAAGTGGTGCACTGCGAATGTCTGGGCTTAAGCTATGTATGTAGGTCTCTCAGCTTGGCTTTTACCTCTGTGCTCAGACAGCGCAGTCACCTCTGGCCTGTAGCTAGGTCGAAGATATGTGGCAGGCATCCTTTACCTGTGAACCCCACCTGACTCCAGGTCACCTTGCTCCCTTAGGCAGAGCCCAGGCCACCTTTCAACCTGTCTTCTAGGAGCAGCAATGGCCCCTCCTGTGTCTTAGTCTGCCCAGGCGTCTATGACAAAATTCTGCAGGCTGACTGGCTTCAACAACAGCTTCAGCTTCAGCTGTTGAGGTTGGAAATTCAAGTTCAAGGTGCAGGTGCCAGCGCATTTGGCCCCTGGTGAGGGCCCTCTTCCCAGCATGCCTTCTCACTGTGTCCTCACATGGTGGCCAGCAGAAGCTCTGGTGTTTCTTTCTCCTTATGAGACACTAAACCCATCATCCCAGCTCCACCTTCCCGACTTCCTCTGAGCCTAACTCCAAAAGCCCCACTCCTAATACCATCATGTTAGAGGACAACATGAATTTGGGGCAAGCACATTCAGTCCATATCCTGGGAAGCTTCTGGAGATGTCACTCAACAATACCAACATGCACTTCTCAGGGGAGTACGGTTATGTGGTTCTCTCCTTGGCCTTCAGCATAGAGAGCAAGAGGCAGATGTATCTTGCATGAACGAGACTGCTCTTCTCACCCCACTCACATCCCCCGTGCTGTGCTCCCTGCTGCTGGTGGTGAATCGAAGGTACAGGCAAAGTGGACGGGGTTGGAAAATGGGTTGCTCTCTACTCACAAAACAGATTTCCACATGGTAAATTCAACATGGTTAGAAAGTAAAGCCAGGTGTGGTGGCACATGCCTGTAATCCCCGCACTCAAGTGGCTGAGGCAGGAGGATCACCTTGAGGTCAAGGCCAGCCTCAGCTACATAGTAAGTTCAGGGCCAGCCTGAACTACAAGGTGAGACCCTGTCTCAAACAAACAAACAAACAAAGACACAAATAAATTATTCACATTTTTCTGCATACTTGTACTTGTAGTTGTGATCAGTGAGGCACAGTAACAATCCGAGGATAAGTCATCCACCAGAAATGATGAAGCACCATGAATAATGATGGTCCAGCATTAAATAAATTTCAGGAGACTTACAGTAGCAAGAATATCTCTCAAGTTTCAGTAGTGAGTTCCTTTTGGTGTGGTTCCTCTGCCTACAGCCTCCTTAAACTCTCCAAGTTCACATCTTCCACATTAAGGGCGCCATTTCCAGCCTGGGCCCTCGCTCATGCCCCAGAACTCCCAGAACGTCCCCTTCTGAGTGGAGGCTCAGTTCCCATACACCTCCTGCTTAGGGAGAGTATGCCTGGGGTTTCATTTTTACTTATTTATTTTTTGTACCAGGGGTCAAACTCAGGACCTCACGCTTGCCAGGCAGGTGCCGTGCCACTGAACTACATCCCAGCCTGAGGTTTTATTTTTAACACCAACAGATCCACTCGGTGACTAGTGAATACAGCAAGCCAGAGAAGGGACTGTGTGGCCTGAGTGCTGTGGGTGAGGGCTGGCAGAACAGGTCGTGCTGGAGAGCTCAGCGTGTCGCTCTGTTGCTGGAATCTCTAGTTAAGCAGAAAGGCCAATATCACAGATGGGAAAGTCAATCTGGAGAGGCAAAATGCCCACAGTGCCTTGTGCAGCAGCCAGACCTGCAGTGGAATTCCTTAATGACTGGTCTTTTGAAGCAAGAAAAGGAAAAGACTCAGACTTTTAGCTAGGGCTTATTGGTGATAGAAACCTAACTTATGCTGGAAAGAAGGGAGGGAGGGAAGGAGGAGCGGCAGGAGAATTATTTATTGGGAAGCACATGGTATCAAATGGGGGGGTGCGGGCAAAGATTGAGCTACACCTGCAAGTCAACACCAGGGACAGGAATTCCCTGGGCACTCCCTGTTTGGTGTCTCTGCCTTTCTCTATGTGAAGACTTCTGGTTTCATTCTCATTCTTGTTTCTTGTACATATAAGAAATATGTACTGAGTTTACCCCTGTATACATCTCCATCCATCTTGAACTGAGGATAGGAAAGACTGCCATATACGGTTGTGTAGGTTGTATTTTGGTTTGTGAAAGTACCAGTCACATCGTAATGGCAGAGAGCAAGGGATGTTCGGGATGCTTGGCTGAGCCAATGCCATAATTGTTTGGCTTAACAGAAAGAAAAGGGTAGGTTTTGCCTCACACATACTTCTCTAGTAGAGAACGGTGGTCTTAGGAATCTCACCCTAATCTTCTGGACCGGCTTCCCTAATAAGGCTTTTAGGGAACAGCTCAAAGGGATTTTTTATATCTCCAAGTTTAATTCACATTAAATAGAAGACAGTTAAACCTGAGATAGCAGAACCTATACAGGGCCTATTAGAAATGGAGAGAGGTTCACATGGAGTATGGGGCCTTTGGGAAAAAGTTTTGCTAACACAGACAAAATTCAGTTACTTAGATATTGGTGGCGGGGCGGGGGGAGGCCAAAGTTATATTCTGATGTGGCTTGTTTCATTGTAGAAGAGCTTTCTGTTTCAGATTTAGGAAGGATGACATTTTAATTTGTTATTATTATTGGGTTTTTAAAATTTAGAGCGTGTGTGTGTGTGTGTGTGTGTGTGTGTGTGTGTTTTGTTTTGAACTAGGATCTTGCTCTGTAGTTCAGGCTGGCCTTGCACTCACAATGATCCTCCTGCCTCAGCTTCCCAAGGGTTGGGATTACATGTGTGGACCACCATGTCTGGCTATCATTATTATCATTATTGATATTATTATTACTACTACTACTATTACTATTACAGTGGTGTGGATCAAACCTAGGGCCTTGTGGATGCTAGGCAAACACTACCATCAAGCTATGTCCCCAGCCCCTAGCACATTTTTATTATTTCAAATTGTCTTTCCTCAAACAAGACAGTGCCTCTAGCAGATCAAAATCAAACAGAGCGAGAAGGCTGGGGGTCTTCAGCTCCTCCAACGGAAATGCAATTTGTCACACAAAGATAGGGTGATTCTTCACAGAATCAAACATAATGTTGTGTGGCTGCATTTTGCTGAACTGGTATGTTGTTTGGGGCCAGTGGTTCCCTGAGGGTGCTGTAAAAGTCCTGGATAGGTGCCAAGGCCCAGAGCCCTGGGGAGCAGCCCTTGAGCTCCCATCCATACAGTAGGATGAATCCCATGCTCTGCATCATGGTGGAGTCTTTCCTGAAGACAAGCATTTGAGGCTATACATGTTTCCTGTGTACTGAGTTAGCTATGGCCTACAAGTTTTGCCATGTGGTGTCTTCATTGCAGGTCTAAGTTCATTTTTTTTCGTTCTCATTTGAACCTTACATTGTTCTCATGTACTGTAGTCTGTGTGGTTCTGATGTATTCATACTGGAGACTTTATAAATATTATAAATATGCAAAAAATATTAGGAAGTACTCCAAATGTGCTTGAAAAAAATTTATATTGCTTCACTGTTGAATCCTTATTTGACTCTTTGTTTGATTTGGTTTTTCTTGAGACAGGGTCTTACTATGTAGTTCAGGGTGGCCTTGAACTCACTATGTAGCCTAGGGTGGCCTGGGACTCATGGCACTCCTTCTGCTTCAATCTAATGAGTGCTGGGATTACAGATATGTGCCATCATGCCCAGTTATAAATTATTGCTATCTACTTCAGGCTGGCCTCGAACTTGTGATTCTTCTATCTTAGCCTCTCCTGGAGTGCTGGGATTACTCCTGGCATGATTTCTAAATATTTTAAAATATATACTAAGATCAAGTGATCAAGTTTAATGTCACCGGTGATAAATCAGTCACAGTGCTATTGTGTAGCCGTTGATGTGCTGTAGAGAGGCACTTCACCTCTGGGAATTCTTCTCCCAAACCCATACTTTCTAGTGTAATCATCAGAAAACTCCAAACTGAGAGATATGGTAAAAATATTTTACCAATGTTCTTTAAAACTATCCAAGTTGCCAGTCATGGTGGCACACATGTTTAATCCCAGCAATGGGGAAGCTGAGGCAGGAGTGTCACTGTGAGTTTGTGGCCAGCCTGTCTAAACAAACAAACAAACAAATGAACAAATAAAAAAAATTATTAAAACTATCAAGGTCATGAAAAACTAGGAAAGACTGAGAAACCACCCCTGATTAGAGGAGATGAAGGAGACACAAACATGAAATATAATGTGGTATTCTGGATGGGATCCCGGCAGAGAAATGGGCATCAGTGCAAAAACTGGTAAAATTCAAATACAGTCTGTAATTCAGTTAATGGTAATGTGCTGGTATCAATTTCTTAGTTTTGACAAACATGCGAAGGTTATTTGTATAAGTTGCTAACATTGGTGAAGATGGGTGAAGGGCACATGAGGACTCTCTGTACTGGGTTTTAAATTTTTCTATAAATCTAAAATTATTCCAAAATAAAACATTTTTAATACAAACATTATTATTTATATGTTTTAAATCTTCTAATAAAAAATAAAATAAAAAGGGCCAGGGATTTGGCTCAGTGGTTCTACCACCTGCCTTACAAGCACAAGGGCCCAAGTTCTATCCCCAGTATGAAAAAATCACCTTTTAAAAATAAAATAAGGGCAAGGTCCCAAGTTCGATCCCTGGTACCAAAAAAAAAAAATTAAAAAAAAATAGATAATATATATATGTGTGATTCTTCTGCATTTATATATATTATATATGTATAATATATATAAATATATAAAATATATATAAAATAGGGAAAAATGAAGGTGGAGTCTGTCTTTGGGTCCCCCCTACCCTGCTGGTGATTGAGAGCCAGGCATGGTGGGTGATAAGCTTGTAATCCCAGAAACTAGGGAAGCTGAGGTGGGAAGATCACCATGAGTATGAGGCTAGCCTGGGCTACATAGTGAGTTCAAGGCCAGCCTGTACTACATAAGAAGACCAAAAAATCAAAACCCAAACGAAAACATACTGAGGACTGAGCCCAGGGCCTCACACATGCCAAATATGTTTTCTACCCTGAGCTACCCAGGTCTCAGCTCAGGTCTGTGCTTTTCAAGAAACTTTTACTTTGAAAAAAAAAAAAAAGAGAGAGAGAAACATTTTTACTTTGAGGCCTTTAGCTCCTCAAAAATGCGCACAAAACTTCACCATCTTCTTGGTAAGGAGAAGAACCTTCAATAAATAATCACACAGGTCAATAATTGAACAAAGGATCAGCCCATCTGCTAGCCCAAGATTTTTGCAGGTGTTTGGACTTCACCACACCTCTCTACAGGAGGTAATTGATATGCAGAGGTTAAAACTTGTCACCCAGGTCACCTTGCAGGGTGGGGTCAGAACTGTGTGACTCTGAAACCAGTATTCTTTTTTTTATTATTATTAATTTTATTGAGTTTATTGGTACATTTTAGGGATACAGTACAGTTACATTCATTGTTGGGATCATGTACCTTTACATGGCAAGTCTTGATTCTCATTTTTTCCCCTTACCTCTGCCCTCCCTTCACCCCCTCCTCCCCTCCCCATCTACAAACACTTTATTTTCATCTTTTCATTCTCTCACATTTTTTTCTTTTCCCTTTTTGTTCTTCCCCTACGTATCACACCTTCCCTACACCTTTAGCTCCTTTCCTCCAATTTCTAAATGTCAGTAATCTTATTAGAATCTTATGCATTGTTGCAGAATATTCACACCAGGGAAACTATTCGGTATTTACACATGTGGGACTTATTTATTTCACTTAGGAGTATATCTTCAATATGTATCCATTTTCCTATGAATGAATCTATTCTCTCGCTCTTTATGGCTGAGTAATATTCCATTTTATAGAAAAACCACAACTTCTTTATCCAGTTTCCAACGGATGGGCAAATAGGTTGTTTCCAAGTTTTAGCTATTACAAACTGTGCCGCTATAAACATGGGTGCACATACTTCTCTGTGATATGATTCTTTTAGTTCTCTTGGAAGGATACCCAGCAGAGGGATGGCTGGGTCAAATGGAACCTCCAGTCCAAGCTCTTTGAGGAATCTCCATATTGATTTCCATAGTGGCTGCACTAATCTGCACTCCCACCAACAATGGAGGAGGGTTCCTTTCTCCCCACAACCCCACCAACATTTGTTATTGTGTAATTTCTTGATAGCAGCCATTCTTTGTGGGGTGAGGTGGAATCTCAGTGTTGTTTTCATCTGCATCTCTCGAATTGAAACCAGTATTCTTACACTCACCATAGGATGTGTGCTCTGGGTACAGCCACCTTTGAGTCTTTGAGCATCACCTTGCATCCTCAATGCTGCTTGTCCTTTAGAGACTTACAGGTCTTTGGAAAGCTGATTGAATCATGAGGGCTTTAACGTCACCGGTGGATAAACCCATTGATGGCCTCATAATTTGATGGCGTTATTGACAGGTGATGGAAACTTAGGAACTGGCATCTAACTGAAGGGAGTAAATTATGCAGATGTGACTGCTGTTGCCTTCTCAACTTTTCTGAGTCCCAGCCTCTCTCCAGGACTCATGTGAGCACTGTTTATCTAGATTCTCTTTCATGTGCTAATGTAGTTAGGACTAAATGGTTGCATCTGTACTGAACACAGACTTTCCCTTGATATTGTTTCCTAAACAATACGGTAGGACAACGTTTTACATATCATCAAATGTTACAAGTAATGGGAAGATAGAAAGATGATTTAAAGCATAAGGGAGGATTCCATGCATTATATTCAATACTGCAGCATTTCATATAATTCATATTGATTCCCCTTGAATATTTTTGTTTGTTTTTTGAGACAAGTTTTTGCGATATAGTTCAGGTTGGCCTTGAACTCACTATGTAGCCTAGGCTGGCCTTGAACTTTGGGCAATTTCCTGCTCACCCCCTTGGATATTGCAGGATGATTGAATAAGCTCACACCTGTTCCCAGGGTTGTGCTCCCAGTGCTTAGCACACTGGCTAACACTGAGTAGATGCTCTATAAGGAAGCAGTGACTGACTGAAAGAACAAACTTGGACACACTGGGGTTAACTCTTCGTAGGCAGGGCTTGTGCTGGATAAGCACACCCAGGACTTGGCGTCCTGCCTTCAAAAGCTCTGGAACATGATGCAGGATTCCATCCGGCACACTTGATACTTACCTGGTCCTTCTCTGCCAAGACAGGAGAGACCAGATGGCAGGGAATGAGGACCCCAGGCTGGAGAAGCTTCTTAAGCACCTACAAGATGCAGCAGTCCTCCCGTAAAGGGGACGTCCTTGAAATATTCTTCTTTCAACTGCCCTTGAATTCCTTATTGTCCAAATCTATGCAGCGCTTAGTCACATGTGGCCACTGAGCATTCTAAATATGGCTGGTCTAAGCTGAGAGGTGTTGTAAATAAAATATATACTGTACCAGATTTCAAGGACTTAGTTTTGGGGAAAATCTTATGAATAATTAATATTGATTACACATTTAAATGACAATAATTTTTCATATTGTCATTTGCTAACTAAAATTTATTACTGAAATATGTTTTCCCTGCTTCTTTTCATTCTTGATCTGAAATTGCATACATTGGTAGGCATGGTGGCTCACGCCTGTTATCTCAGCACTCTGGAGGCTGAAGGAGGAGGATCACTGTGAATTCGAGGCCAGCCTGGGCTGCAAAGCAAGTTCAAAACCAGCCTGAACCATATAGCAAAACCCTGCCTTAAAAAAGCCAAAAAAAAAGGAAGAATGAAATTACTGCACATAAGTGGCTCTCATTGTTTTATTGGACAGCACAGTTCTAGACTACAGAGCTCTGTAAGAACTCATTCTCTCGAATAGATTCATTCATAGGAAAATGGATACATATTGAAGATATACTCCTAAGTGAAATAAATAAGTCACACATATGTAAATACCAAATAGTTTCCCTGGTGTGAATATTCTGCAACAATGCATAAGATTCTAATAAGATTACTGACATTTAGAAATTTGAAGAAAGGAGCTAAAGGTGTAGGGAAGGTGTGATGCGTAGGGGAAGAACAAAAAGGGAAAAGAAAAAAATGTGAGAGAATGAAAAGATGAAAATAAAGTGTTTGTAGATGGGGAGGGGAGGAGGGGGTGAAGGGAGGGCAGAGGTAAGGGGAAAAAATGAGAATCAAGACTTGCCATGTAAAGGTACATGATCCCAACAATGAATGTAACTGTACTGTATCCCTAAAATGTTCCAATAAACTCAATAAAATTAAAAAAAAAAAAAGAACTCATTCTCTCACTTGCTTTGTTTGGAGATGTATGCTCAGCTTGGAATGAAGCCCAGCACAGAGAACTATGCCATCAATATCTGATGTGTGAATCAATAGAACTTATTATCTATATTTGTGTACATGATCATTTTGAAGGCAAAAATTTTCCTATTCATCCTCATAGCTCTAATCTCAGCATAGTGCCTGATACCTCCTTTTATTTATTTTTTTGATGAATGAATGAATATACTTTTGCTCTGCCCAACTCTTCATTCTGCTGGGTTGATCCTGCCCTGTAATTCCCCACCAGCTGCTTCACAAGAGGTCTGATGTCAGGCAATGGTTTCCTGGAAAGATTTGTGGCTCTTCTTGACACTAATCCTGGTTCTTGGCCACCTTGGTAATACCCTTCTCCAATTTCCACAAGTTCTGGAGACCTGGGATGACTCCTGTTTCAGTCAATAGAGTGAGAAGGATACTTAATATGTGGGTATTGGCTGAAACATGGCTAGTGTTCCCGTACAAGTCAGGTTCACAAGTTCAAGCTTCAAGACTGCTGATTTGGATGGGAAATATTTTAGGAAGACTGGATAATAGACAATAATTTGAAGCAGATGGAAAGACTAGCAAAATATCCTAATTTTCAGTTTCCAAGTACAAACAAGCATCTGACAGCCGAGTATGCTCATGCTTTTTATGAAATCAGCCTGCAACGTGCGTGGTTCATTAGCTCATATGCCAGGAAATGGAACACTGGCTGTGCCATTCATTAGTTGTCAGACAGGTCCCTTCATTTCTCATAGGCTTGGTTTCCCTATTTGTAAAACAAGGGATAATTAAATCTACCCACTGGGTTGTTGTGAAGATTGAACGAGGTAATTATATATAATATGCATTTAATATCAAGCATGGTATTTAATAAAGTTCAATTCATATTAATGACTAACACCAGCTCCACAGGGATGTCTGCAAATTAACAAGAAAGTTTGTGATATCACCTTAACAGATGAGTCTGTCATAATGACATTCGTGTTCTTCATTACAATTGTCAACAATCTGTCTATGCTCCTCAAATAAAAATAGCTGACAGTTATTGTGCACTCAGTGTGAGGCAGGTACCGCGTCATGCGTTTAACATGTATCATCTAATTTAATCTTTGCTTTTTTGGGTAAGTGCTACTCTATGGTCGAAATGCAAGCCAGAAACTGAGATTCTAAGAGACAAAAGAATGTGCTTCAGGCACCACAGCAAGTCAGTGACTCTTTTTATTTCACTAGGTGGCTTTCTAACGCAGGCTGAGTTTGGCACCCTGGTGACATGGCAGATGCAGCCATAACAGCAGAGGGACCTGTGTGAGCTATTCCTGTACATGTCCAGGTGTCAGGCACTATGCTGTATGTCTTTGGGCTATAATGAGACTCACTGCTCACGTTAGTGATGGGTGGTAAACATAAGGTCTCTCATTAAGACAAACAAAACCTAGAATTTTGGTCATGTGCCCACGCCTTGTAAAAATTCAGAGAAGACTGAACTCCTAGGCCTTGTGGCAAGCCTGAAAGCTGCCCACAGCTAGACCTTGTACAGCACAAATATGATTTAGAAATTACAGCCTCATGCCCCACCTGTAAGACTTTTGTGACTCTCTCACCTCTGACAGGAGCTCCATACTCTGCACCCCTAGGTATAGCTGCTAAGACTCAGTAGGTCTCTTCCTATTTCTGTTCCTGAAGGCAGTCATTGGGCTTTTGACAGATACAGAGCTCCCCAAAGGATTTGCTTATCACCGCTCTTAGTCCTGAACCAAGGTCACAGATTAGGCCTATCAATGGCTGCCCTTGGGGGACCGTGTTTTCTAGTCCACTGAGCAGTGGTGGGGACCAAGTGAGAGCCAGAGCTGATAGGTGTAGAGCCTGGCCTCATAATACACAGTCAGCCGACTTGACGTTGAAAAAGAGCTTACTATCCTCCCTGGTCCACAGTGCAATGGTGTCTTGCACAGGATACAGCAACACCCAGCGGTGAGAACCCCTCACTCAACGCACACCTCCCAGGTGATGCCTTCCTGTCTTAGTACAAAATGCCACTCCCCACTTGCTATCTTTTGCTTACTTATCTTGCTAACTTCCTCTTTTTCCCCTGTTTTATGGTTTTTCATTCTTGATATCTCTCTAGCACACTAGAGATTTTTGTATTTCATGTTTTTATGGTATATCCCTGTCCTCTAAAATGAGAATACTGTGAAAGCAGGCATTTTCTCTTTTGCCTGTTTTGTCTACTAGCTCCCAGAACTGTACCCGCAGGTAACTGACACTTGATGTGAATGAGAAGAGGGGCGGAAAGTACAGGCTGGGTGGTGGAAGTGAGCCAAGGAAGCTTCCTGAAGGAAGTGGGGGATGCTGAGCCAGCTGTTAGAAATGAAGTGCACCTTCTGGCACAGAGCAGGGAAAGGAGAACACTTGTAGGGCCCATAAGTAGTAGAGTGTTGTGGCCTGTGGCAGGGGGTGGGAGTGCTTGTGAGGAGGGCTGTGTGAGGTGAGGATACATGGGAAGGCCACAGGCAGAGGGACCAGGACCTGGCCCATGCCATCTGGGGGCTGAGGATCAGGTGGGCCAGAGTGGCTGGGCACAGAAAAAAGACCTAAAGGCTGGGCCAGCAATGAGGATCACTTAGTTTGAAAGCAAACAAGATAATGACGTTTTGAAAAGAGCTGTACTTCATTGAGTACTTCCTGTCTGTGCTAACTTCACTGACATTCACATCCAGCCACTCCACCAGGATGCATGGAAACAGGGCCAGAAATGTGTGAATATTACACAAACTAGCCAGTCTGGCTTATTAGAAAAGAATCTTGTTCTTTTATTTGTGGGCTCAGCCATAGCACCTAAGTGATCATGGCTTGAAAACCAAGGGTCCCTGCCCTACTCCTCTCTACCAACCAGAGCAAGCTCATCTCTTCCTTCCTGCCCAGTGCTCTGTCCTGGTCCTTTCCTGAAGAACACAGGTTAATAAAGCATGAGAGACCCTGGGGCATAGGACTGTGATAGTGGGACAAGAAAACAACAAGAGAGAGAAACAAAGAGACTAAAGGAGGGGGAGGGAGACATTGTTCTCAGTTGCTGATAAGAAGCATAGGTTAATAAGGCATGAAGGACCCCAAAATTATGAGGGGAGGGGAGGAGGAAGCAGCCACTGCTCTGAGTAGCTGATATGAAGCTTAATAGCTGATGTCCCAAGAAAGGGACAGTCAGCCTGTTAAGGAAAGAGATAGCCACCAACGTCAAAGCACCAATCAACAGAAATAGGGTGAATGGGACCACACTGGGGGAAATGTGTTCATTTCTCACTGAAGACAAAGGCCATAGTTATTTGAAACTGGTCAGAGAAGGCTTGGGATTAGGTGGTAGAGGACTTCCAGAAAGCAAATGGGAGATGTTAAGTGGTCCTTGGGTAGGAATTAAAGTGCGGAGCAATGCAGAAATGAGGACCTCTGCCATTAATGGCAGAATGGACTCTTCAGCCCCTGAAAATGCTTCCTACTCACTTTCTGGGGCCTCACAGCCTGGATTCTACCTCAACCTCAGTTACAATGAGTTGAATTTTTTTTTTTTTTTACTGGGATCAAACTCAGGACTTTGCGTTTGTGAGGCAGGTGTGGCGCCATTAAGCTAAATCCCTGGCCCAGAATGAGTTCAATTTTAATTGAAGGAATGGACCAACAGACTCTCCTCTTCCTGTCACAGCCAAGGAGAGTTCCTCTGTATGGACTGTACCTGACCACAGGGGATAGAATAGGTACACATGCCCACAGGTAGAAATACAAATGCATGCTGGGCACATCCTTGCAATCATTGCTAATGAACATACTGGCCAAAGACCAAATAGAACTGGGGTAACAGAAAACCCAGGCCCTGGCACTGCCTACCACACCCCCAGAGTTCTCCAAGGGCAGCTGATCCTCATATACCCCACTCCTACCTTTGCTAAAAAACCACTTTCCTAAATTCACTCCAGAGCATGGTATACTTTTGTCATCAAGCTCAGAACACTCCTGTCTTTCTTGAGGACTTCAGGCCATTTCCATCTCTTCATCGACCCTATTATCATCTTCTGTTCCAAATCCCTGGCCCAAACGTTGCTCAGCCAACTTAGTTCTAACAGTTCTCTTGTCTCCTAAGCCTGAGCCCCAAGATGCACATGGCATTGTTCAACCTCTAGTCCAAATCCAACATCCCATCTCATATCCCCTAGGTCACATCCCACTTAGAAGTAAACTAAGTGGGAATTCTCAGTAAGTGAAAACTGAAAGATTCACCCTGTGACTACCTTCTCTATACCCAGCCTAGCTGGTGCATGTAGGCATTTTGGTAAACAAACAAAACCCCCCAAACACACAACACAGCATATTTCAAAATTTATTGAGGTGGTGCAGGGTACAGAAAACTTCACCAGGATCTCTTAGGTTTAAAAGTTACACCAGGAGTAGGCGAGGCTGGAGGTGGCCAGTTGAAGGAAGACTGGCCTTCCCATCTATGATACTCTGTGGCTCTGCTGGGATGAGGTAGAACCAGCTGGAAGGTCTCCACTTCTGGACCCTAAGTCCCCAGAGTCCAGGGCTTCCCCTCTGCTTACTCATGCAGAGTAGAAAGGTGCTCTGTGTAGTGCTGAGGCCATTGCACTAAGGTCTGGAATACGCTGTGTGACAATGCCACTCACTACTCTGCTATGCCAGTGTCCAAAATCAACACCATAACCAACTAAGGAAGAAAGCTGGATGAAGCTTACGCCTGGCTGGGGATTTCCACCTCAGAAACAGAGGCTGTCTTGTCCTCTTGGCAGTAACTCACCATGAAGAGATCCCTTCAGGGAAGCAGGAACCCCATTTGTCATCCTGACATGGTCAGTGCCTTTATCCCAGGGCTTTCCTTCAGATCCAGATCCAGGCAGCATCCCTAGAGTGATGAGGAGGTCACAGAGTGAAGGTTACCATAAGTACTCGGTCTCCAATGTTACCTCACCATTCTTTGAGCCTCCACTGATGAGAACGCCCCCAAGAAATCACATCTGAGTTGCCAGGTGTTCTTCACACCAAACTTACCTTAAAAAGGAATCTCAATGCACAGAGAAAGCAGTTAAAATGGCAACAGTCTTAAACTGTTTACAGCAGGGCCGTAATTTGTATGTCTCACTACTTCTGCAGGCTCTGAACCAGTAGCTGTACGAGCCAGTGGGAACCTATTAAACAGCCGGGTGCACACTATAGTCCCAGCACTGGAGAGGCTGAGGTGGGACAATTGCTGAAGTGTAGTTTGAGACCAGCCGGGAAATGAAGCAAGACCCCCACCTCAAAAAAATAAATACAGAAACAAATAAAAACTCTGAAACAGCTCCTTACAAAATAACTGAGCAGATCTGTAATTGGCTGAGAGACACCGCAAGAGTTCCTCTTACAGCTCCTACCACGGAGGTCCCAAAGGGGCAACCCAGCTGCTACCCTTTCAGGCTGCCATGACTGGCCTGCCCATCTGTCTACCCAGCAGGACTGAGAACTCTTGCTCACCTCAATCTCAAAGTCCTCCACACGTCCCCCCACCCCTCAGAATACCTATCATATCATACTTCTTCCAAGGCCTACCCAAACCCACCACTTCCAAAAAGGCTACTTCTCTTTGAAAATCCTGTGATAATGCCTGTGTATCACCCAACATCTCACCTAAGCACAAGACATAATTCATCCTGGCTCCTTCCACCAATGAAATGTGTCTAAAAACCTTGACATGAACATAGTCTGGTCTCTGAGAAGGAGAGGCAAAGCTGAGAGAGGCCAAAACAAAATGTCTCCCATCACTGACCCTCACACAGCAGCCCCAAGGCTCCTGAAACTGGAATGTGTTGGCAGGAAAGAAGTGTGTGAAAGCGCCAGCATTTGCAAGGGACAGGTTGGACCCTCCAAACACGGGAAACGGCTTTCAGCAGTTCCTCTCCCTGCTTTATTGATGACCAGGGCACAGGCAGCCCGTGATCACTTTTGAATGCAGGTGCACACATCAAAAAGTGGCCCTGGAAGAGCTGCAGGTGCCAGTGGCCTGTGGAATGGGCTGAGTCCATGAAAACAGCCCAGCCAGGCACAGGACCCTGTGGCAAAATCCCCAAAGAACCTCTCTGCCACAGGGAATCAAAAAGAAGTCAACTTGGGCAGAAACCCTGGAAAAATATTTATCGCTTTATTATTCAAATCAAGAAAATTGGATTGAGCTAGTCCCTGACTGAGATGGTGGCAGGAGCTTCTCAAGCCCAGATCCACCTGTTTTGCATTACAACATGCTGCTGTTTACAGCCAGGCAAGGAGGGCAGACAACTGGGAGACTTTTATTGTCCAAGTGAGATTCTGGAGGATTTAATTTTACAGTAGCCACTAAAAGCAAGTGTGATGGTTGGGATCCAAAATGTCCCCCAAAAGGCTCACTGTGTTGCAGGCTTGGTTGCCAGCTGATGGGCTTTTGGGAAGGGACTGGGTCACCATCAAATGGATTAATCCACTAATGAATTAATGAGCTGAATGGGTTAGTTAGGAGGTAGGGCTAACTGGATGAAATAGGTCGCTGTGGGTATAGCACCTAAAGGTAGACTTTGTGCCCTACCCCCTTTTCCCTCAAGAGCTCACTCTTAGAGCTCCTCCCACTGAGGTCCCAAAGGACCACCCCAACTGCCATCCTTCTTTGCTGTCATTCCTGGCCTGCCCATTTGTGAAGACTGGGAGTTCTTGCTCACCTCAATCTCAAAGTCCTCCACATGGCTTTTTCTTTCTTTTCTGCTTCTTGGTTGTGATGAGGTAAGCAGCTTTCCTCCACCAGGCCTTCTGCCATGACATTTCTGCCTCACCATAGCCCTAAAAGCAATGGAACCAGCAGACCATGGATTGAAACCTCTGAAACCCTGAGCCCCCACCACAAAAAAAACCTTTTAAGTAGTTTCCTCAGGTATCCTGTCACAAAAACAAAAAGCTGACCAACGTAACATGTGAAAGGTCAGATGTGATCTCGGCTGGCTGGGTAGGCAGCAGATCTGTCACCCTCATCTCACCTCTCAACTTTCCTACGTTGTCACTTAAAGCCCCTGGGAACATGCACAGGGCTATATTAGATGCAAGGGACCAATAGTCCAGAGATCTTACCTCAATGACACTTGGGTATAAGGTGGTCCTGACATGACAACTCCCAAGACACCTGCAAGAGACAGGAAGCACTGGTGAGCATCCATCAGCATGGGCATGAAAGCCACCAGGAAAAGAATTAACACAGTCATTACCAGAGAGTAGGCATTCCAAACATGATGGCTGTTGCTTCCTAAGCAAACACAATATTTCTTTATGAAAACAAGAGTTAACTAAAGAGAGATGGCCCATGGCAGGGTAGCTAATACTGATTAATACAGAACCACAGATTGGCTGAATGGCAGTGACTCTGCTGGCTGTCAAGGGGAATTTAAGCAACACATATGGCCTAGTTCCCAAAAGCAAGGGACAGGAACTGAAAGTTCCAACAATGACAGTAACGCACACATAGCAGCCCCAAACTGTGTAATGAGAAGCAAGAGTGTGGGAAAGCTCCTAGAACTGGAAGGCAAGCATACCCTCCAAACATAGGATAATTCTTCCCATTTTTCCTCTGCCTGCACTACCAATGACCAGGGGACGGGCACCCCCTGATCACTTACGAATGCAGGGGTAGAAAAGAACAGTGGGCTTGCTGTAAAAGGAGGCCAATGTTAGAAGCTTTGAGCAGCCAGCCCAATTAAACACAAGGACCCAATAACTATTTCTAACCCTACAAAAATTCCTTCAACATGGCCATACAAGGGAGGCAAAAGAAAGATACCTCTAAAGAAAACTGATGGAAAGCTGGGCATGCTCCTGCTTATAATCCCAGTACTTGGGAGGCTGAGGCAGGAGTACTGCCATGGGTTGGAGGCCAGCCTGGGCTACCTAGTGAATTTAAGGCCGGCCTGAACTACATAGAAAAACCCTGTCTCCAATAAACCAAAAAAAGAAAGAAAGCAAGCTAGTTAGCTGATAGGAGTTCTTGCATGTGGAAGACAGGGAATTGTGACGCAAAGAAAAACTGTCTCATCATATCTTTGCTTTCTAGTGGATGAAAGGATGAAAAAAAGGTTCCAAAAGTAGGAAGTGAAAACCAAGTGACTAAGACCTGGGTATAGGTGAGAAATCCTTCCTGCTTTTGACTCAGGCATTCTGTTGCCAACACACGCAGGAAAGGAAGGGATTCCTATAGATTCCAGAACCAAACCTGGCCACCAAAGGAAACCACATGTATCTCAAAGCCCCCAGGGAGGGTAAACCAGGGGCCAGGATGATGGCGCCTTCATCTCACTTCCATCTGCTTTCTGGACCACATCACACCTAGGAAATCTGAAGAAGTCCCTAACCTCACTCAGGAGCACCATGGCCCGTTTACGTCAAGTTGTCACCTCTGTTATAAGAAGTCTAGGATAAGCCACCAAAATGTCACCTGGTCAAACCCATCGTGGTATTACATGGAGTTTCTGGCACAGTAGCTAGGTGCTTCACAAATGTGAGCTGCTTCAGCCCCGCCCCCTCCAACAGAGATCACAGGAAGAATGACCACATAAATATGCACAAATTTCATTCATCCCATAAATACTGATTATCTACACATAACCGGGCACTATGGTTGAAAACAAGAAAAGCAGTCAGCTCTCCGATCTCAAGAGCTTTGCAGCGTCGCTATTTAACAGGAAGTACATCTCAGGAGCCTGAGGGGACTCAGCTAGGATCTGACCTCAGATCTTTCTGGCCCCCAAATCCAGGTCCCCTGTGCTACACCAGACTTCAGGCTGCACGGGAACTTTGCCACACAGATCTCAGAACCGATTTGGGCTCATCCACCACCGCCTCTGTGGGTGCCCACTGAATCAGGATCCAGAAGGCCCTGTGTCATCAAGGTGCTCAGCGTAGCTGCACTTACCGGGACATCCTGTCCCTGGAGCACCGTGGGCGGGGACGCTGGCTGTTGCAGAACCAGCTCCGCCAGCCACCGTATAGTTTCCATCCTCCTCCAGGAGGCCGCGCAAACTGAAGGCCTAAGCAGGGGAAAGAAGAGGAAGGGGCTTCAGTGCAAGCAGGGACAGTCTGGACTCTAAATTCTACGGCCCTGGGTATATCCTCAATCAAAACCTCGGCCAGACTGCGCAAAGAGGAAGTTTAAGCCCTGTCTTTGGAAGGCTTTTGGTGAAAATCTGTCAATTAGTCCTAGGACACAGCACAACACTGACCCCGTGTAGACAAGCGACAAGTCAATCCTTTGCTTCGACCGCCACAAGTCCGAGGGCGGGACGAAGGTGTGAGAGACCACGGGGCGTGAGGTCCCCGACCAAGTGGGGTGTCCTTCCCGGGTGGCAAAAAGGCGCCTGACACCGCTCTGGGACGGTCAGACCGGAGCGGCCAACAACCGGGACGCGAGAGCCGCTGTAGGTCGAGGTCCCAGGGCGCAGATGCTTGTCTCCTCTGCTTGAGGGAGACGCGGCGCCATCCTTGGGAGCCGCGCGCTGAGGACGCCCCGGATGACTTAGCCGGAGGTCCGGAAGGGAGGCAGCAGGGTACACAGTGCACAACACGGGTACAGGCTGCAGCACAGGACAAGGAGGGCGGACCGGCACTCGCTCAGCGATCCCTGCGGAGCTGCGGCCTTGCGCAGGCTGCAGCCTAGAGCGGCGCCTCTCGGCCAGGCCAGGCCTGTACGAGTGGCTCCGCAGCACCCCCTGGGGGAGAGGAGCTGAAATTCTAACCCTCCACTTTGAGCTCTCCATTCAGGCTTGCCTCCAACCAAGTATTCTTTCCGCTCGTCATTGCACCTGGCCACCCACGTATCCATGCATTCAGTTATTCAGAAACATTTATGGAGCACAACTTTCTCATTCCGAAATTATTCTTACTTCCTATTGGATCATCTCTGTGTCCACCATCCAAACATCCACCCACCAACCCATCCCTTCATCTTTTCATCAATCTATTCGTTAAGATTTCCATACATCCAGAAAATTTACTGAGCAACTACCTCACATCAAGGACTGAATTAAATGTTGGAAATGTAGTGAAGACAGACATGAGTTCCAACTTTATGTTGGTTATATTTTAATATCATTCTGTGCAATAATTAAAATTATAACTGAAAAAAAAGTGTAGTAAATTTTTTTTGGCCTCGCAAATGCAAGGTCCTGAGGTTGATCTCCGGTACCACAAAAACAAACAAAACTTGTGCTAAAATAATAGCTGAGCATGGTGGTGCACATTTTTAATCTCAGCACTGTAGGAGGCTGAGGCAAAAAGATCACAAGTTTGAGCCAGCCTGGGCAACTTAGTGAGATCCTGTCTTGGAACTAAAAAGTTTTAAAAGGGCTGGGGATGTAGGTTAGTGCAAATACTCTAGGTTCAGTCCCCAGTGTTGCCAAAGAACAAAACCATAAGTGTTACAAAGAAATGGGCAGTGGTGACCTAATTAGCCAGAGTGGATATGAGGGGCTTCTTTGAAAGAAAAGGCATTTAATCTAAAGTTTGGTGGAAAAGAAGAAAGTAATCATAAAATAATGATTATGTTCAAGCATATTTGTAAAGACTAAAAAATGTGAAGATGTAAACTTAATGAAAGTAAGTCAAGATGGTTTCTCAGCTGGGTGCCATGGCACATGCCTGTGATCCCAGCTACTTGGGAGACTGAGGCAGAAGGATCACAAGTTTGAGACCAGCTTGGGCAATTTAGTAAGACCTGTCTCAACATAAAAATTAAAAGAACTGAGGATATAGCTCAGTGGACTTCAAGCCAAGACTGATTAGGTAAGAGAGAGAGAGAGAGAGAGAGAGAGAGAGAGAGAGAGAGAAAAGGTCACTACACCCTTGCAAAAGGGAACATTCCAAGAGGAGATAATCCTAAATACATATGCACCAAACACCAGCACAACCAACTCTATAAAACAAATATTAACTGACATGAAAAATCAAATAACCACTAATACAATTGTAATGTGGGACCTCAATACCCCACAATTAGACAGATCAACTAGACAAAAAATTAACAAAGAAATATCAAAACTGAACCAAACTTCTGAACAAATGGATTTAGTAGATGTCTAGAGTACTTCACTCCAGAGCACACATTCTGCTCACCTGCACATGGGACATTCTCCAAAATAGTCCACATACTAGCTCTTAGAATATGCTTAACTAAATGTAAAGAATTGAAATTATCACATGCATATTGTCAGACCAAAGTGCAATGAAATTGGAAATCAGTGGCAAAAGAAGCTACAAGAATTTCATAAACACATGGAAATTAATTTAAAAATCTCTTGAACAACCAACCATTCACAGATGAAATTAAAGAAGAAATTAGACAATTTCTACAATTAAACAATAATGTCAATATAACATATCAGAATTTATGGAGTGCAATGAAATCACTCCTGTGAGGGAAATTTCCATATCAGAAAAACAGAGAAAGCTCAAAAAACAACCTAATGTTGAACCTCAAGCTTCTAGAAAAAGAAGAGCAAGTCAAGCTCAAAGCTCATATGAGGAAGGAAATTATAATGATTAAATAAAAAAGTAATGTAGTGGAGACTAAGAAAACATTACAAAGAATCAATTAATCAAAGAGCTGATTCTTTGAAAGATTAAATAAAATTGACAAGCCCTTAGCCAATCTTATCAAAAAAAGAAAAAAAAAAAAGACTCGAATCCATGCAATTAGGAATGAAAAGGGTAACATAAATATACAGAAGATCAGCAGGACCTATCTCAAGAAACTATTCTAATAAGATGGAAAATGCAGAAGAAATGGACAGATTCCTAGATACATATGAATTCCATATGAATCAAGACATAAAAATTCTAAATAAACCAATATCAGTCAATGAAATTCAAGATGTAATTAAAAACTTAACTGGTTCTGCCACCTGCCTCAAAAGTGCAAGGTACTGAGTTAAATCCCCAGTACCAAAACAACAACAACGACAAAGCCTATTAACAAAAAAACTACCAAATGGATTCACTGTTGAATTCTACAAGAAATTTAGAGAAGACCTAATGCTACTATTTCTCAAACTCTTTAATGAAATTGAAAGGGAAACAATGCTCTCAAATTCATTCCTGGAAGTAAGCATTACCATGATTCCAAAACCAGAGAAGGATCTAATCAAAAAAGAGAATTGTAGGCCAATCTCCCTAATGAACATAGAGGCGAAAATCCTCAATAAGTTACTGCCAAACAAAATGCAGCAAATCATCAAGAAGATTGTACATCATGACGAAATAGCATTCATCCCAGGGATGCAAATCAATAAATGTAATTCAATAAATGTAATGCACTATGTTAACAGAGACAAGGCAAAGACCTCATAAACAAAACCCCAATCACACAGGAAATATCACAATCAGAATCTGGGATCTCATCTTATTAAAAAGCTTCTGCACCACAAAAGAAACCACCAACAGAGCGAAAAGACAAACCACAGTATGGGAAAAAAATTTTCAGCATAGGTTCAGCTATTTCTCAGATAAAGGATTAATACCTAGAATATATAAAGAACTCAGAAAAATTGGACCCCCCAATTTGAAGACTCAATTCAAAAATAGGCATCTGAAATGAATAGACACTTCTCAGATGAAGAAGTAGAAACAGCAAATAAATATATGAAAAAATGTTGAACATCACTGATAATTTGAAAGATACAAATTAAAACAATCCTGAGATTCCATCTAACTCCAGAAAGAATGGCTGTTACCAAGAAACGAACCAGTAACAAATGCTGGTGGGGCTGTGGGGAAAAAGGAACCCTTCTTGACTGTTGGTAGGTGTGTAGACTGGTGCAACTGCAGTGGAAATCAGCGTGGAGATTTCTCAAAGAAATAAAACTGGAGGTTCCTTTGTTCCTTTTTTTTTGGTACTATAGATCAAACTTGGGACCTTGTACTTACAAGGCAGGCACTGGAGGTTCCATTTGACTCAGCTATTCCCCCTCTTGGTATCTTTCCAAAAAATTTAAAAGTATCATACCACATATATGCTCACCTGTGTTTATAGTGGCACATTTTGTAATAGCTAAATCTTGGAAACAGACCAAATTCCCATTAACTGACAAATGGATAAAGATGTGTGGGTTTTTAAAAAATACAACGGAGTAGTATTCTGCCATAAAGAAGGACAAGTTTCAGATATTTATACTTAAATGGATGCACTTTGAGGATGCCATGGCCTGCATAGCTGAAGGGTCCACTGAGTGAGAAATGATGGTGGGAGATTAAAAAAAACAAAGACAAAAGGTGGAGCCAGGTGGGGTTCTTCCTCCTGATGGGAGAAAAAGACCACCAGGCAACTGCAGTGCATTTTTTTATAGTGGTAGAGATAAGGGAAGTGCAGCAGAAGGTGAAAAGGGCTGGTCTGTAACTGGAGCTGGGAGAAGAGCTAAGGTCTGCAGGACATCATGCTTGATGGCTTTAGAGCAAATGGGGGTGGGGAGCCAGTCCTCTCCTCGGCCAGGCCTGGCTCCACCACACCCTGTTATCACCTGTTCTCCTCTAGAGGGGCCCGGCCTCATCCACAGGAGGAGTTGAGTTCATCCTGGCCAGAGTGATCTACAGCACAGCACTCCCTGCATAAGGGACAAGAAAAGAGAGAGAAAACTGAAGGGAAAAAATGGAAACAAAGCTTTTGCACTTAAGGGAGGGGAGAGGAATGGGAAAAGAAAAGAAGCAAGATATATCATGGGTTGGTACAAATTCTCTATGATGAATGTTATCATTATGTATGTCTAAAATATACCAAGAAATGTTTTTCTTTTTTATTAATAAATTTTATTTTATTTTATCCCGTTCTCCCCTCAATCCCCCTCCCATCCCTGTATACAAAAACTTTGTTTCTATTTTTTCCTTCTGTTTTCACTTTTTTGTGGTCCCTTCCTTTTCTCCCCGTCCGCCTGTGTTCCCCTTCCCATCTGAACACTTTCTTCTCATTTCCCAACATCCATTATACATCTCAGTCCTTATTTTCACATTCAGTTTCTCACACCAGAGAAATAATTTGATATTGAAACACATGTCTGATTTATTTCACTTAAAAGTATGGTCTAAAAGCCCATCCATTTAGCTAAAAATGTCTGAAGCTCATCCTTCCATGTGGCAGTTATACTCCATTGTATATATTTAAAAAAAAACACATATCTTCTCTATCCACTCATCAGTTCATGGGCATTTGAGCTGTTTCCAAGATTTAGACACTACAAACTGTGCTGCTATAAACATGGATGTGCTTATCTTGCTGTGGTAGGATGCTTTAAATTCTTTTGAGAAGATACCAAGAAGAGGTATATCTGGGTCAAGTGGAATCTCTAGTTTTAGTTTTTTGAGAAATCTCCACACTGATTTCCACTGCAGTTGCACCAGTCCACACACCCACCAACAGTGGAAAAGGATTTCTTTTTCCCCACAGCCCCTCGAGCATTTGTTATTGGCTGATTTCTTGATAGCAGCCATTCCTTCTGGAGATGGAATCTCAGCATTGTTTTAATTTGTACCTCTCAAATGACCAGTGATGTTGAACAATTTTTCTTATATTTATTTGCCATCTCTAATTCTTCATTTGAGAAGTGTCTTTTCATTTCACATGCCCATTTTTGCACTGGGTCTTTAAATTTCAGGGGGGGTCTGATTTTTTTTGAGTTATTTATATATTCTGTATAACAGTCCTTTATTGGAATAGCTGGTAAATTTTTTTTCTCATTCTATGGGTTGTCTCTTAACATGGTTTCTCTTGTGGTGCAAAAGCTTTTTAATAAGATGAGGTCCCGGGTGTTGATTCTTTGTAGTATTTCCCATGTGGTCTGGGTTTCGTTCACGAAGTCTTTGTGTAATCCTATGTCCTCAAGCATTCTACCTATTCTCTCTTCACGCAGATTCAGTGTTTCTGTTTTAATATTTAGATCGTTGATCCATTTTGATTTAAGGTTAGTGCATGGTGAAAGAAATGGATCTAGTTTGAATCTTCGGCATGTGGAAAGCCAGTTTTTCTAGCACCATCTATTAAAGAGGCTATCTTTCTTCTAGTGAAGGTGTTTGGCTCCTTTGTCAAAGATAAGGTGACTGGATATGTCTGGAGTTGTTTCTGCATTCTCTAGTCTGTTCCATTGATCCTCAGGTCTGTTCTTTTGCCAGTACTGTGCTGTTTTTAATCACCATAGCTTTGTAGTATAATTTAAAACCAGGGATTGTGATACACCCTGCTTTGCCTTTGTTGCCCAGAACTGCTTTTGCAATTCTAGGTCTCCTGGTTCCAAATGAATTTTAGGATTGTTTTTTCTAATTCTGTGAGATATTTTGTTGGGATTTTGATTGGGATTGTAGTGAATCTGCAATTTTGGAAGTATGGCCATTTTTACTATTTTGGTTCTTCCTGTCCAAGAACAAGGGTTATCCTTCCATTTTTTGATATCCTCTTGATCTTTTTCAGAGTACTGTAGATTTCAATATAGAGGTGTTTTGCTTCCTTCATTAGATTGATTCCTAGGTATTTCATTTTTTTTTGATGTTATTGTGAAAGGGATTGTTTCTCTAATTTCTTTCTCTGTGAGTTTGTTATTTATGCACAGGAAGGCTATTGACTTTTGAGTGTTGACTTTATATCCATCTATGCCACTCAATTTGTTTATCAAATCTAAAAGTCTTTAGGTGGAGTTTTTGGGGTTGCCTACATAGAGTATCATGTCATATGCAAATAATGATAATTCAACTTCTTCCTTTCCTATCCTTGTTCCTTTTATTTTTTTCTCTTGTCCAATTGCTCTTGCTAATGTTTCCAGAACTATATTGAAGAAGAGTGGTGATGGTGGACATCCTTGTCTTTTTCCTGATTTTAGAGTGAATGTTTTCAGGGTTTTTCGTTGTTGCTGCTGTTGTTGTTCATTTAATATGATGTTGCCTATTGCTTTGTCACAGATGGCTTTTATCAGATTGAGATGAAATCCACCTTTAGCAATTTTCTGAAGGTTTTTTTTTTGAATGGGTGCTGCACCTTGTCACATACTTTTTCTGCATCTATTGAGAGGATCGATAGCTTTTGTCTTTGGCTCTGTTAATATAGTGTATTACATTTATTAATTTGTGTAAGTTGAACCATACCTACATCCCTGGGATGAATCCAGCTTGGTCATAGCATATAACCTTCTTGATGATTTGCTGAATTCTGTTTGCAAGTATCTTACTGAAGATTTTATGCATCTATGTTCATTAGGGAGATTGGCCTGTAATTCTCTTTTTGGGTTAGATCCTTCTCTGGTTTTGGAATCAGGATAATGCTTGCTTCCAGGAATGAATTTGAGAGCATTGCTTCCCTTTCAATTTCATTAAAGAGTTTTAGAAATAGTAGCATTAAGTCTTCTCTAAATTTCTTGTAGAATTCAGCAGTGAATCCATCAGAGCCAGGGCTTTTCTTTGTTTGTAGTTTTAAAATTACATCTTCAATTTCATTGGCTGGTATTGATTTATTTAGAATTTTTATATCTTCTTGATTCAGTTTTGGTAATTCATATGTATCTAGGAATCTGTCTATTTCTTTTGTATTTTTCATCTTATTAGAATTCAGGTTCTTGATGTGGATATTGATGATCTTCTGGATCTCTGCAAGATCTGCTGTGATTTCACCCTTTTCATTCCTAATTGCTTGAATTTGAGTCTTTTCTTTCCTTTTTTTGGATCAAGTTGGCTAAGGGTTTGTCAATTCTATTTAATTTTTCAAAGAATCAACTCTTTGATTCATTGATTCTTTGTATTATTTTCTTAGTATCCAATGTATTAATTTCTGCTCTGATTTATTAATTTCCTCCCTTATATGAGATTTTGAGCTTGACTTGCTCTTCTTTTTCTAGAAGCTTGAGGTTCAGCATTAGGTTGTTTATTTGAGCCTGCTCTGTTTTCCTGATATGGGAAATCACTGCTATAAATTTCTCCCATAGGAGTGCTTTCGTTATATCCCATAGATTCTGGTATGTTATATTGTCATTATCATTTAATTGTAGAAATTGTCCGATTTCTTCTTTGATTTCATGTGACCCATTCGTTGTTCAGGAGGGTGTTATATAATTTCCATGTGTTTATGAAGTTCTTGTGGTTTTTCTTGCCATTGATTTCTAATTTTACTGTGTTATGGTCTGATAATATGCATGGGATTATTTCAATTCCTTTGCATTTACTTAAGTATGTTCTATGAGCTAGTATACAGTCTTTTTTGGAGAAAGTTCAATGTGCAGCTGAAAAGAATGTGTATTTTGATGTGGGGTGGAACAATCTGTAGACATATACTAAGTGCCTTTGTTCAAAAGTTTGGTTCAAGTCTAATATTTCATTATTGATTTTTTTGTCTAGTTGATCTGTCTATGTGTGACAGTGGTGTATTGAGGTTCCCCATCACAATTGCATTAATGCTTATATGATTTTCATGTCCATTAATATTTATTTTATATAGTTGGGTATGCTGCTATTTGGTGCATATATATTTAGGATTGTTATCTCTTCCTCTTGGATCATTCCCTTTACCAGGATGTAGTAACCTTTGTTTCTGTTAATCAGTCTTGGCTTGAAATCTCCTTTGTCTGCAAATAGAATAGCTACCCCTACTTTTTTTCCAGTTTCCTGTTGCATGGAATATTATTTTTCATCCCTTGACTTTCAGTGTGAAATTTGTTTTTTAATTAAATGTGTTTCTTGTATGCAGCATATGGTTGGATCTTGCTTCTTAATCCATTCTGCCAGTCTGTTTCTTTTGATTGGTGAATTGAGATGATTAATATTGATGATTATAAGTGATATGTATTGTCTTATCTCTGTCATGTTATTTTCCTGCTCTCGGCTCCCTTCTTTGCTTTTCTGCTTAATATCTTTCCTTGCCTGGAGAATTCATTCTGTTGAAGTTCATGGAGTAATAATTCTTATTGTCTCTTTCTAGAATATCCTTCAGAACACTTTGGAGTCCTGGTTTGGTGTTCATGAATTTCTTCAGGTGTTCTTTCTCATGGAAGTATCTCATTTCTCCATCAATTTTGAAGGATAGTTTTACAGGATATATCAATCTGGATTGGAGGTTGTTTTCCTTTAGGGCTTGAAATACTTTACTCCAGGCTCTCCTTGACTTGAGAGTTTGTGTTGAGAAGTCTGCTATGATTCTGATGGGCTTTCCTTTATAGGTGATTTGTTTCTTTTCTCTAACAGCTTTTAATATTCTGTCTTTGTGTTGAATTTCTGAAATCTTGACTATTACATGTTTTGGGGAAGATTTTTTTTTTATCATGGCTCATTGGAATCCTATATGCCTCACTTATCTGTATGGCAAGTTCTTTTTTCCTGTTTGGGAGGTTTTCTACTGTTACTTTTGAGAACAGGTTTTTAATGTCAGTTTGCATGCTAGCTCCTGCTTTTTCATTGACTCCTATCAATCTTATGTTATTCTTCTTTGCATCATCTAGCAGCTACTCGATTGCTTTCTCACAGTCCCTTACTATTTTTAAGAAATCTCTTTTCCTGATTGCTAACCAGTCTTGTCTTTTATATCTGATATTCTCTTCTTGCATTAGATCATTCTGCTGCATATACTTTATATGAAGCTTTTAAGCTTCTGGAAATCTGTTTGAATATGTTTTACAGATTCCATTTCTTTCCTATGCTGGGTGTTCATGACTTCCATCATGTTCCTGTGCTCCTCTATTGTTTTATCTGTACCTTTCATTCTGGTCACTATCTCTGTAGTTATCTGGGAAATAATTGCTGCTTTGATTTTTTTCTAGAGGCTCATTTGTTTGCTTTGTTTCTTCTGCTGTTACCACTTCAGAGAGTCCAGGCTTTCAGATTGTCCCACTTCTTTGCCCCCGGAGCTTGCCTTTGGAGAGCTGAAAGTCTATAGGGATTGCATCTTGTTTAAATGTCTTCTCATTTTCTTTTTAATTTTGATTCCTGAGTTGATGCTTGTGAATTGCTTATAGCATGTAGCTTTATTGCCAGTATTCAGAATACTCAGGAAATGACTACTTCTCAGAAGTGTCTTCCCGGTGTAGCTGGCTTTTGGGTTTTGAGCCTGTTGAGGATCCTACCTCTTAAATTTATTGAGGATGAGAAGTTTCTGCCTACATGGCCCAGCTGCCAGTTCTTTGGCACTGGACTGTAGGTTTTCTTTTCTAAGACCCTTAGGCAATCTCAGTCTTGGTACAACTATTTAGCACAATTATATCACCTTGGCTAAAGTAGTACAATCAACAATAACAGTAGCATCAATACAGCCTAGAATGTGAAAACTTGTGGCCTTTAATATGGCTTTTTTACCCTTAGAGGCTAAGATTTAAATGGGTTTGGGGGTATAAAACAGAAATAGAAGGGGAAGAGGTCAGAAGCAAGGCTGGAGGACAAACTTTAGGAAACTGGTGAAGCAGATGGGAAAGAGAAAAGGAAAAAATAAAATCAAGAACAGAACAGAACCATAATAACAAAAAACTAGAAACTGTGTTCAAACAACTGAGAAAAAACTAAACAAAACAAGAACTAGAAAGAAAAAGAAAAAAATGAGAAAAAATATTAAAAAAACCTCCAGACATCCAATTCAAGATCTCTGCTGTCACTGTTAGGCAACGTGGGCAGAGTCCAGAGCCAATTTGATCAATTCCAGCCTCCAGCCTCAGCTTCACGGTGAGGCAGTGGATAAACCCAGCCAGCCTGCCCCTTTGTTAGGCAACGTGGGCAGAGTCCAGAGCCAATTTGATCAATTCCAGCCTCCAGCCTCAGCTTCATGGTGAGGCAGTGGATAAACCTAGCCAGCCTGTCCCTCTAGTTCCTCTGAAGTTCAGGCTGGTTTCTGGCTATGAGACTGTGGAACCAGAGTCTTTGAGCCTACAACAGTCCATGAATCTCCTACCGGCTTGAACCCCACTCCCTGACCTCCTGCTGACTGGTACTCAGCACTATGAGACTGTGGAACCAGAGTCTTTGAGCCTACAACAGTCCATGAATCTCCTACCGGCTTGAACTCCACTCCCTGACCTCCTGCTGACTGGTACTCAGCACCTGCACTGAGGCACTGGGAGCTACTAGATGGAGTCTGCAGCTGTTCTGAGTTCCAAGCTCAGTGGCCCCCTTTTCCAAGATGGCTACCAGCCAGTCACCCTCTCCTGGGTGAGGTCTGAATCCGGATAACTCACCAGCCATGGCAGTCTGCTTTGTCCACTGCACTGGTCCACTGGTGCGTTTCTCTGTGGAGGCCTCTGGGGTCGTCACTGTACATCTGCAGTTTTGGCCAGCTGTTCCCTCATGGAGAGTCCGGGCTCTGGAAGAGAGCGCTGCTTGGTAGCTCCCTCTTCTTTGTTACAGTCTCTCTCTTTACTTTCCTTTTGGACTTCAGTTCTCACCTCAGATCCTTCCTGAGTCCCAGGGACCCACTTCCTCCCTCCTTTCCCTCGTGCTGCTATATTCCAATGTAAGGACATCAAATGTCAGAAGCTCTTTCTTTGCCACTCACCACTCCACCATCTTCCCAGATGTCTCTTCCCTGCAAAATTTAAAACAGGTAAAATGAACACATGCCTAGAAAATATTTTGAAAACTCACCTTAAGGAAAAACAGAACGCCTGAAAAATCTTATCTTCTTTTAAATGGGGTTAGTAGTTAATAATCTTTCCACAAGGAAAACATCTCACACCCCCGTGTCTTTATGGGTAATTGTACAAAATGTTGTCTTTTTTAAACAAGCCTTATTATACGTCTCATACAGTTGCTCAGATTACAGAAAAAGATCCTCAGCCTAACATAAATACTATGATCTTAAAATCAGATAAATTCAATAAAAACAAAGGTAAATTATAGACCGATTCACTTGTGAATATAGACAAAAATGCCTTAAAACTATTTGCAATCTCAGGCAGAGATGACCTCGGTCCTGCTGCTCTTGAAGGGCAGGAATAGTGTTGGAGAGAGGTCAACGTGAGCGTGGGGCAATGGAAATTAACTGCATCTTTTATCATTGGTGACAGGTGAACGGATGACAGCTGAGCTGTGACCGCTTGGAGGTTCCCTTATACCTGTCTCTCCTTCCTTTAGTCTCTGTTGCAGGCATCTCTCCACAAAGCCTGTCCCTCATGGGGCAGGCTGAGCAGCCCAGGTACCAGCAAACCAGAAGTTCCCTAATTGGTGGTGACCAGTACAGGCTCAACACCTCTTACCCTTGAGACAAATTAGGTTGCGGTGGGTCACTGCAGAGGTGGGAGACCTCCCAGAGCTACAAAAGAAGAATGGAAGCACTTCTCTTTGGCTCAGATTTTTTTTTTTTTTTTTGTAGTTCAGGTCTTGCTATATAACCCAGGCTAACCTCAAACTCATGATCTTCCTGCCTCAGTCTCTTGAGTGTTGGAATTACAGGCATGTGACACAGGCCTGGTTTCAAAAAGTAACTTAGAGAATTGGGAGCTTGAGTGTTCAAGGAGTGAAGGGCAGCATTTCTCAGAATGTCCCCAACTGCTGACAAAAATGTCTCTTTTTCGAATGACTCTGCAAATTCGTGAAGCTGGGGGTGGGGGATGTTGAGGATTCCTTCAAGCCCATTATTCTTTGGAGAGGTTCCCAGGAATCTTTGTTAGAAGTTCCCAGTATTTCAGCATTAGAAGATGTCACTTAGGGTCACTCTGCTGCACCAAAGAGAGGCTTACTAAGAAAATGCCTTTCTTCCTTAAGTCAAGTGATTTCGGTGGTATCATGCTCCTCCAGCATCTCCGATTTTCAGCCACAGATTAAGATATGAATAGTGTTCCCAGGAATTGTGCAGTGCATGCCCATATATGGCAGTCCACGGGGCAGCTCGGGAGCAGTTGAATGACATTGGGGGACTGGGCTGGCCAAGACTTCCAACAAGTTTCCACCCCAGTCCTCAGGAGCTGAGATTGTTGCTGCTGAAAGATGTAGTAATAGAGATACAGTAAGAAAGCAGTAAACTAGGATGGACAGATACAACAAAATAGCTGGCATGGTGGTGAGGTATGGGGACAGGGCCTGGCACTCCTGCAGGCCTCACTTGGCTAGGTGCTACCTAGACCCTGGGCATCACCTCCTTGGAACAATCAGCCTTGCCAGCCACAACTCCAACTCCTCCAAGGAAAGAATCTAGAGTCCAAGGGAGCTCTTGGCTACTCTGACATACAAACTCCCGATGGTAGAATTTTGTCCTCCCAAATCAGTTGTTATTGCAACCAATGTGTTGCTATGTAATCATAAAAACAACTTCATTTTCTCTTCACATTTGCTATCTTTTCTCACCCCTAGAAAAATACAGGGCAGATCTCCTAACCTTTCTGGTCATTCTTAGATAATAAAACCTTGCAGGGCTGGGAGTGTAGCTCAGTGAAAGAGCATTGGCTTAGCATGTGCACTGTCTTGAGTTCAGGCCCCACCACCGTAAAACAAAACAAAATAGAAATCTTGCAATCACTAAAAATGGGAAATTTTCCACTCAATTATTTTAAATGTCCAGTCCAATGCACTAATCATATTTTCCATGATTATTCATAGGTAAGACTTCTCTCTTCTCCACCAATTGGGCCTGGGCATAGGGTAGGGTGTGCTGTGGGCCTCCAGGAGCACAACCTGTGGAACAAAGCATAAAGGGCAGGGTCAGCTCCTCTAATGAGTACTGTTGCGAGAAGTCTGTGCCCTCTGCAGGCTGGGTAGGTACTGAATGCTGAGCCTTTCATGGGTACTTCGGAGACTCCCCTCCTAACTCTGAGCTGCCTGTCGATGACAGGCTCTCTGTTGGACCCCTTCATCCTTGTCATCTCCCTCTTGGACAGGACTTCCTGGGCACCAGGCAGAAACATCTGTGCTACGGATTCTACACTTGTCGAAAGACACTGTGAGCATTTGACTCAGGAGTGGTCAGGCCCCTGTGCTCCCCTGACCTAACTGACAATGATCAAATGATTCACTGAAGCTCCTCTTCCTTAGTTGAGATGAGACACAGAGGCTCCCACCCATCTCTTCCTCTTGGGGACAGAGGGTGACTTATAGCCCTGTTCTGCCCTAGGCCATACAATTCATAGTTCCACTTTTCTTTAATTTCTCATTCTATACTGTTAGTACCCAGCAACTGGAAGATAGCATACACGCTTTAGTCACTTTTTCAATTGTGCACCTAGTATGACACCTTCTAAGTCAGCTGCCATCCTATCAGGTGCAACCATAGGACACTGCCATAGACAACCATTTTAATTTACCAAATAGTAATTTTATACAGTTCCTTAGCTGAAACATCCATCTCAGAATCCTGTTAGACCAATGATTAACAAGCACTGACTGCCCTTTTTAGATGCCAGCCCCCTGTGGGCACCAAAGATGGCGAAATGAACCAGCCAAGATGACTTTCCTGGTGTAATGGGCACAAGAAATGCAAAAGAAAATGTAAATTTGAATTGCGTTTCTTTCTCCTTCCAAACTTCCAAAAGCACCTGCACCCTTATCTGCTAAAGGCTGGAGGACCCCAGTCTGAGGAGCCAGAAGGCCACACTCCTCCAAATGGTTCCTGGGGTTTGAGAGCTGCTGGATCTCAGCCCCCTACTGCTGCTTCTCTCTTCCAGCTGAAGAGCGATCAAAACCAGATTGCCTCAGACCTGAACTGACGAGCACAGCTATCACCAGCCATGTCTGGCTGCTCAACCCTGGAAATGCAGCTAGTCTGAGTTATAACATGCTATAAAAGGAAAGCACACACCAGATTCAAAGACTTTGTATAAGAATAAGAACAGTAAATGACTCATTAATAATTTTTAAAATATTGATTATATACTGCCATATTATTTTGGCTGTAGTATTCTATTAAATAAAATATATTATTCAAATTGTTAACCAGATTGTGTAAGACCTAAAGTCTCACTTCCACTCCACGGAGCGTGAACAGCCGAAAGGGCCTTCACAATGCTGAGTCCTATAGCCCAATGATGGCTCCGGATGCAAGATCCAGGGCCTTACTTCCGGGAGCCTTGAACAGCCCAATGGGACTCCAAGATGCTGGGATCTATAGCTCAGCGAGGCTCCGAGAGCTCGACGAGCAGCATAAGTCACCCAGGAAGGAACACACCAGGCTTGTTGGTAAATAGATCTTTATTAGTCTGGCCAGATGGCACTCTCAGAACTGAGCAGCTCAGAGAGGCCCAGCACAGGTTAGCACAGTTTTTTAAAGGCATGGGAAGAGGATTGCAAGCACACCAAGTGCGCCAGGGATCAAGGGGTCGGTTTTCTGCCATCTATCTAAAGGAGTCAGCTGTAGGGCTCACCTGGCCTTTCCTCTCCGACCTCAGGCTGTTCTGTTCTAACGGCCTTGAGTTGCTATCTTGTTTGCCCGTACCAGGCTTCCATACACTCTGTTTTAAACTTATCTTGGAGCTGGGTAGAAAGAAATGTGTGCTGCTATATGCTGGCTAATTGGGGGTTACATAGCAGTTAGAGTCCCACAATTGGTGGTGCATGCCTGAATCCCAGCACTCAGGAGGCTGAGGCAGGAGGACTGCCATGAGTTTGAGGCCAGGCTGGGCTATGCAGTGAGTTTAAGGCTAGTCTGAACTATATAGCAAGACTGTGTCTCAAAAAAACCCTCAAAACATTTCTTTTTTAAAAAAAAATATATTATTATTATTTTGAGGTATTGGGGACCCAGGGCCTCCTATATAACAGGGAAGCACTCTACCATGAAGCTGCATCCCCACCCCTTTTTTATTTTGAGACAGTCTAAGTTGCATAAGATGGTGAAAAACTTGTGATTCTCCTGCCTCAATCTCCCCAGTGCCTGGCATTACAGGTATGCCACATTTGGCCAATACCACATAGTTCTAGTTTATTTGAAGTTTTGTTTTGTTTTGGTATCGGGGATCAAACTCAGGACCTGGGTGCTTGCAAAGCAGACACAGTGCCACTGAGCTAAATCCCATTGAAGTTTTGCAAAGCATTCATCCCCTGCTTGCCAATCTGAGTTCATCTTCTCATTCCCATATTCCAGTCTTTGGCCAAGACTCTTTCATGGGAGTCTGGGTGTGTGGCAAACACTGTCCCACGGGTTGCGACACTGTAGTGAATCAGACAGTTATCCACTGGACACTTGCAGAAAGGTCAAACTAAACACATTCCATGAGCTGTGGAAGATTAATCATTCCTACATGTTAACGACAAATCAGTGATCAAGGAATATCTTCAGGACAAATGTTAAGCAAACCAAATAAATGAGTTATGCTTTTCTTTCAAAATTCCAGGCGGCTTTTGAAAATTATTTTAAACCCTTCAGGCCGACGTTGACCTCCTTTCCGCCAGAGGGCGATGCAGAGAAAACCCGCATTTCTCCTGGCGGTGGTACCGATCTAGACCGCAACCTGCTCATTCAGTGGCACTTCCGCCGGCGCTCACCATGTGGAGGGGGTTTCCTGTCTCGTGGCAGCCTTTCCTCAGTGTAGGACGCAGAGTTTCGGGATTGCATCTTTCGTGGCTGTCTGTTCTGTCTTATCCGCCGCCCAGCGCTAGGGCTCCAGGGTGAGTTCACTGCGGGGCGCTGGCCCATTAGGTGAAGCCAAGGCTCGGAGGCGGTGGAAGACCCCGGCGTCTGTGTCAGGAGCCACCGGTTCCCCATGGGCCTAGGTCTCCAGAGACTCGCGTGTCCTTGGGAGGAGGTCGCCCAGGGAAAGACGCCCCTCGCAGTCGGCGGCCTAGGGGGCTCCCAGCGCCGTGGACATTCAGACTCGCCTTTCGGCCTCCTACTCAAGACATTCGAAGCACGGAATGTCTTATCGTTCATTTACACGGGGTCGGTGTTGTCCTACGTCCGAGAACCAGCCGACTCATTTCTCTCCACGATCTTTCGAGGCCAGGGCTAAAAATCCCCTTTCGTACGGTTTGACTGAGGTTTCGGTTGAGGATTCTTTCAGGGTCCTAGGGGACAGCGTCGGGACTACCGTCCGCTGCTTTCACTGAGGCTCCTTCCTCTTTCTCCTGCTTAGGCCTTGTTGCAGCGCGGCCACATGGAGATGGATGGAAACTCCCCCGTGGTCGACGCTGCTGGTTCTGCAGCAGCTAGTGGCCCGGCCCTCCCCTCTGCCTGTGCAGAGACCAGATGGCCCGGTAAGTGCTGCTTCTCTGAGCACCTTGAAATGCTGGGCCTTCTGGATCGCCTTTCAGCCTACACCCACAGAACAATGGTGGTGGAGCACAAGTGGGTTCTGAGATCTGTGTGGCAAATTCCCTGTGCAGACTGAAGCCTGGTGGAGTACATGGGGGTCTGGGTTTGGGACCCATTGAAATTTAGGTCAGGTCCTGGCTGAGTTCCCGCATTCTCCTGAGCTTTACCTTCTCTGAAGTAGGGAAGCTGTAAAGATCTGCTAGAGTAGTTTCTAATCCTGGTGTCTGGCTACATGTACATAGTGCCTGTGTCTCTCTGTAGCCCCCCCCCATATATATATGTATGTTAAAGGCAGGGTCTCACTGTGTAGTTAGTTCAGGCTGGCCTTGAACTTGGCAGTCCTCTTGCCTCAGCCTCTTGAGTGCAGGGATTACAGGTGTTCACCACCATGCCTGGCAAATACTCAGTATTTGTGGAGTGAACACTTGAAGCGTTTTGACCAGAAATTTATGTTCTGGTGGGCGTTTCACGGCAGATGGGATTTTTTTGTTTTGTTTTGTGGCATTGGGTATTGGGGCCTTGCATTGAGCTACATGACCAGCATTTTTTCTTTTTTTTTTTTTTTTTTGGTGTGTTTTATTTTGACAGGATCTTACTAAGTACTTAAATGATTGTCCAGGCTATGTTCAAACTTGCAGTCCTTTTGTCTCATCCTCCCAAAATGCTGGGGTTACTGGCGTGTGCCACCATGCCCAGCTGGGATGGAATCTTGAATATGATGGCTCTCAGGGTCTTGGGCTCGGTGGGGCAGCTTCCCCTCTCCAAACTGTTGATGAGAGTTACCATGCTTACATATTAGCTTCCTGGTTCACCTGGCCTTTTTTGTCCCTGTATTCGAAAGTGATTGTGGGCTGCCTGTGCCCTGGTCATTGATACTGCAGGAAAAGGAGCTGCTGAAAGCCTTTCCCCGTGTTTGGAGAGCTGGCTCCTGTCCCTTCCAAACTCTGGAGCTTTCTCACAGCTTGGCACCTGGTGTCTGGCTTACTGTATCCTCTGTGCCACTCAGTGCTGTTGTCTGAAGCTTTAGCAGAGGAAGCTGGTAGGTGGATAACAAAGCCACAGAATGGGTCACCGTTTCATCATCACCTTATGGTGACCAACCCATTGGGAAATGTTGGTTTGCTGAGTTTTGTCTCTGTACTGTGGTCTTCTTTCTTTTTGATACTGGAAATCAAACTCAGGACCTTGCGCTTTCCAGGCAGGTGCGGTGCCACTGAGCTACATCCCTGCTGTCTGTACTGTGATCTGGAGGGGAGTGTCTGAGTCCTAACTCTTGATTTACCTCATGCCTTCCAGATTCTCAGTGTTTGGCACTTACGGAACAAATGAAAAACAAAATGGAAAGAAGAGAAGCCCAGTGTTGTAAGGTAATAGACCTCAGATATTTTGGCACATCAGGGACATAACTTTTGAGCAAGTCCCCTGGTCCACTGGGTAGATGTCTTCATGGATTGTCATTTCAGTGCCAGGAACAAAGCAGGTAGAGCTGGGCATGGGTGATATAGTAAAATGAGCCATGGAATCTGGTCCCTAGATGATAAAAGTGGGCCACCTTCACAGTGCTTCACGTCATACTGCCTGCCACGTGTTGTGGCACACTCAAGCCTTCCCAGGTTCGGAGTCCATTCATTGTACAGATTCAGGGCCACTGCAGACTAATCCACCTGTGTATTAGATGAAACTGAAGATATCCCTGTGTAGTCTTCTCTTTAGGTGAGCTCTTTTCATATAACTGAGACAACAGACCACTGTTTATGTGATAACGCCAATTTCTGTGAAGCATTTACCACCTGCCGGCTTCTCCATGTACTGCTGCCCAGGATAGGTTTGACCAGTGACTTTTGTGTGGCTAACTCGGGCTTGTTTATTGTAGAGGTGGCAGCTTGGTGCAGAGGGGGCGTGAAGGTGTCTCCATCCTGCCAGAAAGCAGTTGGACCATGTTACTCCCAAGAAGTGTGTCCTCTGGAGATCTTCCTTATCTGGGAAGTAAAAGGAGACTATATGAAGCCTGCTTCATCTGCTTCTTAGTTTGAGATGCATCTGGCTCTTGCTGCGCCCATTTGGGTTCCAGGGTTTACAGGGCTCTGTCCCTTCCTTTGGTGTATGGGTGGCACAATGTCCGAATGAAATGCAGGAAGGGTTTTGGCATTGTACTGACCCATGCCCATGCCCAAATGCCTGTCACTTCACTGCTGTGTCATAGCTTGGGAAGCCCACCCACATATTTGGTTTTCTTATCAGGAAAGCATGAGTAAAGTGATTTTTCTTAGGATTACATTGTTCCTGCCAACTTTTTTTTTCATTTTTCGTTATATTGAAGTGTAACTGACAAGTAAAATTAAATATAGTCAAAGTGGGCAACTTGATGTTTTCGCTGTTTGTGTACATTATGAAATAAAGACCACAAGCTAACATTCATTACTTCACATAGTTAACTCTTCCTTCTTCCCTCTCTCCTTTCCTTCCTTTTTTCTTTCTCCTTCTACTCTCCTTCCCTCCCTCTCTTTCCATCTCCCTCCCTCCCTCCCTTCATTCTCTGCCTTTTTGGGGAGACTGCTCACAGTCTACCTTCTCGGTTATTTCAGATACACAGTCCCATGTTAACCACATATTCACACTGCTGTACACTGCAACATCAGAACTTGTTTACTTCCCACAATTAAAGTTCATTTCCTTGATGACCTCTCCCCATATTCCTCTCCCCAAGCCTGTGACAGCCACTGTTCCAATCACCACTTCTACAAGTATGACTATTTTAACTTATATATATATATGGATGAGATCTTCATGGTGGTCTCTCACTGGGACGAGCTTCTCGTGGTGGAGCGCAAGAGTGGAGAAGCACTTTCACATTTCTGTTCCAAGCAAAAGGCTGAGGCAGAAGGATTGCCATGAATCCAAGTCTAGCCAAACTTCACAGAGAGACTCTGTAAACAAACAAACAGACCAAAAACCCTTTTGCTCCAAAGAGACAGAAGTCACACCTGCTTCCTTCCATGAACCAAAGCAAGTCGAAGGCCCAAGTCCAAAATCAATGGAGTGAATATTGCCTTGGGAGAGAAAATAAGTGTTTGTGGCCAGCTGGTGCAGCCTGTCACAGGCAGAGGTGGTGGCCGGAGTGGAGACAGACCTGTGAGCACAGGGCCACCTAGGATAGAGCCCATGCCACCTTTCTTACTTGGGGGATCTTCCCTTTGCCTCTCTTGGCTGGGGCAGGTTAAGTTTACATAGGACAGGATGACAGCTTCTATCTAGATCTTGTGCTCTGTCCTGCTGCTGTCCTGAATTAGGCCATTTTCCAAGTGTCTGACACTAGCCAGCATTTTCAGCAAGCCCAGTGTCTATTTCTACCTCTCAATTCAGAGTGATTGTAGGTTGCCTGTATACTGGTCTTTGGTAATATAGGAAAAGCCATGAAGTTTTCCTCAAGTGCAGAGCGTCCATTGTCTCTTCCAGAGAGATTGGCAGTGACCTCAGCATGTGCAAGGCAAGCTGTCAGTGCATTCACTATCCACAACTGAAGAATGTCATAGCTTCCTGGACGTGCTATAAACAGTGCCAAATGGGCCGATCCCATGTTAGCTTCTTCTCCCCTGCAGGTGTGTCACATGTCTGCTGGTGAGTGTGTGGGAGATGTCCTCAGGGTGAACATGGATGGTGATGTCTCAGGTAAGTGGTGGTGTACTTGGTTCTCTAGAACTCAGGTTTATTGTGGGAGGGGGTTCAGTGGAGTTTAGGTGCTGCAGAGTGTGGAGTGAGAGCTTGGATGAGGACTGCTTCTGTTTGTTCCTAGTTGTCTCCTTGGCCAAAGGACACTCGGGCCCTCTATTTGTGGGACTGCTGTGGAGAAGGTGCTTTCAGAGCTGGGTTTGGGCTCTGAGCATCCCTGACGAAGGCCCTGTGATAAGAGGAAAACAACAGTGTTGGAATGGGGAGGGCTGGCTACCTGGAGACCTAACTAGGTGCATAGCCATTGAGCAGCCTACCGGTCTTTGAGCCTCAGTGGATGATACTCAATATTGTTACCACGCAGATCCAGTCTCTTAGAGCTCGAGGATGCTCAGTGGTTCTGCCAGTGTTTGCCTTCCCTTCAGTTCTTGGCAGGGAATGCTAACTGATCTCTGAGTCATGAAGCAGTTTCTGTCCTCTCTACTGTGAATCTATTCATTGCCCTGTGTGCTGGTCTTCCTTGGTTCAGCCATTTCCTGGGATGCCGGCCATGGCTTCTATTCAACTTAGCCTCTGCCCTTTTCTACCCTGTATTCGAAAGTGATTGTGGGCTGCCTGTGCCCTGGTCATTGATAGTGCAGGAAGAGAAACTGCTGAAAGCCTTTCCCCGTGTTTGGAAGGTCTATACCTGTCCTTGCCAGACCCTGGAGCTTTCCCACACCTCCTCCTTCCTACCTTTTAGATGCCTCCTGGCTCCTAACATCCTCCAGTTTAGTAAGTTGCTCTTTTCTGTGGCCTGGGGCAGGTTTCTGTGACATCTTGAGAGAAGAGTGTGGAAGCCTTGACCTAACCAGAGTAGTAGGCTAGGCTGGTGTGGAGGCTGGACAGCAGCCTCCTCTTTCCTCCAGCTTTCTCCATCTCCACCCATCCCTCACTTGGCACTAGTCAGACTGGGTGGAAATTACTGCTTTGCTTATCTCCTAGCTTGTCTCTAGTAATCTTGAGGGCAGCACATTACTTCTCTGTCTTCATTTGCTCTGCCACATGATCAGGTTTCTGTCAGCATAGGACAAAGAAAACACAAAGGGGATTCCCTTTGCTGTAAGGAGCTGGGTGGCATTCATAGCCTTGCAGGGTATTGGGTTGAGGGTTGCTGAGTAAGCAGTCTGTGCAGAGAGGTTCAGGGCAGGAGCACATTGGTTTTTTCTCCTTGGAGAAATTTTCAGCTGGTGGCCTCTAGAAAGGCTTTTCCAACTCCAGCCTGTGAGTACTGTGGTGAGGACCAAGGATAGGCGGAATAGGATATAATGGAGAGGTTTATGGGAGTGGCCCTTACTAACACAGCCCTCCTACTGCCCTGTCACCTTCCGCAGGTCTGTGCCAGATGCTGCCAGCGAAGTAGCACATTGAAGAATGTCTTGGCCTTAATGTTCCTTTGATTATAATGTTTAATAACACTTGTCACAACAGACATGTCCTACCTGTCTTAGAAGATCTCCAGTCCTTTCCTAGAGGTAAGCTGCTTTTCTCCTTCCTAAAATGATGGTAATACAGTTAACGCTTGTGCACCACTGTATAGAGAGGCTTGATGATAAGTGTCACAGGATCAGACTGGGCTTAGAGGTCCATGCTCTGAAGTTACTGCTTTTTGTACCCTGTAAAGTCAGGTTCTTCCCTGGTTCTTTGGGTAGTGATGAAGGGGGGTTATGAGGATGAGAAGAAGGGGGATGCATGGATCCCCGGATCCATATTTCCTTTCCCTGGGCATCACGTCTTGCTGGGTTTGGGCCAGCAAACCCTGATGGAGAGACAAGTGAAGATGCCAGAGATGGAGAGAATCTTTGAACCTCTTCACCAAAAGGAAACTTCACCAAAATGAAGCCCTGATTGACTCAAACTCCCACATTTATTGAGGAACAACAAAGGCAATGCCTCTTGCTGAGCACAGAGGTTTGTCTCAGGTTAGCAAGGCATGGTGACAGTTTGGCTGAATTACTAACTTTTATCTTACCTGTCCCCTAAGGAGCTTCCTTGTTTTCCCCATAAAGTACATTTTTGCTCGGTTGGCAAAACATCCCATCTTCAAGATGTTCCGTCTTCTTGGAGTAAGACTTTCACCTCCAAGTCAACCTGAGCAGACATTGACCAGTTGGGTATCATAGAAACTCTACAGTCTGGCCCCACCTTTTTCTTTTTTGAGACATGGTCTTACTGTGTAGTTTTGGCTTGCCTTGAGCTTACTGTGTAGCCCAGGCTGGCCTCGAACTTGCAGTGATCCTCCTGCCTCAGCCTCCTGGGTGCTGGAATTACAGCCGTGCGCCACCACAACTGGCACCACATGACTTTTGGGGCTGTGAAGGACATGGCATTTCCAGAGACCTGCCTGTAGAGAATTTTGGGCCTTTTCCTGTGTTGTAGCAGCATCAAGCTGTAACAGGAAGTGGGTGGATTTAGGCATCAGAGACATCCATACCTACCTCTTAATCCCCCCTCTGCCACCATCTCGCTCTGTGATCATCATTGTTCTAGTTGTGCCCAGTGGTCAGGATGACAGCCAGATAAGGGAAAAAGGACTGAAGGTCCAGCCTGGAGAAGCGGGTGTGCGGACTTCCTGAGGCTCTCCCTTCCTCACAGTTACGTGGAACCCATTTTTCCCTTAACAGTGAATGGAAACGTCTGTAAGGTATACCAGAGTAGCCCATAAGAGAACCCAAGGCTCCTACTGAGGGCTGGTCATGTGGATGCCTTTTGCCTTGCAGGTACTACAATTCTGGACTCAGGAGGAAGGCAAGTGTTGAGCCCAAAGCACATTGTTTGCATAGGGTCTGGGGCCAGGGAGCTGCTGTAACAGCTACTAAGAATGTGCTGATAGCCATTCAGACCACAGTCAAGGGCCAGTTTCCTGATGGGGAAAACAAGACTTTTATAAACATGATCATGTGCTTCTGATCTCTAGGCCCTAGATTTTTGTCAGAAGTGTTTCTCCTTTGATTGCCACATGGCATTTGTGGGATCCCTGCGCTCTCTTCCATTTGGACCAGGCATCTGACAGCAGGCTCCCATCCATCTTGGTTTTCTTCCCTCTGCCCTATGCTACCCTGCATTCGAAAGTGATCAAGGGCTGGCTGTGCCCTGGTCATTGATAGTGCAGGGAGAGAAATGTTGAAAGGTGTTTTCCCCGTGTTTGGAGGGTCCACCTGTCCCTTCTGAACCCTGGAGCTTTCCCACACTCTTTCTGCCAGCCTTATAGGAAAACAGTGCTTCTTGGACTACTGTGGGAATCAGCAGCATGGGGACACTGTGCCAGTGTCTTTTTTAGCTTGTCTTGTTTCCAGAAAGCAGGCTGTCTATATACTAGATGTTACCTAGCAGGGTCAGTACTGTTAGGGATTGCTCAGGATTCATCTCCCCCCTTTTTTCAGTCTGTTCCACTTATAAGGGAGAGCATGGAGTATTTCTTTATCTTATTTCACTTAGCATGATATTCTCTAGGACCATCCATTTGTCAAATGACAGGATCTCCTTTTTCAAGGCTAAACAATATATTTGTGTGCGTGAGTATGTGTGTGTTTTCGATATAAGTTATAGAGAACATTTTCTCTGTTCATCTCTTGATGGTCCTTGGAGTGGGATATGATAAATGATGCTGCAGTGAATGTGCGAGTACCTGTGTCTTTGAAGCAGTGGTGCACTCCTTTGGGTATATACCAAGAAGAGCAAGAAGAGGGATTTTTGGCTTCCAGCATCTGTTTTTTTTGTGTGTTTGTTTGGTTTTTTTTCTTTGGTAATTTTGAGACAGGATCTCACTATGTAGTTGAGACTGACCTGGAACTTACTATGTAGCCCAGGCTGGTCTCAAACTCACAGTGATCCTCCTGCCTCAGCCTCCTGAGTGCTAGGATTACAGGCGCAGGGGTGCGCCCCCACACCCAGTTCAGCATCCTTTTAGTGTATACTGATGAGCCAACAGCTGGGTCACAGTTGGTACGTGATAATGTGGATGTCATTCCCATTACAGACAGTGTGCAGATTCTTCCTCAATTAGGTTTCCTTGCTCTTGGGGTAGCAATGTGGCTGCAGAGTTCACTTGGTACAGCCAGCACTTGTGGGATGCTTGTGATGTGCTAGCCACCATGCCAAGCGCTCTCTGTCTCTGTTGGAGTTTGGTGTGCAGTGTGCTGAGGCTGTACCTGGACGTGTTGTCTATAGAGCCTGCAGATAAGATATTTGGACTATTCTTTTAGCATATTGTTTTGTTTTACATTCTCTCCAGCATGTCTGCCAGTTAGGGCCATCCAGAATCCTGTTTTTCCCTGACTCTGGGGCTCTGAGGTGTCAGTGGTGTCCTGTGATGAGAAGTGCATGGATTCAGGCACCAGCAACTCTGATCCTCTGTGTGAACCTGTCTAGCTGTGTGAGCTCTCAGCCTCTGCTTTATCTGAAAGGCTAAGCTGGGATAACATGTTTTGATTTGTTTTCTTTTCTAGTGTTATGACCACATGCTCCTGACCTTTTTCAACTAAAAAACATACCCAGTATTTGTATGCTGAAAGTGTCTTTTGACTTCCTGTGGTCTGAGGAGACAGCGGCAGGAATTTGGATGCTGGGCTCAGGTAGGCTGTCTCCCTGACTCAGGCCATTCCTAGTCCCCTGGCACAGCCTCTCTTTCTTCTTGGCTCTTCTGCCCTTTTTTGCTCCTGTATCCGAAAGTGATCTTGGGTTGCCTGTGCCTCGATCATTGGTAGTGCAGGGAGAGGAACATTGAAAGACTTTTCCCCACATTCGGAGGCACCACCTCATCACTTCCGAACCCTGGAGCTTTCGCACACTCTAGCCTCCTTCTGCCAACCCTTCAGACTTTGGGCCTTCACTGGCCCTTGTGTGGTACCATGACTGGCCCAGCTTCCTGACTTGATATTTACTTTGTCTTCTGAAATAAAAGATCTTTTCACTAGATACCAGTCTATGCATTTCCATTTGGTCTTCATACTATAATAAATTCTGGCAGTGCTATAGGACACACAGGAGAGTTGTAAATTGTAGATTCTGCTTTACAGATTCACTCCCATGAATTTGTAGGAGCAAAGGATAATCCATATAATGCATTTTTCAAGACAGCCATGGTGTAAATGCTCATTTGTGTGTCTTTTCTTTTCTACTGTACTCCCCTACCTCTTTTACTTACTGAACCCAGGACCTTGTTATACATGCTAATCAATGCTCTACCACTGAGCAACACCCTTAACACCCTTAGTCTTCTTTCTTTCCTTTTTTTTTTTTGAGATAGAGATTTACTTTGTGGTTCAGGCTGGTCTTGAACTCAAGGCGATCCTTCTTCCTTCCCTTCCCTAGTGCTGGAATTACAGATGTGCACTGCCATACCCATACTTGCCAGCCTTACCCCTTAATTTTGAGAGAAAGTCTTGCTCATTTTCGAAGGCTGGCCTTGAACTGTGATTGTAAGCACAGGCCACCACACCTGGCAGTCTTTTACCCTTTCTTGAAAAAAAAAATGTGCACTGCTTCTCCAGGAGCCACCAGGAGTATCAGACAGAAAGAGTAACAAAGCTAGGGGTGATGTCAGAGCAAAGGGGAGAGTTCTCTCAATTCGGATTCATGTTTTGTATAGTTGGGGGCATTAATATTGGGTGCATATATATTTATGATTGTCATCTCCTCTTGGATTATTCCCTTTACAAGGATGTAGTGACCCTCTTTGTCTCTCTTGATTAGCTTTGGTTTGAAATTTACTTTGTCTGCAAACAAGATAGCTACCCCTGCTTTTTTCTGGGTTCCTGTCACATGGAGAATTGTTTCCCATCCTTTTACTTTCAGTCTGTGTGAGTTTCTTTTCTTTACTTTTTCTTTTTTTTTTGGTACTGGGGATTGAACTTGGGACCTTGTGCTTGCAAGGCAGGTGGCGGAACCACCAAGCTAAATCCCTGGCCCATGAGTTTCTTTTTGAACTAGGTGCATTTCTTGTATATAGTATATTGTTGGATTTTGCTTCTTAATCCATTCTGCCAGTCTTTCTTTTGATCGGTGAATTGATGCCATTAACATTGATAGTTATAGCTGATATGTATTGACTTTTTTTTTCTTTTTTTTTTTTTTTTTTTTTTTTTTTTTTTTTTTTTTTTTTGGTACCGGGGATTGAACTCTGGTCCTTGCACTTGCAAGGCAGGCCACCGAACCGCTGAGCTAAATCCCCGGCCTGGCTATTTTTAATTTTTTCCCCCTCTCCCTTTAATTTCTTGCCTTGCATAATGGATTTGCTCTGTTGGGCGTCAAGGAATTGTGACCTTCATTGTCTTTTTCTGGGATATTGTTTAGAATTGTTTGGAGTGCTAGTTTGGTATTCATGAAATTTCTCAGGTGTTCTTTACCATGGAGATATCTTATTTCCCCATCAATTTTGAAAGATAGTTTTGCAAGATATATCAGCCTAGGTTAGAGATTGTTTTCTTTTAGGGCTTGAAATACCTCACTCCTTGACTTGAGTGTTTGTGTTGAAGTCTACTGTAATTCTGATGGGCTTTCCTTTGCATGTGATTTGTTTCTTTTTCTAATTGCTTGTAGTGTTTTGTTCTTTGTTGGGTTTCCGGGATCTTGATTGTTATGTCTGGGTGTAGTTTTTTTGTTTGTTTGTTTGTTTTATCATGGCTAGTTGGAGTCCTGTGTGCCTTACTTACCTGTATGTCAAATTCTTTTGCTCTGTTTTTGAAGTTTTCTGCCATTAATTCTGTGAACAGTTTTTTATGTCATTTGTACTTTCTCCTGCTTTTTCATTTACTCCTATCAGTCTTGTATAATTCTTTGAGTCATCTAGGAGATGCTGGAATGATTTCTCATGGTCTTTTTCTATTTTTAAGAGATCTCTTTTCATGGTCACTGACTGCCATTCTGTCTTCTATATCTGATATTCTCTTTTCAGATTGGGTCAGTCTGTTGTGTGTACTTTCAATAGTTTTTTTTTTTTTTTTTAATCTCCTGGATATCTATTTGAATCTGTTTCATGTATTCCATTTCTTTTTATGTTGGGCATTCATGGTTTCCATTTCTTTCCTATGCCAGGCATTCATGGCTTCTATCATGGTCCTGAACCCTTTTTATCTGTTTCTGTTCTGGGGTCTCTAATCATGTCTTTCATTTGCTCACCATCTCTGTAGTTATCTGGGAAATTATTTCTGTTTTGAGTTTTTCTAGAGCCTCATTCATCTGTTATGTCACTTCCTGTGCTATCAGTTCAGGGTGTCCAGGTGGTTGATTGTCAGACTTTTCTACCTCATTTCCCTCAGAATTTGCCTTTGGTGAATGGAAGTCTGTGTTTGCGCCTTGCTTAAATGTTTTCTCATTTCTGTTTTTCTTGTTGGTACTGTCCTTGGTCTAATTCCTGGGTTAATACTTCAGTCTTCCAGATACAGCTGGTCTTTAGGTTTTGAATCTCTATTGACCCTGAAACACACTTATTTTCATAATACCAGGAAGGACAGCTGATTAGATCAATCACCATACCTTAGCCCAAGTGATACAATCAGTAACACAATAGCATCAAACACAGCTTAGAAAATGACAATTTGTGGTAGTTATTAATCTATCACCTTTGTGTAAATTAAATTAAAATTGAGGACCAGCCCAAAGTAGGCTTATAGTGAATAAATTCTTCAATATAGCAACTTTACCTTTCAGGATGGGGACTTCGAAGGAGTTGGGAGAGAGGGATAGGTAGAAGGATAGGGGAAGGTTAGAAGTGATGCCAGAGGACACAGGAAGATCATGCAAACTCTAGGAAACTGTTGAAGACAAGAAAGACAGAATGAAAGAACAAAGACAAGAATAGAACGACCTGACTGCATAGAAAGTTAGAAACTACTCACTTTCTTTTGAAACTAATGACAAGAGAGAGAAGGAAAAAGAAGAAATCTGAATAAGAACAGGAACAAAAAGGAGATGAAGAACAATGGGAGAGCAAGAGATTGAGTGGGAAAGAGGAAAAAAAAAGAAAAAGAAAAAGGAATTTGAAAAAAGTAAAAATTAAAAATAAAAGGAAAAAAATTTTAAAAATAAAAATGAAGGGCCTCCTTCAGGATATGTTTCTGCTGTCACAGTAGACAGTAGTGGGCAGCAGTGTGCAGATCTAAGTCAATTAGTCTTAGCAAGCCAACAGCAGGCTCCTGAGATTCAGGCTGATTTCTGGCTACAAGGCCCAGGTTGAGTTCCTGCCCTCCTGCAGGGTTGAACTCTGCAAGGTTCTACTGTAGATTCCAGCTGCCCTTCCCCTGTAGATAGTCCAGGTTCCGATGGGAGGTGGTGATGCCTCCAACTTAATAACTATGGTGGCGTTGTGTGCCTTTATTGTAGAGATTCTTTTCACTTTTCCAGTGGGCTTCAGTTTTTATCAAGGAGCCTGAGAAAGCCCCTCTTTTTGCCGTTCACCTCCGTTCTGTCTTCTGGAGCTCAGTACAAAGCCTTTATGATGCCCTGTGCCTCTGTGGTGTCGATCCAGGTACCAGCACAACCAGGAGGCCAGAGGTCGGTGTGCAGTAGGGGTGGGGGCCACCACTCCTCTCTGGTCTGCACTGCTTAGAGGCCTGGGGTTGGGGGTTGGGGTAGCAGCCTAGCTCCATGTGGCTCAGGCACTTCTCACCAGTCTGTACTGTTTCTTATCAGATTCATGTTAAAGTGTTCATTTCTTAAATCCATTGGAAGATTGAGGAGTTAGTCATTGGCTATAGGAAAAGAACACTGACTCTTTGTAACCCTCTTTTCTTGGATTTTTGTCTGCTTTTGTGAGTTGTTTTTGGAAACAAATGACCTCAGAAGGAATTGTCAGGGCTTCAAATCTTTGAAATCTCTTTGTAGACTTGACTTCCTGTGCTGTACTAGGTTGCTTTTGGGCCTAAGGAGCATTCTGTTACTGAGTGGTCACCTAAATGCACAGTTTGCCCTCAGCTCATATGCTGCTATGCTGCCTGCCTTAGTCTGTCTCCATGTGTGTCTTACAAGATGGAGGCATGTGAACGGTGCCTTCACTTTGTAAGTGCAAAGCTGTAACCTGGTGTCCCTAGTAATGGGTGGGCTGAGGTTGGTGGAGAGGTCAGGGTATCTAATTCCACTGGTGCTCACCGTTGGTTTAAGGGTGCCTCTGCAGTTTTCAAATGCTCTTCTACATTCAGGTCTTGTATTTGAGAATGGGATCCCGTTTCACTTTGTTTTTATTCCCATGGCATAATGATGTGGAGATAGTAATTCCTGGTACTTGGTAGTCATCTAGTGAGTCAGAACTTTTCCCTGACCTTCAAGCCTGCCTTCCTGCGCCTTTTGTGCTCCTGGTCCCGGGCTTCACAGTTCAGCCAGGTATGAGGAGTTAGTGGACAATATTGACTGTTTTAAGATAGTTTCTAAGCCAGGTGTGATGGTGCATGCCTGTGGTCCCAGCTTTTGGGAGGCTGAGGCAGGAGGACTACTGCAAATTCAAAGCTAGCTTCTTTTCTCTCCACAGCAGACCTGGTGATTGAAAACTCTGGGTGTAGAGTCCTGTTCACTTGCTGTGTGATGACCTCAAGCATTGATAACTTGTGCATTTATCTTTCAAGTGGATCTGGCATTTGTGATCTTCAAAGACCTGGCTAACAAGTCTTCCTGGAAGTTTGGCTTCTACTTGCCTTTTGGGTTGGGTCAAATTGAATGTGTCCTTGTGAAATAGGAGACAGCTGGGAGAGCTTTGTAATAGGCTGGGCAGACAATGACTGTGGTGGAAGAGCTAGGAATGGTGGTCTGTCTGTTCCTTTCATCAAGATGCCCTGGCTTCTGTGATCCCACAGGAGCTACCTGGGAGGCTAACTGGGAGGATCCCAAGTTTGAGGTTAGCCTGGACAACTTAGCAAGATTCTGTCTGAAAATAAAAGGGCAGGGGATGAAGCCCAGTGATCGAACCCTTGCATGAGACCTTGGAGTCAACCCCTACTATGCCCAAAACCAAAATAAGTTGCTGTGGAACTCATTATTACAGCCTGATGGTGAACTCTTGCTCTGATTGTGAACTTGAAAGAAAACCATTTATTAGAAAAACTTTTATTTTTCTATACTTAGGACTTCTAGTATGGTGTACATAAATTAGGAACTGTCTGTTAGCAACTTCTGTGTGATGTCAGCTTGGGCAAGAGAAAGTGGTGCTGGAGCCTCAGTACTTGTCTGCTTCCTCACCCTCCTAGGTCTCATCCTTGGATCTAGAGACTGTCAAGCCCAGGCCTCAGGGTCAATGCCCTCAGGATAGCTTGGTGTCTGAGGGTTCTGATATTTTTCTCAATGATGGTAAGTTAGTGCCAAGGGCCTGGAACCCACAGCAAGAGGCTATGTCATATTGTGTTTATGCAGATGGAGCTCTGAACCATTGTCCTCACCTTCCTTTCTCTTGGTGTTTTTCAAGGATTCTGGTGGCAGAGAATGGAGAGTGAGGTTATCACCTGAAGTGTAATTGGAGCCATGGCTGTCCCTGCAGCCTGCTCAGAACATCGGGGGACAGTTCTTCCCTCTGCACAAGAATTGGGATCCAGACATGGGGACTCCAGCCTGTTCTTCCAACGGGGCCCCTTCCTTCAGCAAATTGAGCTGTAGAACTCATCAGTGTGGAGTTCCACGGAGGAATGCAGCATGACACAGTCACCTTCCAGACACATGAGGATTCTGGGGGCATTTTAGATCTAAACCGTAACAGCATATGCTTTTCTCAAGCATATATTAAGCATTTAGAAATACAGTGTTTTTCATGTTCCAAGTTAATAAAAAACAGTCTCACATACCAAACAATTAGGCTTACAGACTTTAATTGGTACTACAGTATAATTAAGAATAATAAGTTTAAAAGTTATATTTGGGTAATTTTAAGCATTTTAAAATAACTCTTCAAAGTAGAGGCCATTAAGGGAATTAGAAATTACTTGTAGCCGAGTAAATAAAAATTCTATATATCAGAATTGTGCAATGTAGCTGAAGTAATTTTTGGAGATTTATTAGATTTACCTGCTTATATAAAAAGATTGAAATTTAATAAGTAATAAATGTAAATGAGAAAGAATTGCTTCAAGAAAATAGAAGTAATGGAAAGACCTTTGATAAAGGAGAAGCAGCTGATAAAACTGATAAATTTTAGGAGTGAAGTGGAACAGGATGGGTAGTGGCTGGAATTAAAGTTGGAAAAATATGGCTTAGTTGGTGCCTTTAAAAGTTTGAACTGCAATAGAACAAAGACTCTTTTAGGAAAAATCAAAATTGCCACAAAATGAGAAAAATCTGAGTAATGTGATTAAACTGCTCAGATAAAAACCCTAGAGATTGCACGCCTATAGTCCTAGCACTTGGGAGGCTAAGGCAGGAGGATCACCAGCCTGAACTACATAGCAAGACCCTGTCTCCAAAAACAGAAGATTCCAGGTCAGATTTGTTCACTTACTGTAACAAGAAAACTTTTGTCATTAAAGCTGTGACTGACAAGAGAAACCTTTGACCCATCCTGGAATAGACATGATGACCAAAACATTTACCTCCCATTGGTGGGGACAGTTGCTTATAATCCACTAGCAGGAATGTGAAAAGCGCTTGGCCTTGGTAATAGATTCTGCCATCCCTCCCCACCCCCCTTGGAACCAGGGATCAAACTCAGGACCTTGTGCTTGCGAGGCAGGCACAGTGCTACTGAGCTAAATCCCCAGCCCCAGACTCTGCTATCTTTATAGCTTTCATCCCAGTCTGTTCAGGGATGTGTAGGAGTCACTTTTGTTCAGACCTTTCACATTTTGCCATAGTGTTGGTTTCAGATTGCAGGCATTTGCTCCTATTAAGGCTGTAAGGTGAAAGCGCTATGTTAATCGGTGTTACACTGATTGGGATTGAAGAGGAATTACTATAAGGATGTGGTCAGTCGCCATGGAGAACAGTGAACAAAGACACCAGCCAGCTTATACCCTGGATTTGCACCAGAGTGTGCTGTGGTTGTTGCTGGCAGATAAGGACCTGAGACCTAGCAAAAGGATTACCTATACTTGTGCTGGCTGCACTTTTCTGCCTAGACACCTAAAACGTGCAAAATTACTCAATTTTTTATATTACTATAATTTTCCCATAGTTCAGGAATATGGAACTTAATGTCAATTTTGTGGGTTTTTTTAAAATCTAAATTTGATTAATAGTTTTGAGGCCAAAACAAGATAATCAGAAAGCTGAAATCAAAGTTTGTTAAACATGTGCCCCTTCGTGAGCCTGGCTGCCCCTCTAACACTGAGTGATCTGTATAAGTTCTTTAGGCATCATTTGAGCAGGTGCTTTGCCTGGCCAGTATTCCTGATTTTATCCTTCACAGAAGTGTAGTGTAGATGAGTGCAGGGCCAGATTGAGTTCCCCAGTTTAGGGTGAGGACAGCTGTAAAGGAGGACGTTTGGCAAAGTGTCCTGTGGCCAGGTGTCCAGAGGTCCCAGGTTCCTTGGTGACTAGGGTCCATGGGGTAGACAGCTTATGGGAGAAGAGGCTGCAGCCTTTGTGTCCATGAGGTCAGGTCTAGCTGTTACTGCACAGTCCTCCATCAGCCTAATCAATGCTGGCTCCTAAGAGCAAGAAGTTCTAGAGAGAAGGCAAAAAGGACCGTCAAGGAAAGAAAACTCATTTGCTGAGTCACACAGGGCCTGGCAGGTTCCCACACGAATCAAAAGCCAGGTCAGTGCGGACTCCAAGCTTAGGCCTCAGGGACTTTCATGATACACTGTCTCTCTCACTTCCTGTCCCCAGGAATTAAATGTTTTCAAAGCACTAATTTCTGGAAGATATCCATAATTACCACTTTCCTCAAAAATGTGTTCCCTCAGGAGAAAAAGGCAAACCTGAGTTCTTCCTGAGCTGCTCAGTGTACTAGAATGCAGTTCAGGACTTCCTTGCAGTGGGAATATCCTGTGAACACTAAAGACACTGGTAATGAGCACAAAAAGTGTACACCACCCGTTTTGCCTCTGTTCCACGAGGTGTACACTTTTCTCCAAGGCTGTCCCAAGCCGTACTGTGGGTGGGAGGGCTCAGGGTGACTCTCGCACCACCAATGAGATTGTAGGTCTGTTCTTTAACCTGACACCCCTAACCTGAGTGGCATCTGATTTGAGCTTTGCTCACTCTCCTGCCATGCAGGTCTAAAGTGCCTTGCATTTTACAGGTGCTCAGTAAATGTTCCTGCAGGATTATCAAGAACTAAGTGAGTACATATAGCTGAGATGCCAGATCGTCAATACCTGCCATTTTCACTCAAAGTTTTAAATTTTTTTCCAGCACCCTCCTAGTCTCTCTCCCAAGCCCTTGAGGCAAACCCCTAGCAGGTCGACACCCCCACCCCGCTCCTCACTGACCTTGTGAATTTGGAACTCCACACTGTTGAGGGAGGTCTTCCTGGGAAGAGGGAGTGGGAAGCCCTCCTCAAGCTTTGCTGGAGGAGAGAGCATAGAGGTGAACTGGGCACAGGAGACCAGGGGGAGAAAGGATGCAGGCCACGGTGATTGTATCCACTATGGATTCAGGGCTAGTTTGGGGTGGGACATCGAGAAAGGCCTGGGAAACAGTCTCATCAGGAGTGGACTGATAAGAGATCCTTGGACCTCTCTTGGCCCATTTGAGAGCCTGCACTCACCCTTGTACCCAAGGACTCATCCTGTGAAGCCCACCACCCCATTTTCTTTCAGACCAAGTTATCTGCTCTTATCTCTTAGTTGTAAAAGGCAGATGCTGAGGCCAGCCGGAGAGGACCCTAGGCAGTAGAGGGGGACTGCATGGAGGCTCAGGAAGCCTCTGTCTAGGTCACCCAATGATGTTACCTTACCAGGCCCACTGCCAGGGTTGCTTACTCCTGGAACATTCCTTATCCCTCTGCCTAACTGTGCATTATCCCTCATGCATGTCCTGGGAGCCTTACCTGACATCCAAGTCTATTTTTAGTGCCCCCTCCCAGCTCCTATAACTCCCCATTCTTTCCATTGTAGTGTTCAACAGACTGTATAGTCATTGCCTCTTACCTGCCTGCCCTCCCATAAGAGCAAGCAAGGATCAGGGACTACCAGGGCCCCAAGTGGTATACTGGCTCAACTTATTGAATGAATAAATGAACCTGATGGAAAGGGTAGAGCTCAGTCTGCACTATGGAGCGGTCAGCAGCAGCTCTTACCATTGAGAGAGGGGTATATGGTGTTGAGTGTGTAGTAGTTGAAGATGGTTTCCATGAGCTCCACCTAGAGCACAAGAGGCACCAGAGCAGGGACCAAACAAGACACGAATAAAAATAGGAGTCAGAAACATCTGGCCCTGACTCGAGAGACACTGACATGTCACCCCACTTAAAGCACAGACACTGATTGCTCACCACCATTACAGATAAGTGGCCTCTTCCTCAAAGGCCAAATTCTCACCTCTGAGCTCATTCTCTGTAAGTGTAATAGGACTGGAGCTATCCTGAGGCCATTTAGTGGCCTACCTTCTATGAATATTTTGAAATTTCATCGCAGAAATATTAATATATTTGATTATACACTCACTCTCCAGGTCCTGCTGGAAGTATTATTCAGCATATGGCATTATGTCTCACAACTTCTCAATTCCTAAACCCATTATTACCTGTGCTACTCTTATTCCAACAGTGAACATAGTTAACAGCTTTTCGTGAGACATTTTGTCAATTATCTTACTTAACTCACTGCCTTGCTTCATATTGCAGCCCCCATTTGAGACAGATACTATCGTTCCCATTTACAATAAAAGAAAGAGGATCAGAAAGGCCCAGATTTGGCCAGAGCCACAGCCAGCAGGTGGCAGAGTTGCTATCTTACTTGGAAGCTCATGCTTTTAGAGTCTATGTTCTGTTGGCTCTTTAAATGTCAGACAGGGCCCTTCATGCCTGGTTAACTTTCAGATACGGCTGTCCCATTTCCTGTGAGCCTGCAAGGCATCTTTGAGCCTGTCTCCTGGAGCTCCACGACACATCGATGGGGGTAGATATTCAAGAGATGCTGAGAGAAATGACTTACATTGATGTCACTGATGTTGGAGTGTTTCAGTTCGAGGTTCAGTTTACTGTGTAGAGAAAGAAATGTGTGTGGGTCGCCAGGCCATGGCTGGTAGCTTCTCACTGTCACCCTGGTAGAATTTGCATTGCATTTGGGGGCCAAGGCATTTTGCTTGGGACTGGGTACCTGGCAGTTCCTCCGCAGTGTTTTGCTTGTGGGCTCAAGGCTTGAAGCACACACTGACTGATGTGAGAGCAAGGGCTGTGGGTAAAACTAAGGTTTGCTGAGTGTGCTCAAAACTCAAAAAATCATGATGGTGTTAATAGTAAGTGAAAAAATGGAATGTAGAAATATATGCACTACGTATTTCCAATTACATGGAAAATGTGTTTTCTAAAAACTGGAAGGAAACAAAACTCCTAACAGACACAGTCTCTAGGTAGCAAAGTTTTGGGTGATTTTGTTTTTATATACTTTGTAATCTCTAATATTTTCTTGCGATGAACATGCATTATTTCCATGATGTGGGAACCCACAATGAGCATGCTTTATTTGTGTAATGGGGAGGTGTGCAGGAGCATGAGTTCTCTTTATCACATGGAAGCAGATAACGTGAAGAAAAGGAGAGACTGCAAATGATGGTGGCATGCACATGACATCCACCGGAGTGGAGGCAGGCAGGGTGACTGAGGATACCTGGATCACTGTCGCTGTGGAAACCAAATCCCAGCTTCCTCCATTAAGCCCCCTCCTGATGGGCTTTCTTTTTGGCTACTGTGCTGGCTTCCTTCTTCAGGAATTCTCATTTAGAGCCCTCTGAAGGAGATGTTCATTTTAACATCTCAGGGCATTTTATCAGCCCATGGACATCTAATATAAAGCTAGCAAGTAAACCAAGCATGGTGGCGCACACTTGTAATCCTAGCATTCTGGGAAGCTGAGGCAGGAGGATCACAAGTTTGAACCCAACCTGGGCAATTAGTGACTTAGTGAGACCTTGTTTTGAAATAAAATATTTAGAAAACACCTAGGGGATTTTGCTCAGTGACAAGCCCTGGCTTCAATCCCCAGTACTTTAAAAAAGCAAGGAAGTAGCTCATCTGGTGAACCTCAGCAGGGACCTGTATGCAGAGTAGGTGAGAGACAGGTCTTAGTATAGAGGATACTAGGTACATAGGACAGGTGCCAGTCCCAGGAGGCAGTACAGCCCCTGCTGCCCAAAGCCTGAACTCTTTCCTCACTGACTCACCAATTTAACACATACTTGTTTATTGTTTGGGAATCTGGTCAGGGGAGCCATAGGCAGTGCCTTGGGGTACTTTAACCCTCCTTCCAAAATCTTCCCCATTCTGTGATGTGTTGATGGTTTTTTTCAGTTAGGTGCAAGGTCTGCCACACAGCTTCTCACCCTGAACTAGACTGCCCAGCACACATTCCTTCCTTTGCATAGAGTCAGCTTCTCCACAGAAGCCTGAGAGGGGACATAGAGCTTCAGGGTGGAGCATAGAGCTTCAGGAGACCAGAAGACAACCTCTGCTACCTGGCAACTTTTCTGCACTTCTGGCTTTCTCCCTGAGGCATTGTCACTGTGCCTCTTCCAGAGGGGCATTGGATTGGAAGATGCCCCAGCTCTGGTGGAGATCTGTTTCCAAGCGTCACCTCTGATTCCATCAGTGCATCAGACTAGATGCTCTGGCCACTATCAAGATGTAAAAAGGGGAAAGAAAAATTTTGTGAAAAGGAAAAACATGGAAACAATATCTTTGTAAACAGGGAAGGGTGGAGGGTTTGAGGGGAGGGCTAGGGAATGGGGAAAAATAAGAACTTGATAAGTCATGTATAGGTACAAGACCCCAAGGATGAATGTGTAATTGTGTTGTATACCTAGTATGTACCAATATATTTAATAAAGATTAAAAAGAATGTCCCCATCCACTCTCATCCTCTCCTACGCCCTGATTTCTTACCTTCCTGTGGTCACTGAGCCAGTGATCCTATCGGAGTTCACACTGATGGTAATGGAAACACTGGTGTTCTAGAAAAGCAAAAGCCTGCTTAGCCATCATGTTGGCTCCTGATCCAGAAGACAAGTCTCCAGAAATAGAAGCCCTAGGCATAAGGCCATAGGGACACAGAGGCAGAAAGGAGCTACCCAAGCTTATGGCTGGAGGGTGCAGGGAGAGGGTGGCTTAGTGGAGGGCACTTAGAAAGGGAAGCTGAGGGAGAATAAGCCCAGACTGAAAGCAGGGAGCATTTGGATGGGGGATACTTTCAGTCTGTAAGCATGACTAAGCACTTCGGAGCAGACCACCAAGGAACAGTCACAAAAGCCCTGAGCCCTGGAGAAATTTAAGGACAGCAACAGTTGACATCTGCTTTTGAGGAGAGGACTATCCTGCTGCAGGGTTACATTGGACCAGGTGACTGAATCTGGAGACCCCCTAGCCCTGTCCCTGTCCTGTCCAGCTGTTCTATCGGGTCCCTTTCTGTACCCAGGAGGTGATCTCCTATCTGTGGGACACCTGGGTGAATGCTTGTAGCGGTACCATTGGACAGCTTAATTTGAAAATTCATTTATGCCCTACAGGCTTGTGGCAGGGACAAGGGAACACTATCATGTCCCAGCCAAAGGACAGAAAGTCTGGCTTCTACTCAGGAATGGACAACTTCAATACTGTCTTGAACAGTTTCCAAGAAGTATTAAAGATTGACACAAAAGGTGTTGCAGCAGAGGCTGCTATGTTTTAACCAAGATTCTTTGGCTTTATTGCCTGAGCAAACAGCTGGACTACATTTCCCAGCCTCCCGTGCAGTTAAGTGTGTCCGTGGGACTGAGTTTTGTCCAATGGATCCTTTGAACCTCGATGTGAATTTTAGAATCAGTTTATCAGTTGGCTTCTAAAGAAAGCAGCTGGGATTTTTAAAAATAAAAATTATAATGAATTTGAAAATAAGTTTAGAGAGTATTGCCAATGGTGATTTGATGACTTGTATTTATAACAACAGATAGTATGATGTTTTAGATTTTTAAAAAATGTATAGTAAACTAGCCAGGCTTCAGAGCTCATGCCTGTAATCCCAGCACTCAGGAGGCTGAGGCAGGTTTGGCTGAGTGGCACCACACTTGCCTCACAAGCACAAAGTCCTGAGTTCGATCCCTGGTACCAAAAGAAAAGAAAACATAGGGAAAGCAGCATACTAATGGTCCTGGCAATGATTTTTCAGATAGAAAGTTAAAAGCATAGTGGCACAGTTTGTAATAGCTAAACTTGGAAACAGTCCATATTGCCCATCAGTTGGAGACTAGATAAAGATGTGGTTTTTCTATAAAATGGAACACTACTCAGCCATAAAGAATGAGAAATTAGATTCATTCATAGGAAAACGGATACATACTGAGGATATACTCCTAAGTGAAATATATAAGTCACACATGTGTAAATACTGAATAGTTTCTCTGGAGTGAAAAACTGTAATAGTACATAAGATCCTAATGATTTAATTGACAATGTGAAATAGGAAGAAAAGGGCTAAAGGTGAGGGGAAAGTGAGAAAGGTAGGGGAAAGGTAATAAGGGAAAAGAAAAAATATGAGAAAATGGAAATAAAGTGTTTGTAAATGGGGAGGAGAGGGGGGGGTGGAGGGAGGGCAGGGACAAGGGGGAAAAAATGAGAACCAAGACCTATCATGTAAAGGTACAGGATCCCAATGATGAATGTGATTGTATTGTATACCTAGATTTGTACCAATAAACTCAATAAAAAGGAAAAACATAAGTAAAGTGAATCCCACTAGGCAAGCTGTCATATTTAGAAAATCAATGGTATTAAAAGTGGGGTGGAGGGAGGGCAGGGACAAGGGGGAAAAAATGAGAACCAAGACCTATCATGTAAAGGTACAGGATCCCAATGATGAATGTGATTGTATTGTATACCTAGATTTGTACCAATAAACTCAATAAAAAGGAAAAACATAAGTAAAGTGAATCCCACTAGGCAAGCTGTCATATTTAGAAAATCAATGGTATTAAAAGTTATAATGATGAAGCTATTGTAGTCATTTTATATACATTTTGGATGCTATCACTTCTTAATGATAAGAGAGTTAACATAAACTGTACAAAATGGTTTTAATACAAAATAAAATAATAACTGGAAAAAAAATGACTGTGGGAAAGTTATCAGTTCAGCTGGAGTGAATGCTTAAAGGCTGCTTGCAATTCTGACAGTCTATGATCTAATGAACTGCCCTCAGGAAGCCTCAGAAGATAGGGCTAAGTGCAGAGCTTCCACATCTATCGCTCTGCTGAGGAAGAGGCTCCCACCACGATCTCTGGCACTCTGGTCAGGGGCAGACTCACCGCCCTGAGCTGGAAGAGTAGCCTGCGGTCGGAGGAGTTGGGCAGGACGGCGAAGGCTCGGATGTCCATCACTGGCGTGAGAGTCACATTCCCAGGGGTGAAGGTCAGGAGCGGTTCTGACTCGGGCAACGCCTCAAGTTCTACCTCCATGTTGGGGTACAACTTGGCCAGCTGGAAAGGGAGCAGACACTCAGAAGACAGCAGGAGACACGCCGAGGGGGCTTTGAGATCCACAGGGGGAGACCAAATGGTGGGTCCCCAAGGAGGGAATCTCTAGGAGCCTTGTTCAGTTCATCGCAGGATAGAGGACTTACATTTTCCAGAGCTTCTTTCCAAATGATAGCTGCTGTTGGAAGGGACACTTTGATAAAGTGTTGGGGTGGGGGAGACACCCCAAGGGGACTGTTTGAGTTACAGTGGGTGGTCACCATGCTACCTTCCAGGGTCAGCTTGCCTCATCTGGTGGGCAAGTTGGGGGTTGGGGCCAACCTGCTCTTTTCCACTCTGCTGGTACCACTTTTCAGCTGGGCTTCCAACTAAACATCATACAAATATTGATGGTTATTGGCTCAGTCCCAAATTATTAGTCATCTAAATTCTTCCCGGGTGCCTGGGAAGGTCTTAGAACATTTGCACTAGTTGAATTTTTTTTTTTGTATGTGTGTGTGTAATGTATTTAATTTATTGTAGCACTGGGAATTGAACCCATGAGTTCTCTACCCCTGAGCTACAACCACAGTCCTTCTCTTTCTTTCTTTCTTTTTCTTTTGTGGGGGAACAGGCTCTCACTAGGTTGTTCAGTCTGAACTTCAACTTGTAATCCCCCTGCCTCAGCCTCCCAAGTAGTTGGGTTTATAGATATGCACAATTATACCTGTCTCGGTTAAGTGCTTTTATCTCCTATCTAAGCAACCCAGTCAAGTAGACACTATGGTTTATCCCCATCTGAGAAATGATGAAACTGAGGCCCACCAAGATTGGATTCCAAAGCTGGAAACAGCAGATTGAGGATTCAAATCCCATCGATCCACATCCAGACCTTACATCTTAGTGCAACAAGAAGTCAGAGGATGATAGAAATTTTATACAACGTATTAGTTTAGTGGATTTGACTTTTCCCCACTGTTATCATAAGTGAGCTGTTTGTGTACACACGACTCACTGATATCCAAATACACTCCCTGGATCCGGCCTGGGTCAAGGGGTGTGGTTTGCCCTCAAGTGGGATGAGTGGGCAGAGAGGTCCTACCTGAGGGATCAGTGCCTGCAGTGAGCTGGTATGCAGTAGAATTGGGGAGTTTAGGGGAATCTGCAGTAGGAGAAGCAGGAAGTTACTGGAGAAGCAGGACATCATGGTGGTTAGAGGTGTAGACTTTGAGGTCTGACATCTTGGCCTTAGATTCTGCTTCCGCCACTTTTTCGCTGACTCTCTGGCAGCCAGTCTTGTCAGATTCTTCAGCTACAAAAGAGGGACAAGGATAGCACTTACCTTACAGGTTTACAGATGAACTGAGATACTGCATGGCCAAAGTGTTCAGGATGGTGCTTGGCACATACCATGTGCTCAATGAATGTCTGCTGGTGTTATTTACCACCTCTCAGGATGACCCCTCAAAGGGTCACCCACAGCCGATCACCCTCACAATTGGACACTTACTATACTTTTCAGCATGGTTTCTCCTGGACTCCTTTTCTAGCTACCTTACACAGAGCCCGTTCTCTCCCTACCCCTGTGACTTGCTGTTCTTGGAGCTTGGGGGACCCTGTCCAGCCCTGCGAAGAGCCCCTGCTCCTTGATCCCTCCTTCCTCATGAGTCCTGAGCTGGCCTGAGCTGCAACTGTGGAACTTCTCACAGGGCTTGGCCATGAGGGTTGCTGCTCAGACCTCCTTCAAGCTGCACAGGGGTGGGGTCATTGCCTTCAGCTCTGCTCCCTTCCTGTGCAGACCTCCATGCTGGCCGTGCTGAGGTTACACGACCCCCAGATGGCTCCCAGCCCCTATGGAGCACAGCAGGGGGCAGGGCCAGGGGACTTGGTCACAGAGCACCCAGGTCCAGATGGTCAGTTACCCAGTTTATTAGGCTAGAATAAGAGGATGTGAATCTGGAAAAGATGTTGGCTTCCCACGTTCTGCTGTCCCTCAGGAATAACAGTGGCTGCATGTGTTACATATATGGGCCAGAGTAGGGCGCCAGCTTATTGCCAAGAGACCCTCCAAGGATGCCATTAAGGGTCATTTCTGAATGATCCTGGGGCACCAGAAGGAGTGCAGAAGGGGAAGGGCTAGGAGGGAAAGTGCTGAGTACTGAATAGGAACTGTTAGTGTCCACCTGTACAGATAGGGAAACTGAAGCTCAGTTTGGATTTCAGTCCACATTTGTTTGAGTCCAAATTCCACATTCTTCTCCAGCTCCCTAGGTGCCCAGTGAGAGCCTGTGGTCCCAATCCGAAGCTCTCTCCTGGGAGCCCGGCTTCCTTCCCACCCACCACTCACATGTTCATTTTGGATGACGAACTTCATGTACCCAGCCTGATGGTAAATCCGGCTGGCTGTGTTGAACGTATATTCGGAGACCGCCAAGTAGATCATGCGACTTGTGTTGTGGGGCAGCAGCATAGGGGGCGCTTCGAAAGGCACTGGTGAAGGATGGCTTTCGCTGAAGAATTCACCCTGGAGACAGAGGACTGATCAGTCATCCCCCCCCGCCCCACTGTCCTGGTCTGGCCAGAAAGGGTACTAGGCAGATGTGTGCAAGCCTGCTCAGGAGAGGCCTCTATGCTCTGATTGATCAGGTAGCTAGCCTTGACTACAGATTGGTAGGAGCCCCCTGTGTGGTAGGAGCTGGGTGGTTCCTCTCTGGAACATGAACCCAAGGGTGCTAAAGCTGTAGGTCCTAACAGCTGCCTCAAATCGCCCCGTCGGAGCAGCATCCCTTGAAGGTGGAGGGAGACCTAGGTCTCACAGCCCAGAATTTAGGAGGCACAGCCTATAGTGAGGAGCTTGGACTTTAGAGTTCCAGTGCCTGAATTAAATCGCGGGCTCTATTAGCTCTGGGACCTTGGGCAAGTCACCAACTTCCTTGGGCCTCAACTTCCTCATCTGTAAACTCAGGATGGGACTAACGATTTTTCTGCTTCACAGAGGTAGTATGAAATTTAAGTTATTATTTATAGAAATGATTGGAACTGACAAATAGCAAGAAACATATATGTGTTAGCTAAATAAATAAAATAAACAAAACTGGAGGGGCCGCATGGCCCGAGGGCTCCGCCCACAGTCGGGGGGGGGTACAGAATGAATGTGGGAACGGAGAGGGTTATGCTCATTTCCTATTGCTGCTGTAAGAATTACCATAATTTTAGCAGCTTAAAACAACGTAGATTTGTTTCCTTACCTGTCTCCAGACCTGTGCTTCTTCTGAAGGCTCCAAGGGGAGATCTGCCCTCTGTTCTTTCCCCCTGCCGGAGACTCTCTGCGTTCCTTGGCTTGTGCCCCCTCCCATCACCTCACCCCTAGGTCCTTTCTTTCTGTTCTTTTTCACCTGCCTTCTTCTTCTAAGAACCCTGTGATTATACTGGGCTCAGCTAGAGAAGCCAGGATAATCTCGCCATTGTCATCAGAAAGTCCTTAGTCACATCTGCCAAGTGCCTTTTGCCGTATGTGGTCACACTCACAGATGCTGCGAGTTAGGACATGGCTGTCTTAGGAAGCCATCATTCAGTCACCTGTAGGGATGGCGCAGATGGTAACAAGTACCACCTTACACATGCCCTCTGTGCAGGACTGGCTAATTGTTTTATGCACATCATCTCACTTAATTCCTGCAGAACCACAGGAGGTGAGGCTATTAGTATTCCAATTTCATAGCATCTCAGAGAGGTTAAACAGCTCTCCCAGGTTCCCCAGTGTATACATAGTGGAGCTAGGATTCAAGCTCAGGTATTGCAGATTCCAGACAGATTTATCATGTTGGTTCATAGCCCCTGTCTTAGGTCTTGGTGTGCAGTGCCTAATGCCACATCTACCTATTATAGGATGGAACAGGAAGGGGAGGAGCTGACTCTGGGAAGTGGAACCGATTTCCTGTCATCTCTGAGTTCCAAGGTCCTTTCTCTATAACCCCTTACCTTGAAGGGAGTATCCAGGCCTTCCGAGGTCACACAGGGGGCTCCTACCAATCTGTAGTCAAGGCTAGCAACCTGATCAATCACCAGGGTGACTGAGAGACAGGAAAGAGGCAGGCTATGAACAGAGTAGTCAAACACAGTTGTGCAAGTTGTATATTGTACATCTCCAGGGAACTTCATTCACATGAACTGTAGTCTTTCTAAAATGGAGATGGGGCTGGGGCTGATCCATGGTACTTTCAACCATAAAGAGACACTGTCTCATTCATTCATTCAGTATTTTATTGAGCATCTTCTATATGCCAGGCATAATGTAGGGGGCTGAAGAAACCACTGAGTAAGATAGTCAAAGTCCCAGTCCTCATGGAGTCCAGAAGAAAAACAGATAAATACTTAAGCAAATAAATGTACAATTGCAATTGTGCTAAGTGGAGGAAGGCCATAGGGTGATGTCATTCATGTAATATAGGGGCAGAGTGGAGATTGTTAACTGGCTTGGATATGGAGTCAAAGAAAATTTCCCGGGAAGCTTTTGCCTGGGCTGGGATCTGAAGGAAGTATATGCTGACTAGGGGAAGGGGTGGATATGGGAAGTCTCTCCTGGCAGAGGGAACATCAGGAGCAAAGATCTTGTGGCAGGAGCGGGCATGGAGTATTAGAGGAACTGATGAGCCCAGAGTGACTGAGTTTGGGTATCTCTGTTTTATTAAAGCAGTTGGAACACAGGAAGCACCTGCTTGTGATTCTCTGCCCACCTTGTGCTCCTACCAGACTTCTCCCCCTGGAACCTCCATTGCCAGAGAACAGACCTCTAAAACTATGCCCCCCTCCCACTCTGTAAGATGGAGCTGCTAGATGGGAAGAATTCTGCTAGACTTTCCCAGGAGGGACGTTTCAGGGGAAACTAGTGTCATGGCATCTGAGGGCACCCAGGGAAGCTGAAGGGGGCACTCCAAACCTGGCAGACTCCTGAGATAAGGCTCCAGGTAGGAAGTGGTGGACTTCCTGGCCATCTCGCAGATCTGCCAGAGGGGAAAAGAAAGCTGCTTAGTCCTCCCTCCACTGCTGGCCTGAGCAATGCTCCAGATCCCCTAGCTACACCTCCAGGAACCATGGGCTGCAACCCAGCCTTGGAAGTTCCGCTGAGTGTGTGCTGGGAAGGGTCAGGAAACACAGTGAAAAGCAAAAGGGGCCACTGTCCCCATCAATATGTAACACAGCAGGGCCAAGATTAAATCCTACCACTCATTCCCCGACCCCTTTGGCTCCTCTTCTTGCTCAGATCCTGAAATCTCTCCAGGACCTGGCACTGTGGGAATAAGAGGGCTCCATCAAGGAGCATGGCTTCTGATCTGCAGGCAGTGCTGACCAGGTCACTAGAGGGCCCACAACAAAACCAGAAGAGGGCTCAGCCCCAGAATCCCAGTTCTCATTGGCCACTAAGTTGTTCCTGGGTAAGTTTTGGAATTCCAGGCCGGAAGCCCCTAGCCTGGCACCTTCCCATCTTTAGCAATTCCTACATCCCTCCCCATCATTTTGCCTGTTCCAACTTGCCCCCCTCGGTTATTTACTTAATGTTTTCTTCATACCAGCTGGTCTTTTCAAACAGACATACATTTAATAAAAAATACAGAAACTTCATATTGCCCTTTTTAATGGAAACTCGTAGTCCCTGGCATAAACAGGATATAACTGGGAAAACAAATGTTGTACAAGGACTTGAAAAAAAAAAGTGTTCTGGAAGATTGGCTAGATGGTGCTGCCTAGTTAGTTAAGCCCCTCCTTGTTTGTTAGTACACTTGATCTTAGCCAAAAGGCCGAGAAGCGATTCCTCGTTTATTAGAGAGAGAGAGAGAAAAAAAAAAAGACTCAGGACATATTAGTCTCATGCTGAGACTTTTTGTCTTTGGCTTGAGAAGAGAAAGAAGACTGCAAAGAGAATTGCTTATTCATTGTCATTCTATATAATTTAATACCAAGGCTTCATATTGTTCGTTTCAAATCAACTCTGTGGGAAGTGTCTTCATTTGGAAAGCATTATTCTTGTGTAAGCCTGAAGGCAGCCAAAGGTTGCCTGGTGGACCTCGGCTGGCCTCCTTCCAGCGCCAAACCAGGAGAAGGCTGCCCAGGGAGCCAGCCCTCTCAGGACATGGTCTTATCTATCTTTCCCCCAAAACTCCTGGCCAGAGATGCTCTTTCTACAAAGCCAGCTGGGACCCTGCACTCATAACACTGTGGGAACTGAGGTCAGTGACTGCATGCATGGCTCAGCCTCCCTGACCCTTGCCTCGTTCCTTTGGACATAGAGTATCCAGATTTTTCTGGCCTATGTTTCCTACGTTTGAAGGGCAAACACCACAATCCACACGAGACCAGTAGAGAGCTTAGCTGGGTATGAAAATAACCCCACCCATTTATTTAGCTCTTAGTCCCTCCCAGGCACTTCTATCACATCTCTTGGTCCTCACAGCAAGGTAGATGCTATGATTACTCCTATTTATAGATAGGAATCCTAAGGCCTAGGGAGGTTCAGCTGATTATCTAAGACTTCACAGCTACAAAAGTGGCAGAGCTGGGATTTAAACCCAGAGCATCTAATTGCTGGACTGTGGCACAACACTGAGGAGTAGAGAGGGCCAGTTGTAGTTTTGAAACAGTAACAATGCTGGGTACTCCAAATACAACTTGAGTCCCAGGAACTCAGTGTGGTTATTTAACTGAACTCTCACCAACTCTCTTCAAGATAGAGGTCACTCTCCCCCTTTTACAAGTGAGAAGTCTGAGGCTCCTGTGAATTCACTGAGTTTCCCCAAGATAAGAGGGTAAATTGAAGAGGCTCCTGCCTGCCTCCCCAGTCCAAGTGCTCTCCAGGGGTGAGTGATCCCAAGGGCTATTGCCATTGCTGTTTTCAAAATGGTGCATGAGGTATGGATCATGTTCCTAGGGTGAGAAAGATAGCCTAGGTTTCCTCCTAAAATGTTTTAGGGTTAATTTTGGCATTTAAATCCTTGGACCACCTGCAGTTTATTTTTTTTTTTTTTTTGGTATGGTGTAAGAGAGGGATACAAAATAATTTCTCACCAATAGTTCTCTAATACTACCTGCACTTGGATAATCAAATAACACTTTGTCAGTTCCATTGAGCACAGACTTGGGAATTGACATGCTTTTGCACCCCTTGAAAAGATTTGTTTTGTTTTTTGAGACAGGGTCTCACTATGTAGTTGAGACTGACCTGGAACTCACTATGTATCCCAGGCTGGTCTCAAACTCACAGCATCCTCCTGCCTCAGCCTCCCGAGTGCTGATTACAGGCATGCGCCACCATGCCAGGCTTTCACGCAAAAAGATTTGGCTAAGCCAGTTCAAATGGCAACATACTTAAGAGAGAAGGCTCTTTACAAACATCCAATATGTAAATGCCAATGATTCTTATGCTAACTACCAATCTGCTACCTTCTGTTTACCTTTTGCTCCAAGACCATTTTGATATTGTTTTCAATTCTTTCATGGAAGAGGTTTAGGATCCAGCTAGAGAAAAGAGGAGAGAGGGTCAGGACACTTTTTTTTTTCTTCCTTGAGGTACCAGGGATTGAACTCAGGACCTTGTGCTTGTGAGGTGCAGCCCAACTGAACTAAATCCCCTGCCCCAGGATACATTTTATTACTAATCGAAGGCTGCCCATGGAGTTGAACTTTCCCACAGCCTGTCTGGGCCTTGGATGGCGTGAGCTTTCTGGCTGCTGCCACAGAGACCCCGGCTGGGCTCTCTGCTAGTCATGATTGGATTGTTGTTTCCAGAAAGACCTGCTCTTTTTACACCATGGGTACCCCTACAACTCTGAGTCAAAGTTCGAACACTGAAGCAGTCTGACATTTTCTATGGACCACAGGTGACATAAAGTCATCCTGGATTCCTTCCCCTTCTGCTTCTCTAAATTCAATCCAATCTCCTTCCTCACTTCTACTGACATCTCCTGCCATCGTCTGTCACCTACCCAACTGCCCCTGCCTGCTCTCTGTTCTCCCCGCCCTATCCACCCTGCCCTACCTAATGGCTTCTAAAGATGCAATCATTAAAAACACAAATCTGGTTATATCAGGTCCACTTCTTAAAAATCCTCTAGTAGGCCGGGGATTTAGCAAAGTGGGTGCCACTGCCTGCTTTGAAAGTGCAAGGTCCCAAGTTCAATCCCTGGTATGGGGAAAAAGAAATCCTCTAGTGGCTTCCCACTGATGTTTAGGATGAAAACTAGAGTCTGGCTCCTGCCCACTCCTTGACTTCAACTGATTAATCATCTTGTCCCATTCTTTCTAGGTACACTGAACTCCTTTTACTTCCTGGAAAGCACAAGCATTTTCATGCCTGGGGATTTTTGCACGTGATTCTGCTACCAGTAAAGCTCTCCTCTCCTCCTCCTCCTCCTCATCCTCCTCCCCTCTCCCCCTCCTCCTCCTTCTTTTTGGCTAGAATTCAGGGCTCATTTCAGATATCCTGTCCTTGAGAAAATTGTCCCCACTGCAGAGGCTGAGTTAGACCTGCACTCAGAGCACCTAATGAGCACGTTAATTATGAGGGTGCCTCATAATTATTCAAATACTTAAAATTGCACAGGGGTGAAGATCCTGTCTATTTTGCATTCTTTTGTATCCCTAGCATTTACTTGGCAAATAATAGGGGAGCGAGTCAATCAGTATATGAATGAACAAGTAAAGCTATAAACTCTCCCATTTTGGTCAAGACCATATTTTTGTTGTTTGGTGCAGGACCTTGCCATGTCTTATTATCTTCCTGACTCAGCCTCCCAGGCATGTGCCACTATGCCTGGCTAAAATGATTGTTTTCTGTAAATATAGAAGCCCAAACCACGCAGCAGCCACGATAAAAAAGCTGAAATATTTTGCTGCCCTCACTGAATCCGTGTGTGTGTGTGTGTGTGTGTGTGTGTGTGTGTGTGGTGTAGAGTATAGAATTTCACGGCACATGTCCACCTAATGAAAACCAGGCTCAGCTAAAGTTCTCTTTTCCCATAAGCAGCCTCCAGTTCAAGGCCCCTAATGTGTGTGTGCAGAAAGCTATGTCAGTTGAATAAATGAACAACTCACAGCCCCTGGACTCCCCCAGTACTAATTCACCTGCCACAGCAGAATTAAAGGTCTCCACATCTCTTGTGTACAGTTTGTTCTGTCACTGTGATGGATGGCATTGGTTATGCAATACATCAACTTCAGGCAAAGAGGCACTTGGATGTTTACTGTGTCCTCCTGTTGTTTCCGCCAGTTCCATTCTCTACCCATCTCACAACCAGAGATTCACTTCCCAAGCTCTCGCGCTCTCTGGCTGCAGGTTGTTTTGACTAATGGGAGGCAGAGGCAGAGAGGAAGGAAGGGGTTGGGGTTCATACATCCAAGTTCCTCCTCCTTCGTCATTGTGCCAGCAGCGCCGGGCTCTGTCTTGCTTCCTTCTCCAAGGTTCCAGCTCTTTCTAGGCACTGATACACCCTTCAGATGCTTTTCCCACTTTCAGCTCCAGGGGTGGCAATGGCACCCTGCTGTCCCTGGCCTCTGGATGCACCACTCTGCTGGTTTCCTTATTCCTGCCCACACTTGGGTTAATAGTCCTCTCATTAGATTTTTGTTGATCAAGTCTGTTGAATTGCCCTCCATTTCCTGCCAGGACGCAGGAGATGCAGTGACAATAAAAACAATATAAAAGCAGTCACCTTGAAGAAGTGCTGTCATGCATTCAGTGCATCCCCCACAGGTAGGCCACTTTGTGTGGGGCTGCCACCAAGCACACTCTTGCCAGAAACCTGTGCACCTCATGTCTCTCCCTTCCCTCCCTCCCTCCTTCCTCTCTTTCTTCCTTTACTTTCTCGCTCTTTTTTCTTCCTTCCTTCCCTTTTCTTTCCTTCTTTCTCTCTCCTTTCTGTCTCATTTCTCTCTCTCTCTCCCTCCCTCTCTCTCTCTCTCTCTCTCTCTCTCTCTCTCTCTCTCTCTCTCTCTCTCTCTCTCTCTCTCTCTCTCTCTCCTTTCATTTTGGACCTAAAGCTTTCAGGCAGGCATTGGCACCACTGAGCTAAATCCCTGGCCCCTGAGCCTTGATCGTGATCTTAAAATCTTGTTCTTTTGCTCCATTAGATGAGCTGGATTGGGGGGAGCTGGATGCAGAGGCGGTGCTGATTATCTCCAGTGGGTATACATGGGTCACCTACCTTAAGCTTCCAGAAATGTCAATGCTGACGTGACCAATGAAGTTGCTACACTGAGTCACCGAGGCAGTGGGCCGTCCAGACTGATCCTTGCCCAAGTTCAGAGAAACTGAGATGGAAATGCTGTATATCTTCATGTTAAAGGTGCCATGTAGGGTGCTGTTAGAAGAAAGGCAAAGCAAGCTCCTGTATAAGGACGGTTACTTTCAAGTAAAGCAACCAGAACACAGACCTGGGGTCCTACTAACTAACTGTGACCCTTGTCTGGGCTTCAATTTACCATGAATGAAAACAGCTAGTGTTTGTTGAGTATGCAACTTCCAGGCAGAGTGCTAAGTGCCTTATCTAGAAGTAGCTTATGCTAACCCCATTTCACAGATGAGACTAAAGCTTAAGCACAGTTGGATCTGGGTCTGTTACAGGTTACACATTTGAGACTCCTGAAATGGGATCCAGGAGGGAGGGTGTGCTCTGCCTAAAGGCCAAAGCTGAGTAACATCTTACCAAGTATTACTCACATGAATGCCTTGTTCACCTTCCAGCTCCCATCTATAGACATGTAGTTACTGGACAGAGAAGCCTTTATGCCCAGCAGTGGAAGTAGACTCAGATCCCAGTTCTGGATATTGAAGTGATGGATCTTCAGGCTAGGGAAGGAAGGCAGATTATCAAGCCCAGAAAAGCCGTGTCTGACCCTAAATGGGTCCCAAGAGCCCCCACAGCCTCCTACAGTCTCTTTCAGTTGTATTGACCTAAACCACAAAGACATCTGCTCACCTCCTGTGCGTCTTTCCAGGTCTGCTCAGGTCCTCCCTCCCAACACTCTGAGACCACAGACTTTTCTTCTTTGACGCCACCCCCACAGCTAGCTGCTCCCACCCCTGGTGATCTGACCCTCAGTGCCGCCAGGACCCTGTGAGCTGGCTTTGCATTATGTGTCCTGTATCCACAGCTGGGGTCTTCAGGGATCAGCTAGTCCTTTGCATTCTCTCCCCCATTGCTTCAAATAGGAGACAAAGGCTCAGGGCTGAGGATGCAGCTCAGAGGCAGAGCGTGTAAATAGCATGGGTGGGGCCCTGGATTCTATCCCAGAACCACTAAAACAACCAAACAGCCACAAGGGCTCACATTTTTTTTTTTTTTTAATGGGGGATTGAACTCAGAACCTTGCATTTGTGAGGCAGGTGGTGGCACCACTGAGCTAAATCCCCAGCCCTCAAAATTTAAATTAGAGATCACTCAGTAGTAATCTATGGGCTATATGGGGTCTACAGATCTACCTTTCCTTTCTTTTTCTTTCTTTCTTTCTTTCTTTCTTTCTTTCTTTCTTTCTTTCTTTCTTTCTTTCTTTCTTTCACTTCCTTTTTTTGGTGACAGGGTCTCACTTCAACTATGTAGCCCAGGCTGGCCTTGAACTCATGACAATCCTCCCAAGAGTTGGGATTATAGGCATGTACCACCCTGCCTACCTGGCTTTACCTTTCTTTTCCGATGTTGTGTTTTTTAAAAATGTAATCTAATCTAAAGTGTAAATGAGGACTAACATGTATGATAGATATTGTGAAATAGGAAGAAAAAGTTCAGAGGGGAGGGGTACATGGGAGGGGAGGAAAGAAGGGAAAAATGAGAAAAGAAGAAACAGAAACAAAGCTTTTGGAAGTAGGGGTGGAGGAGTAAAAAGGAGGAAAGGGAATGGAAAAAAAACAAGAACCAAGCTATACCATGTACAGATAAATGCAATCATAATGTATATCTAAAATGTACCAATAGACTTAATAAAAAATAAAATTGGGAAAATTTTACACGAAGAACATGAAAAAATAAACAACTGGAGTTCTGGCTTCTCTTTAAAAAATCAAAAGGGAATGTCACTGTTTGCTTTTACTTTCAGCATCAAACAATTGCAAGTGAATAGCAGATGCCCCTCTGGAGCAAGTGCTCCCCAGGTAAGCACTGCAAATCTTCCTGTGCTTATTTGTTCTCAGATCTATCCCCTGGCCTTCCCTTGCTTTGATCCATATTGAATAGGATGGACCTGTGCAAACTAGAACTCCTTGCAACAGGTTTCTAGTTAAGATTGGCCGTGGAAAGCACTCAAGGGGAGAGTAGTAGATGGCAAGAGAGATAAATCAGGATATTTCTTTTCCTCTCTGTCATCTTTAGCAATGGTTACACATGCACAGTGGGCCAGTTCCTGCCTGGAAACCTCTCCAGGGCTCAAGTTTCCCTAAAAAATGACCTAGGGTTGAGGAATGGTTTCTAAGGTTCCCCTTTTCATCCTGATAGCGCAGGAAACAAGCAGTCCTTTTGAGCAATTCCACAAAAGCTAGCTGTAACCCTCTATCTTTTGTTTTTCTTTTTTTTCTTTTTTTGGTTTTTTTGAGACAGGGTCTCACAATGTAGTTGAGACTGACCTGGAACTTACTATGTGGCCCAGGCTGGTCTCGAACTCACAGTGATCCTCCTGCCTCAGCTTCCCGAGTGCTGGGATTACAGGCGTGTGCCACCACGCCCGGCTGTAACCGTCTATCTTTAGTCCACTGCTGACTCCATGTTGATCCCCTTCCTCATGAGCTTAGCTTCCCATCCTTCCTCCTTGGCTGTGCCTGGAGAAAGGAGACCTTACCTGTGAAAATCGTAGCTCACCCATCCAACCCAACTGATTTTATAACTTCCTGATATATTAGACAGCACGATGGTGGACAGCTCCTTCTTCAGGGTGGCGACTGCAAATTGTTGAGCTGGGAGGAGGGAAACAGAAGGGTGTTTGAGTTAGTTATTTGGTGGGAGGCAACCTAGGTGGCCTCACTTTGCGATAACATACAGTAGGATAGAAAACAAGATGTGCTACTTGCTATCAATGCAATTCCTAGCAACTCTTTTAAACTTCCTGAGCCTCAGTTTTCTTACTAGCAAAATGGTAACCCTAATTCCGACCTGAGCCTGATAAATAGATCAGGATTAAAAAATGTCTGATAAACGGCAATCTTTGTTTTTTTATTCATTCAAAAAGAGTTGGAGCAAAGGTGGGGGATAGGGGGCTCTTAAGGAATAACTCAGTTTGATCAGACTTTCAGCCTTATCAGTGTGGCCAGTAGTGAAATGTCAGCAATGCAGATTCCCAGGCCTGGCCTTAGTCAATCCTGGGATCTGTATTTTAGCATATGTATATGTTTGTTTGTTTGAGACAAGGTCTTGCTACGTGGTTCAGACTGGCTTTGAACTCACTATGTAGTCTAGGCTGGTCTTGAACTCACAACAATCCTCCTGCCTCAGCCTCCTGAGTGCTGGGATCACAGGTGCATGCCACCACGCCTAACAGCAATTTTAATGTAAAAAAAGGCTAACCTACTTCCATCCTGTCCTCCCATATTCAAGAAGGAAAACTGAAGCCGAGAGGGTGACATCCTGCCTAAGCCAGGCAGTGGCTTTACCCCAGCCTGTGATTCATTGTCTTTGTGACTCCAGAACTCTGGTGGGTAGAAAAGGGCATCAGAAGAGGCAAACCAATCTTCTTACCATATTCCAGGCCTTTCCTGGTGATTCTGACCATGAATCCAGGATTAGAAGTCCCCTCTCCAAACCTGAAAAGCCCCGCCAGCAGCAATAGGGCCACTACCACACAGCATGGCCCGGCCTTCATCATTGTCCTTGGCTCTTTCCTGGGCAGAGGTCAGTCAGAGCTTCTTTGTAGGATCCTCTCTCACTGAAGGTGACAGCAGAGGCTGAGGTGCCTATAAAGCCAGGGGACAGATGAGGAACTGAGCCTATTGGGAAGTGGGTTTGGAAGTGGGACTCTGGGACAGCCTAGTTGCCAGCAATGTGAGCTACGGAGAAGTTTGCTTGTGAAATCGTTTCAGGTTTATTTTTGGCTTGAGAGCAGCAGAAATGGTGCCACACCTCCAAATTCTTCCTCTTTCAAGCTTTCCTGCTCAACACTGCCATAGGAGCCTCACCACAGTCCCTCTCCCCAGCTGAATGACACCCATTCATTCTGTCTTATCTATGTATGGAAGTCTAAACACCCAACCCAGCAATGAGGGTCACCATGAACCTCTCCAACTGGATCTTCCAGTGCTCCTAATCCTGCCTAAGCTCTGTACTCTGGCTCTGCTGGAATCTGCCGGTATCCTCTGTTCTCTACTTACTCCATGAAAGGCACCTCGGGTCAAGTCACAAATACAACAGAGGCATTCCACACCTCTAGGCTTTCAAATACTTTACGATCTCTTTCCTATGTTTTATTTTTTCTAGTCAGCGTTCTTCAGGTCTAATTTATATGCCATAAAGTGCACACATTTTAAGTGTACAGAACCATGAGGCTTGATACATGCATGCACCTGTGTGATCACACTGTAATCAAAGGATAGAACTGGCCACCACCCCAAGAAATTCTCCTGTGCTTCTTTTCAGTCACCTCCCTCCTCATTTCTACCCCAGAAACCACTGCACTGCTTTCTGTTATCATAGATTGATTTTGTCTGCTCTAGAACACGTTCCTGTACATGGAATCATGCAGTATATGTTCTTTTCTGACTGGCTTCTTTCATGCAACATTATGTTTTAAAGGTTTATCCATGCCATTTTGTGTATTTATAGTTCTTTTTTAGGGAGAGTGTTTTTTGAGACAGGGTCTCACTACGCAGTCCAGACTAGGCTTTAACTTACTATGTAGCCCAGCCTGGCTTTAAACTCAGTGATCCTCCTGCCTCAGTCTCCTGGGGGCTGGGATTTCAGCTGTGTGCTACCACACCCTACTCTGTATAGATCTTGTTTATAGCTGCGTATAACTCTATATAATAGCTAGAACAATACTTTTAGTTTATCGTATTGTACTTTTATCAAGTAGGAAGCACATGCACATGGTTCAAAAAGTCAGTCAGCATAAAAAGATGTGCAGTAAGGAATAATTTATTGCAGTTTGATCAGACCTTCAGATTTATCACTGCTGCTGGGGTGACATGTTAGCAATGCTGATTTCCAGGCCCAGCCGTAGTCAATCTTGGGTGGATCCCTAGAGCCTGCATTTTAATATACTGTATGTTCTAGCAATTTGATGTAGTGAACAACATCACAGTCATCTTTTTTGAGTGTGTGTGTGTGTGTGTGTGTGTGTGTGTTTCCCCAGTTCATATCTCCATTGTATTAAATCAAGGTAAAAATCTGCTAAGGTAAATGCCAGCAGACATCAGAAGTGCTTTGAGGGCTTACATTTTAGTGTTCATGGGAACACACAGAGCAGTTAAGCCAACAGAGGTGCTTGGGTATGGTTTTGAAGCATGAGTAGGAGCTTGACAAAGAGATGTAGAAAGGAAAGGTATTCTAGACAGAGAGAGCAGCGTGAGCTAAGACGTGGATGTGTAAAGCTGTCCATTCCAGAAGGCCCAAGGGACTGTGGGAGAGTCAAGGGTGAGGGACAGGATGGGATGGGTTAAGAGAGAAGGGAAGAACAGTGACATCTTGAAGGCCTTTTTAGCCAGTCCCTGTTGAAGAATAAACAGGAGAAGGTTTTAACTTTTCGTCGACTGACATCTCCTGAGTTCTGTTGAAATCTCCCGCTCCCTTGGGTCAGTGAGCCCTTTACATCTCACCCTGATTCCACTACTTTGTAGTCACCTTTGCCTTAAGGCTTAGTCCTGTTCACGTTAAAATTGCATCGCATATTCTATTTGTGCTTCTCTCTCTCGGCCCTCAGGCAGGTGAGCCACAGCTCTAGGGTCTTGGAGCATGTGTGTGTGCGTGCATGTAGGAGTGCATACTCTCCCTGTTGGCTCTCTCTTTCCCCACCACCTTCCCTGCTCTATTCCTTTAAGGAAGACCCCCGCCTGCCCCCATAAACTCTCAATTTTTTTTCCTTTTTATTGAGCTTATTGGTACAATCTAGGTACACAATACAATCACATTCACCATTGGGATTCTGTACCTTTACATAATAGGTCTTGATTCTCATTTTTTCCCCTTGTCCCTGCCCTCCCTTCACCCCCTCCTCCCCTCCCCATTTACAAACACTTTATTTCCATTTTTTCAGTTTCTCATATTTTTTTCTCTCCCTTATTACCTTTCCCCCACCCTTCCCACTTTTCCTACACCTTTAGCCCTTTACTTCCTATTTCACATTATTAATTATCTCATTAGGATCCTGTGTACTATTATAGTTTTTTACACCAAAGAAACTATTCGTTATTTCAGTTAAAGAAATCTCTGTATGAACATTAAAAATAGGGAATCCTAAAATAAAACTAAAAAGGAAAGTAAATGAGAAAAGGCAATGATGTAACATTAAAATAATCCTTAATTCTGGAGATGAAAATGGTCCCTGAACATATTTAAATTGCTTCTTGCTCTTATAGTCTTATCTTATTCTTTTTTTCATTATTTAGAGAATACTTTATTAGTTTCAGTAATCAAACCCACGTAGATATGACCTTACATATTTAGTACAATGTGTTACCCCTGTACACATGGAAAAAAAATAAATTAACATTTCTAGACCAATATGGTTGTCCATTTCTGTACAATGCCAACTCA
>NW_022900934.1:20889731-20904903 GCF_012274545.1 Fukomys damarensis
CCCCCCCTCTGCCTCTGCAGAGTGGGTCCAAAGACTGGCATAGTCAGGAGGACTGAGAGTGCGCGTGTGGGGGAAGTTATGGGGGTTCACCTTTCTGGCGCTTGAGCGATGGGGGCTGGGTCCGGAGCAGGCGTGTCTCCTTCCCTACCCTTGATGACCACCTCTGCCTCTGCAGAGTGGGTCCAAAGACTGGCATAGTCAGGAGGACTGAGAGTGCGCGTGTGGGGGAAGTTATGGGGGTTCACCTTTCTGGCGCTTGAGCGATGGGGGCTGGGTCCGGAGCAGGCGTGGCTCTCCTTCCCGCGGTGGATCGGGGGCTCAGGCTTCCTCCAGGCACTAAAGCGATGGCTGCTGGGTTGGGAGCAGGCGTGGCTCTCCTTCTGGCAGTGGATCCGGGCCCAGGCTTCCTCCAGGCGCTTGAGCGATGGCTGCTGGGTCGGGAGCAGGCGTGGCTCTCCTTCCAGCGGTGGATCGGGGCCCAGCCTCTCAATTTTGGCGGGGTGGTACTGGGGATCAAACTTGGGTCCTTGCACTTGCAAGGCAATCGCTGGAGCCACTAAGCTAAATCCCTGACCCCGAACTTTGAATGACACTCGTGGTCAGCTTTTAGAGTTGCTGGTCCTTCTTACTGCTTAGAGCCAGCAGTTATTGGCAGGCTTTGAGAATTCTTCTGGCCACTAGAGGTGGTGGCCCCTGGCATTTCCGCATTGCTCATCATTGCTTTGTGACTGCTAGCCACCTTCAGTGTTACCGGTCCTGGCTGCTGGTTGCTTTTTGTTTTGTTTTGTTTGTACCGGGGATCAAACTCGGGACCTTGCACTTTTGAGACAAGCGGTGGAACCACTGAGTTAAATCCCTGGCCCTGCTGGTTGCTTTAGATGCCAGTGCCCTTGAGTGTGATAAGAGGTGAAGAGAACTCTTCCTTCCATTACAGCCCCTGTCTGCTGGCTCCCTTCCTAGAGGCAGATTTTTCCTGTCTTTCCAGAAGTACTCTGGACCACAGAAGCATGTGTGACAACCAGCGTCCTATAGATCTTGTATTTTGTTCTTAACCACAGAGCTTAGAAATGCTTTCACATCAACACATGCAGATCTGGCTCATCTATTGTAACCTCTACAGAGTGCTTCATTACATGGATATTTGTCTGTTTCATTTTGGAAAGGCCTGAGGACTTTGTCTCTGAAACTGGCCAGGAGCTGAAACAAATTCTCCTCTATAGCCCTGAATTTGTTCACTTCACAGCTCTTGGGCCACTTTCTTATAATTCTTCTCTCTTTTAAAAAATTTAGTGCTTTTTAAATTCCAAAAATTAAAAAAAAAATTAAAAATAAAATTATTTTAAAAAATCACATGCTCAAGTATATTTACTGAATAGAGTCTTCCCTATCTTACAACTGTCCCTCCTAACACACTTTCACACAAAAGGCATTCAAGGAGTATCTGAATGAACAAGTGAAGGGAGATAGATAAATTTAAGATCTGGACTTTTCTGATTTTTTTATTGAGAGATAATCTGTATATTTTATAGGGGCACATTATGGAAACAGCACATGTATGCAATGTGTAACAATAAAATCAGAGTAAAAAGCATCTGTCTCTTCAAATGTTGATCAGTTTTTAAGTGTCGGGCATATTGTACTATTTTAGTCATTTCGACATAGAGCATAGATTATTTTTAAAAGCAGGTAACCTATAATTCTAGAGAAGATCCAGAAGTGATTCCCTTACTATAACTCTGTTTTGGTGCCTCTTATTGAACTTTTTTTCTGCCCCTTTTCCCTGCCCCTTTCAGTCCCAGTAACCATCATTCCATTCTTTTCTTCTAAGAAATCGACTTATTACTTTTCACATATGAGGGAAGCCATGTAGCATTTGTCTTTCTCTACCTGGTTTATTTCACTTAATGACACAATTCCCAGTTCTGTCTGTGTTGATGCAAATGACAGAACATCTTGTTATGGCAGAATAACATCCCACTGTTCATAAATATGTTACATTTCCTTCATCCATTCATCCACTGAAAGGCATCTGAGTTGATTCCATATGCTGGCAATTGTAGTGTTAGTGTAATGTCTTCCTTTTCATCTCTAATTTGACTTATTTGGGCATTCTCTCTTTTTTTTCTTGGTTAACCTAGCTAAAGGTTTGTTAACTGTTTAACCTTCCAAAAACCCAACTGTTTGCTACATATAAGTATATATATACTTATATACATACATACATATGTATGTATATATATGTATGTATGTATATACTTTTTTCATCTCTAATTTGACTTATTTGGGCATTCTCTCTTTTTTTTCTTGGTTAACCTAGCTAAAGGTTTGTTAACTGTTTAACCTTCCAAAAACCCAACTGTTTGCTACATATAAGTATATATATACTTATATACATACATACATATGTATGTATATATATGTATGTATGTATATACTTGTTTTTTTTGAGACAGAGTCTCACTATGTAGTTCAGGCTGGCCTTGAACTCACTATGTAGCCCAGGTTAGCCTCAAATTTTTGGCAATCCTCCTTTCTCAGCCTCTCTAGTGCTGGGATTATGGGTGTGTGCTGCCACACTAAGCCCTGGTGCATATTTTTTTCAGTTGTGATTTCAATCATTTCTGATCCTTTTATTTATTTCCTTTTAATTTGGGGTTTGGTTTGTTCTTTCCTTTGTAAGAACTTGAAGTGCAGTGTTAGGTTGTTTATTTGAGATCTGTCTGTTTTTTTTGTGTATTACTATAAAATTTCCCCTTAGCACTGCTGTCACTGTATCTGATTGATTTTGACAGGTTGTATTGTGATCTTCATTTGTTTCCAGAAAAATTTAACTTCCCTTTTAGTTTCTTCAAATACCCTTCAAAGACCTTGACTTTTTCTTTCTTACCCTAAAGTGGGACAGAGGCACAAACCTTGTGTGGTACAGCTGATTGGCTGACTGGCTCTGAGCCATTTCCTCTCCTCTGCAAGCAAAGCCTGGACTGGGTTCCAATGTCCACTTCTCCCCCATATAATTGTAATATGTATGATGCAAGCCAAGCATGGTAATACCAGTCCTTTCCCCATGACCATAGAAAAGGCATGTGATACAGCTCTGTCTACTGCCCCTTGAAACCCATGGGACAGTTTCCTAAGTGACAGTAAAAAGCTGCATGCACTTCTGCCAGAGGTTGTCATGTCTGTACGTGATACCTGGAACTGTGGCAGCCCCCTTGGGCGACTGAGGGGCACCAATCAAGGACAAGCTGATATACTGAGGATGATGGTTTAGCAGAAATATGGAAAGAAGCTGTGTCTCTGGTGAACTGTGAAGGCAATGAGTGAACCAGATCTGGAGCTGCTGACTGTGTGATCCTTGCTGTTTTGTGAAACCATAATTATTACCATTTTCTCTAACTTACAGCCAAAAGCACCCTAAATGAACCCATTGATTGATATCTTATGGAGCTCACATGCACAAAATGCATTTAGAGCACAGAAAAGGGACATTAGGAAATTTCAGAAGCCTTGTTTTTTTTTTTTCCTAGTTCACAGGAAAACAAAACTGAAAAGTATATACATATTCTTCTACTTCCTCATTGTCAGATAAGCACTTTCATAATTTCATAATACACCCTTCTGGTATTTTTTCCCCTGATCTGTCTCATTAAGTGTGAAGTATAGGCAGAAATAAAATAGGATAGCAATTAGGTAGCCCCTCCCTTTTTCTCCTCTCTTCCATCAGCTATTGACAGGGTGATCTGTGGGGTCGCCAGCCTTTCAGAGAGTTGCCCGTGGGTTTAGCAGCATGCTGCCCACCTCTAGGAGCGACTTGTCTGGTGCTTCACCTGTCTCTTCTCTGGTCGCCGGTAATCTCAGTGGTGAGGCCCAATACATATCGTGCTCATCAAGGTAGGGTCTTCTAGCACCTGGAGAAAAATCACTGGGCGAATATCTTAAATACAGATTGCAGGCCCATTCCAGCCATGCTAAAGCAGACCCTACAGGTGAGGCTCGGAGATATGCAACTCTAAGCAGTCGATGCACTCTGCAGCTTGAGGTCCACTGCTCTGTGTCCTTCCTATCTCCCACCACTTTCTGCACAAAACCTCCCCACCTAGATTTGAAGTGGGCCGCCTCCTTCCTGTTCTCTTGGCTGGGTTAGGATTTATGTCAGTCCACCCCAGCTTGTGCTATTCTTTGTTGTTTTTTTTTTCTTTAGTGTACAATTTTATTGAACACAGATAAGATAAATGATCAGATTCATAAGTGATTCTCAATAAGGTATTTTAGAATGCTGTGCCAGGGTTTTAGAAAGGAAAATTACAATGTAAGATGACATAGTATGTAATATTTCAATTTTTGGGGGGGTACCTGGGATCAAACTTGGCAAGTTGTGCTTGCGAGGCAGGCGGGAGAATCACTGAGCTGAATCCCTGGCCCTCAATTTTTAATTTAAGGGCACACCCCAGTATTTCAGAGCTTCTCTTACCATTTTTATTTTTTTGTTTGGGGTGGTATTGGAAATATGTTATCTTTCTCTCCACCCCAATGTCTGTAGAAAGAGTAATGTAATTATTTTGGAGGGGAAATGTTGGTATTTTAACCTCATCATACTAATGATAATATGTAAAAGAGTGAGGGGATATTTGTGCCCTTGACACTTGTGAGACTAAAAGTAGGAAATGCCAGAAATATAATCTGAGTAGAACTAAAAATTGCAAACTAAATAGTCCCATTTGGGTTTGCATTCACCTAAGTGCTTATCTTGATCTCTTCATAGTATTTATACAAATGAAATCACACCAAAACAAAAAATTTCAATCCTTAATCATTAATGTTTTTGTCAGAGAACACTTGCAAATAAGAGGAAAAAAAAACCCCATATACATCCTAGTAATATATGATTTTAAGAGTTACAAGCATAGTTATGTAGACTCAGTGAATGTGTAGTAGATCGCCTTTAACAGTGGATTTCCCAAAGGAAAAAATGCTATTTTAGCAGTTTATAGTTTACTCACACTTATGTATCTTAGCCATACTTAAAGCATTTGAAAAGGAGTAAGAAGAGGAAGACAAGCCTGTATTTAATTGATACTCTTAACTTTTTCAATTTTACTTCTATATGTTTTTACCTGTACATAGTTCTGCTTCTTTTAGCCCAGTGGTTCTTTATTCATTACTACAATCAATAAGACACAGCTGTCCTCTGCCTTGGGGCTTGTGCTTGCAGAGTGGATTGAGCGAATTATACCAAAAGGTACTTGTACACGGGAGAAGTTCGTTTCACCTGAAAAGCTAGAGAGCATTCTGGAATCGAGTAAGTAAGAAGAATTTTTTGAAATTTCTAGACTTAACTGAACTTTTAATGCATCTGTAATTATTAATCACATAACCTAACACTTAACTAAGTCACTATCTTTGGGATGTTGGTTTCATATCTCCAACTATGTGTTATACTTTTTGAAATTTGAATTAAGTAGTAGGTGCCTCCTCTGTCTTACTTGTAGCACCTAACCTAGAATCAAGATAATAACAGATGACAAATACATACTGCTTGGATATTTTGCCCTCACTTGTTAAAGGGTGAGATACATATCAAATGTCTATTATTTATACTTCCTCAGTTCACCTTACTAAGGCCTGCATATATCAACTTATCTTTCTTATTATATATATATATTTTTATTATACATTTTAGGTATACAATACAGTTATACATTTGTCATTGGGCTCTTGTACCTTTACATGATATATCTTGGTTCTTATCTTTTCCCCATTCCCCTGGCCTTCCTTCACCCCCTCCACCCTTCCCAATTTACAAAAACTTTATTTCCATTTCTTTCCTCTTCTCTTATTTTTTCTTTTCCCTTCTTACCTTTCCCTATCCCTCCCATTTCCCCTACACCTTTAGACCTTTTCTTCCTACTACACATTATCAGTTACACATTTTTATCCTTATTTACACTTTTAGTTTATCACACCAGAGAAACTAAATGGAATTTACACATGTGTGTCCTATTAATTTCACTTAAATGGCCTCAATGTGCATCCACTTAGCTCTAAATGTTTCTCATTCTTTATGGCTAAGTAGTATTCCATTAAAAAACCCACATCTTTTTTTTATCCAGTCCCCAATTAATGGGCAATTGGGCTGTTTCCAAGTTTTAGCTACTACAAACTGTGCCACTATAAACATGGGTGTGAATATATCACTGTGATTTGATTCTTTTAATTCTTTTGGGAAGAGACCCAGCAGGGGAATAGCTGGGTCAAATGGGGCTTCTAATCCTAGTTGTTTGAGGTATCTCCATATTGAATTCCACAGTGGTTGCACCAGTCTGCACTCCCACCAACAGTGGAGAGAAGTTCCTTTCTCCCCACAACCCTACCAGCATTTGTTAATTTCTTGACAGCAGCCCTTCTTTCTGGGGTGAAGTGGAATCTTGGTGTTGTTTTCATCTGCATCTCTGGAATGACCAGTAATGTTAAACATTTTTTTCATATGTTTATTTGCTGCTTTTACTTCTTTGTCTGAGAAATGTCTGTTCATTTCAGGTGCCTATTTTTTAATTGGGTCTTATATTGGGGGGGGTCTGATTTTTTTTTTTTTAGTTCTTTATATATTCTAGATAGTAGACCTTTGTCTGAGGAACAGCTGGTAAAATTTTTTTCCCGCATTATAGCTTGTCTCTTAGCTCTGTTGGTGGTTTTCCCTTGCAGTGCAGAAACTAGTTCCCGTGCTACTGAGGATTTATTTGTTCATAAAATCTTTTCCTATGCCAATGTCTGTAAGAGTTCTATCTAACTTATCTTCCAACAAGTTTAGTGTTTCTGTTTTAATATTTAGATCTTTAATCCACTTGGATTTTAGTTTAGTGCTTGGCAAAAGATAGGGGTCTAGTTTCAATCTTTGGCAAGTTGAAATCCAGTTTTTCCAACACAGTTTACTAAAGAGGCTCTCTTTCCTCCAGAGAGGATGATTGGCTCCTTTGTCAAAGATGAGGTAGCTGAGTGTGTCTGGAGTTGTTTCTGCGTCTTCTAATCTACTCCTTTGATCCTTGGGTCTGTTTCTTGGCCAGTACCATGCTGTTTTTATCACAGTGGCAAGCGTGTGCTGTTCTTGTCAACTTCTATCAACAATGGCTCCACACTCCTGGGAAGCTTTAGTTGAAACACCATTCTATGAGCAGAATTATAATCAATTTTTTTTTTTTTTAGGTTTTTAAAACAGGTTCTTGCTATGTAGTCCAGTTTGGCCTCAAACTCACTATGTAACCCAGACTGGCCTTGAACTTGGGGCTATCCTCATGCCCCAGCCTTCTGAATGCTGGGATTATAGGTGTGTGCCGCCACGCCTGGCCTGATAATTCTTTCCTGCTCCCTCGGCAATCTCTTTATTACCTTGTTTCACCTTCCTCCTCCTCCTCCACCTCCTCCTTGTCCTTCTGGTACATGTTTACAATTCACGCAGTTTACAATCATCGTCTAGGATAATGGCTGCGTGTACACAAACATATTAAAAGCCCCTTCCCGCTCCTTCTCCCCTCCTCCTTTGGCTCCCCCGTGCCTTTGCCTTAGCCCACGTTATGGCACATAGTGATTACAGTATTTGGGTTATTGGCTCCTGAACACGGCACATAGTTATCCCTCTCAGTTCCCCTTCTCCTCCTCCTCACCCCTTGCCCTTGTTCCTTTGGACCACTTCCCTATTGCAAAACATCTGTCCCCTTGTCCCCTTCTAGGCATCCTTTATCTTTTTTTTTTTTTTTTGTTTTTTTTTTGGGGTTTTTTGAGACAGGGTCTCACTATGTAGTTGAGACTGACCTGGAACTCACTATGTAGCCCAGGCTGGTCTCGAACTCACAGAGATCCTCCTGCCTCAGCCTCCCAGTGCTGGGATTATAGGCATATGCCACCGTGCCTGGCTCCTTTATCATTTTCTCCCCCCCCACTGGAGATTTTATTCAAGGGGTGGGAGTAGACAGAGAGAGAGAGAGAGAGAGTGTAGAGAGAGATAGAGAGAGAGAGAGCAGAAAGAGAGAGGAGGAAGAAGAAGAGAGGAAGACTCCTTTATCATTTTCTTAGTTTGGACTTTTCAGCTTCATTCTTGAAGGATACCTTTGCTAGATATAGAACCAATTTTTCCTTTTAACGCTTTCAAAATGTTATTTTCTGGCCTCTTTTCTTTCTGAGAAGTCACTGACCACCCAAATAGCCATTTTTGATATCTTGTGACATTTTATAAAAACTGGGAATCTAGGTGAAATGCGTATATAAACTATATGTAGTATACACATGAGGTGCATATGTGTATGTGTGTGTCTATGTTTGTATATATGCATAATTTGTCTTGCCCTTGAAACTTCTCTGTAAAGTCTTCAATTATTTCAAAATCAACCTAGCAAAGCATAAAGCTACATTCTGGTAAAGTCAAATCATTGTTTAAAATTTTCCATTTCCATGAGGATAATGCCTCCTTATGCATATATGTTGAAATAGATATGAAAGAATATATTTTTTGAATTGAAAATTTTAATCATTAGTTTTGTTTTTTTTAAAGCAAACATTTATTGGTACATTTTAGGTATATATAATGATGACACTCATCATAAGGAATTTGTACCTGTACACGATATAGCTTTCTTCTTTTTTCCCCCATTTCTCCCCTTCAACACCTCTTCCCCTCCTTATTTACAAAGGTACTGTTTTCATTTTATTCTTTTTATTCCTTGTCCCTTTTTGCCTTTCCCCTCCCCCCTTGTTCCCCTTCCCATTTGAACATTTTCTTCCCCTTTACTAATATTTGTTGTACATTTGGGTCCTTATTTCCTTGTTCAATTTCTCACACCGGAGAAACAAAGTGGTATTTAAATGTATGTGTCCAATTTATCTCACTTAAGAGTATTGTTTTAGGATGCATCCATTTAGCTAGAAATGTCTCAAGCTTATCCTTCTTTATGGAAGAGCAGTACTCCATTATATAAAAAACCCCACATCTTCTTTATCCACTTATGGTTTGATGGACATTTGGATTCTTTCCAAGATTTATCTATTACAAATTGTGCCACTATACACATGGGTGTACATATATTCCTGTGGTGTGATGCTTTTAATTCTTTCAGGAAGATACCAAGAAGGAGAACAGGAGGTCAATCGGAACCTCTAATTTTAGTTTCTTGAGGAATTTCCACAATGATTTTCACAGTGATTGCACCAGTCTACACTTCCATCAACAGTGGAAAGGGTTCCTTTTTCCCCCGCAGCCCCACCAGCATTTGCTATTCATTGATTTCTTGATAATAGCCATTCTTTCTGGACTGAGAATCTCAGTGTTGCTTAATTTTAATCTCTCAAATTACCAGTGATATTGAACATTTTTCATGTATCTATTTGCTATTTCTACTTCTTTATCTGAGAATTGTGTATGCATTTCAGATGGAAATTTGGGGACTGGTTCTTTAAATTAGGGAGGGTCTTATTTTTTGTGTTCTTTATATATTCTAGATATTAGTCCTTTGTCCAAGGAATAGCTGGAAAACTTTTTCCCACACTGTGGGTTGTCTCTTTATTCTGTTGGTGGTTTCTTTTGCTGTGCGAAAGCTTTTTAATAAAATGAGACCTCAGTTGAGTCTTTGTGGTATTTCCTGTGTGATTGGGGTTTTGTTCATAAAGTCTTCACCTACACCAATGTCTTCAAGGGTTTTATCTATTCTATCTCCCAGCAGACTTAGTGTTTCAGTTTTAATACTTAAATGTTTGATCCATTTTTATTTGAGTTTGGTGTAGGGTGAAAGGTATGGGTCTAATTTTCATCTTCAGCATATGCATAGCCAGTTTTTCCAGAACAATTTATTAAAGAGGCTATCTTTTTGCCAGTGAAGGTATTTGACTCTTTTGTCAAAGATAAGGTGGCTGAGAATGCTTGGAGTTGTTTCCGCATTTTCTAATCTGTTCCATTGATTCCCCAGGTCTGTTTTTTTGTTTGTTTGTTTGTTTTGTTTTGTTTTTGTTTTTTTGCCAGTAACATCCTGTTTTATTTTATCACAATAGCTTTGTAGTATAATTTCAAGATGGGGATTGTAATGCCTCCTGTTTTGCCTTTGTTGCCCAGAATTGCTTTTGCTATTCTAGCTCTCTTCTGGTCTCAAACAAATTTTAGTATTCTTTGCTCTCATTTTGTGAGATATGGTTTTGGAATTTTGATTCAGATTGCATTAAATCTGTATAACAATTTTGGAAGTATGGCCATTTTCACTATATTGATTCTTCCTACCCAATAACAAGCGATATCTTTCCATTTTCTGATATTCTTTTCCATCTCCTTTTTCAGAGTGCTGTAGTTTTCCATGTAAAGCTGTTTTACTTCCTTTGTTAGATTGATTCCTAGGCATTTCATTTTTTGATGCTATTGTGAGAGGTGTTGCTTCTATAATTTCTCTCTCAGTGAGTTTGTTATTTGTGAACAGAAATGCTATTAAGTTTTGAGTGTTGACTTTGTATTCAACTATGCTGCTGAATTTGGTTACTCAATGCAGAAATCTTTTGGTGGAATTTTTGGGGTCTTCTATGTAGAGCATTATGTCATCCAAAAATAATGATAATTTAACTTCTTCCTTTCCTATCCTCATTCATGTTATTTCATTTTCTTGTCTAATTGCTCTGGATAATATTTCCAGGACTATATTGAATAAGAGTGGTGATAATAGACATCCTTACCTTGTTCCTGATCTTAGAATGAAAGCTTTCAATTCTTTTCCATTTAGTATGATGTTGGCTGTTGGTTTCTCATTAATGGCTTTTATCAGATTGAGATAAAGACTACTGATTTCAATTTTCTGTAGGATTTTTATCATGAATGGATGTCGGACTTTGTTAAATGCTTTTTCCACATCTATTGATATGATTATATGGTTTTTGTTCTTGCCTTTTAAATATATTGTATTACCTTTATTGATTTGCATATGTTGAACCATCTGTGCATTCCTGTGATGAATCCTACTTGGTCATGAGGTCTGTTTGCTATTCTCTTACTGAGTTTTTTTGCATCTATGTTCATTAGGGAGATTGACCTATTGTTCTCTTTTTTGGCTGGATCCTTCTCTGTTTTTTGTATCAGGGTGATGTTTGCTTCTAGGAATGAATTTGGGGGGAGTATTGCTTCCTTTTTAATTTCATTAAAGAGTTTGAGAAGTAGCAGTATTAAGTCTTTTCTAAATTTCTTTTAGAATTCGGCAGTGAATCTGTGCAGGACCTAGGCTCTTATTTATTAGTAGTTTATTTATTATTTATTTTATTTATTTTTGGGTACTGGAGACTGAACTCAGGACCTTGAGCTTGTGAGCCAGGTGGCACCAGTTAAGTAAATCCCTGGCATTGGTAGGTTTTTAATTGCATCTTCAATTTCATTGACTGTATTGGTTTATTTAGAATTTTTATATCTTCTTGATTCAGCTTTGGTAATTCATATGTATCCAGGAATCTGTCTATTTATTCTGTGTTTTCTATCTTATTAGAATACAGACAGGTTCCTGAAATAGGCATTGCTGATCTTCTGGATTTCTGCAGGATCTGTTATGAATTCACCCTTTTCATTTCTCATTGCATAGATTTGAGTCTTTTCTTTCCCTTTTTTGCTAAGATTGCTTAAGGGTTTGTCAGTTTTATGTAAGCTGTCAAGGAACGGACTCTGCTACATTGATTCTTTGTATTGTTTATTTAGTCTGTATTTCATTAATTTTTCTGATATTTATAGCTTCCTCCCTTGTATGAGTTTTGTGTTTGACTTGCTCTTCTTTTTCTAGAAGCTTGAGGTTCAAATTAGATTATTTATTTGAGTTTGCTCTTTTTTTATGATACAGGAATTCAATGATGAAAATTTCCCTCATAGGACTGCTTTCGCTGCATCCCATAAGCTTTAATATGTAGTACCAGCATCATAGTTTAATTGTTTGAATTTTTTTATTGTCTAATTGTTGAAACTGTCTAATTTCATCTTTAATTTGATCTGTGACCCATTGGCTATTCAGGAGGGTGTTATCTAATTTCATGTGTTTATGTAGTTTTGTGGTTTCTTTTGCCATTGATATCCAATTTCATTGAACTATCATATCTGATAATATGCATGGGATTATTTCAGTTCCTTTGGATTTACTTCACCATGTCCCATGAGCTAGTATATGGGCTATTTTGAATAATGTCCCATGTGCAGCTGATAGGAATGTGTATTCTGGGGTGGAACACTGTAGACATCTACTAAGTTCATTTGTTCAAAAGTCTGGTTCAGTTCTGATATTTCTTTGTTGATTTTTTTGTCTAGTTGATCTGTCTAATTCATCCCTCCTTACAACTGTATTAATGCTTATTTGATTTTTGTGTCCATTAATATTTGTTTTATAGAGTTGGGTGCACCAGTATTTGGTGCAGATATATTTACAATTGCTATGTCTTCCTCTTGAATTGTTCCCTTTACAAGGATATAGTGACCTTCTTTGTCTCTCTTAGTCTTATCTGTAATCCACTGCAAATAGAATATCTACCCCTACTTTTTTTCTGGGTTCCTGTCACATTAAGTATTGTTTTTCATCCTTTGACTTTCAGCCTATGAATTTCTTTTTGAATCAAATGTATTTCTTGTGTGCAGCATATTGTTGGATCTTGCTTCTTGATCCATTCTGCCATTTTGTTTATTTTGAGAGTGAATTGAGACCATTTACATTGATGGCTAATATGTGTCAACTTATCCTTGACATGTTATTTTCCTGTTTGTTCTTTTTTTCCCCTTCTGTTTAATTGCTTGCCTTACTCGGTGGATTCATTCTGTTGGGGTTCATGGAGTCCTTGTTACCTCTTTTTAGAATATCTTCATTCTGTTCAGATATTCTCAAATTTTTTCTTCAGATCATTTTGGTGTGCTGGTGTGGTCATAATGAATTTCTCTAGGTGTTGTTTGTCATGGAAGTATCATATTTCACCATCAATTTTGAAAAATAATTCTGTGGGGTACATCAATCTGGGTTGGAGTTTGCTTTCTTTCAGGGCTTGAAATATTTCACTCAAAAATTATTTATTTATTTATTGTATTTATTTATTTGGTGCCAGGGATCAAACTCAGGTTCTGTGCTTGCGAGGTAGGTGGTGGAACCACCGAGCCAAATCCACGGCCCCACTCAAGCTTTTCTTGAGTTGAGGGTTTTGTTGAAAAGTCTTCTGTAATTCTGATGGGGTTTCCTTTATAGATGATTTGTTTCTTTTCTCTTACTGTAAGAGCCTGACTGAACCAGAGCGACTCCATGTTGACCAGCAAACGACCTAGAGACTGTCACTCCCCCCCCATCCCTTATAGGATAACTAATGATTAATTGTGAATTGTTAGGTAACTGCTTTGAAGTAGCTGGGAAACTAAATGGAAACTGTAGTGAACACAGAGACCCAACATAAATCACGCCACTCCTTACTTGCCTGTAGTTAAATGTTCTGAACATTATAATCTAAGTTGTAAATGGAATAATGGATAATCAATCTGCTGATCATTAGTACGTGATGGTCAAGTATATGCTTCATGACCACTAGCTCAGATCAACTGATTCTTTGCCTTTGTCCTCTTCCTGTAAGTTTTAAGTATAACCCCCCCCCTTAGCCCTATATAAAATGGCCTCTGTTTCTGAGCTAGCCGCCTCTCTGAGCTACTTGGCTCTGGGAGTGCCGTCTGGCCAGACTAATAAAGGTCTACTTGCCAACTTGCCTGGTGTGTTCCTTCCTGGGTGACTCTCGCTGTCCGACAGCTCCTGGAGCCTCGCTGAGCTTCTGAGCCCAGCATTGTGAAAGCCTCTTGGCTGTTCACGCTCCAGGAGTAAAAGTGAGACTTAAGTCTTACAACTTGGAGGCCCAAGGGAGATCCCCAAGTGGGAAATGTAAATCCAGCCGAGATTCTCTGTTGCAGGATCCAGCAGGAGATTCTCAGACATAGACCTAAAGAGCCTCTGGAGGTAAGTTTTGAATCGGTTGCAACCATTTGATGTCAGGATAGAGGTGGCTGACGAGCCAGGAAGCCTCACCTGACCCCAGCCCTGACGAGGATTCTGGGTAGAATCTAAGTTCTTTTTCTTTTGTGTGGCACCTGTGTGTCTTGTCTGCGTCCTGTCTGTTGAGTGTTAACTTTACATTCATTCCTAGGAACAAGATGGGAGGATCGAGCTCCAAAAATACCCCGTTGGACTGTTTTCTCACTAACTTTAAATTGGCTTTTTCCCCTGAGCAGGAAGATGAATATGGAATGAAGTTTTCTCGAGGGAAACTCCAAACCCTCTGCAACTTGGAGTGGCCCGCCTTCAGAGTGGGCTGGCCAGCTGAAGGTTCTTTCGAACCAAGACTTTGTCAGGCAGTATGGGCAAAGGTCATTGAACACCCTGGCCACCCCGACCAATTCCCTTATATTAATATCTGGGCCCAGGCCTGTGAAGAACCTCCGGCATGGTTGCAGCACTGCTCCCTGCGCACCAGTTCTCATATTCTGGTAATGGTACCAAAAGGGATAAAGTCCGCAAAGTTGCAGGCATCCAGGCTGGTGTTCTCCCAGGAGCTGGACCCCTTAGAGCCTACTGACCCCGGGCTAAGACCCCCTCCATATGCAGAACCATTCCCTGGGGAGGCAAAAGTTAAGTCCATCTACCCATCTCCCCCGAAAGAAGGGGAGATCCCGGATTCCACCACCTCTCCTTCCCGTACCTGAGGGGGCTCTGCTTATGGACTCCTGGAGGCGCACCAGGAGAGACCGGACCCAGTCCCTGTGCTCCCATTGAGAGAAATAGAACAAGGTCATTATGTATACTTTCCTTTCTCTACAAGTGATTTATATAACTGGAAGCACCAGAATCCCCCGTTCTCTGAGAAGCCGCAAGCCCTAATCTCCCTCCTCGAGTCTGTGTTTAACACCCATGACCCCACCTGGGATGATTGTCAGCAACTTTTACAGGCTCTGTTCACATCTGAGGAAAGAGAAAGAATTAGAAGACACGCTATTCGGTCAGTGCTGGGGGGAGCTGAGGGGCTTGTTGACGACCAACAACAACAGGCCCGAGTTGAAGCACAACTCCCCATCTCCCATCCCAAATGGGAATCGAATTCCACCAGAGGTAGGGAAGCTCTTCGCAACTACCATCAGCATCTCCTGGCCGGCCTTAGGGGAGCCGCT
>NW_022900934.1:20905320-20941038 GCF_012274545.1 Fukomys damarensis
GGCACAGAAGAGGGTTTTATACAGAAGGGGAGAAAAATGAAATGGGGAAATAAGAAGAATTTAAACTAATCGGAGAAGAAGAAAATTCTCCAGAACAAAAATGGGACTACTTATGAGAAAAGTTTCCTCAGGTATGGGCTGAAACAAACTTACCGGGGCTGGCAAAACATCAAGTCCCGATAATAGTCCAATTGTTGGCCTCTGCCATCCCTGTTCGGGTCCGACAATATCCTCTTTGCTTGGAGGCTAAGATAAAAATATCTAAACACATCCACTGACTTTTAGATGCTGGGATATTGATCCCATGTCAGTCAGCCTGGAACACACCCTTGCTGCCTGTAAAGAAACCTGGCACATCAGACTACAGGCTGGTACAGGACTTGTGGGAGGTAAACAGCCAGGTGGAGACCATCCACCCGATGGTACCGAAGCCCTACACACTGCTGAGTCTCATTCCACCTACACATGTATGGTATTCAGTTCTTGATCTCAAAGATGCATTTTTCAGCCTGCCCCTGGCACCAGTAAGCCAGCCGCTCTTTGCATTTGAATGGACAGACCTGGACACTGGAACTACTGGACAATTGACATGGACTTGATTGCCACAAGGCTCTAAGAACTCCCCCACACTGTTCGGGGAGGCTCTCAGCAGAGATCTACAAGACGTAAGGAAAGCTTTTCCCTATGCAACTGTTCTCCAGTATGTAGACGACCTCTTAGTGGCGACCACAACCGAGAAAAAATGTCTCACAGCCACCAAGGGACTCCTGGAGGCCCTACAAGGTCTGGGATATCGAGTGTCCTGGAAGAAAGCCCAGCTCTGCAAAACCAAGGTAACTTACTTGGGTTACATTCTTGAAAAATGAAAAAGAAAGTTAGCTGAATCCAGGGTGTCAGTGATCCTTCAGATCCTCACGCCCAGCTCAAAGAAGCAGGTGTGTGAGTTCCTAGGGGCCATAGGATACTGCAGAATCTGGATACCTAGCTTTGCTGAAATTGCCAAACCTCTGCATGAGGCTACGGCGGGGGGAAACGCACCCCTTGAATGGACAGAGGCTTGCCAGCAAGCATTCCAGACGCTCAAGACTGCGCTCACCACAGCGCCAGCCTTAGCCCTGCCTGACTTAAATAAACTTTTCACCTTATATGTGGCAGAGAGGAATGGGGTGGCAAAAGGAGTGGTCACTCAGTCTTTGGGGCCTTGGAAGTGACCTATAGCCTATCTGTCCAAAAGACTTGACCCAGTGGCCAGAGGATGGCCATCTTGTTAAGGATGGTAGCTGCGGCTGCTGCTTTAACTCGGGAAGCTGATAAATTGACTTTTGGCCAGGATCTAACTCTGATCACTCCTCATGCCATTGAGCCTCTGCTGCACAACTCACCAAGTAGATGGCTATCAAATGCTAGATTGCTGCAGTACCAGGGACTCTTGTTAGAATAGCCGTGCATTAAATTTGCCACAACATCTAACCTGAATCCTGCTAGTCTGCTCCCTGAGTCAGATGACCAACTGCCCATCCATGACTGCCTTGAGACTCTTGAAAATCTGCAGGGAGGATGTCCAGATCTGACGGACCTGGCCCTTCCCCGGCCTGAGGCAATATACTACACTGATGGATGCAGTTTCGTACGTGAAGGTGTACGATATGCAGGAGCAGCAATAATCAATCGGGATCAACAGGTAGTATGGGAACAAGGGCTGCCCCAAGGGACGTCAGCACAGAAGGCTGAACTGATTGCTTTAACTAAGGCTCTGGAATTAGGAAAAGGGAAAAAGATAAATATTTTCACTGATAGCCGTTATGCTTTTGCTACTGCCCATGTACATGGAGAAATTTACCAGAATACAGGACTTTTAACATCAGACGGGAAAGAAATTAAAAACAAAGTTGAGATATTGGCTCTGCTGCAAGCCATTTGGCTGCCAAGGGAGGTTGCCATCATTCACTGCCATGGACATCAAAGGAATTCCAGCCCTGAAGTGATTGGAAACAACGCAGCTGACCAGGCAGCAAAGCAAGCTGCCCAAAAATCAGTGGGGAAACAAATGGTGCTGCTACCTACACCCATGCTCCCAGAGAGACCTGAATACACAGAGGAAGAAATAACGGAGATGAGCAAGAACCACTGGACCAAAGAAAAGCATGGATGGTGGATGACAGATGAAGGGAAGGTCGTTCTGCCAGCCACGGTGGCCGACACTTTGCTAAATGAGCTCCATGAATCCACCCACCTAGGAGAAAAGAGGATGATGGCCCTGCTACAGCCCCACTTTGTCAGCAGAGAATTAGCCCAGAAGGCCTGGGACAAAGTGAGACGGTGTCCCACCTGCCTCAAGGTAAACGCGAATCAGGTAACTGGGCCCCCAGGGGTCCAATATAGGGGACTGACTCCTGGAGAACACTGGGAACTGGACTTCACCGAAATGAAACTAGGCATGTATGGTTACAAATATCTGTTAGTTTTCACAGACATTTTCTCAGGGTGGGTGGAAGCATACCCTACTAAAAAGGAAACAGCTGAGGTAACAGTAAAAAAGCTCCTGACTGAGATAGTTCCCTGATTTGGCTTGCCCTTAGCCCTGGGGTCTGACAATGGCCCAGCCTTCACAGCTAAAGTGTCTAAACTGATTAGCCTAAGCATTGGAATTAGATGGAATTTACATTGTGCTTACAAACCTCAAAGTTCAGGACAGGTAGAAAGAGCTAACAGAACACGAAAAGAGATTTTAACTAAATTGAGCCTAGAGACTGAATTAAGTTGGGTGGAGCTTCTCCCTTTTGCTCTGTTGCGTATTCGATGTACTCCCAAGCCTCCTCTGAATCTGTCGCCCTTCCAAATTATCTATGGGCGTACTCCCCCCTTGGTTCCCCATATAGATATGGAATTAAAGGAGAAATTCTCTCATCTGAGGTTGCTTAAGTCTCTGAGAGCTTTACATGAAATACAGTCTCAACTACAAGACCAGGTTAGAGGATCTCTGGCCCTTCCTCATGAGAAACATCTACAGCCACTGCCCTATAAGCCGGGAGAACTGGTTTATATTCGCAGGTTTGACTCCAAGACCTTGGAACCATGGTGGAAGAGGCCTTTTCCAGTTGTCCTGTCTACTCCTCTGGCTGTGAAGGTTGCGGGACACCTGACGTGGATCCATCGCAACCACCTCAAGCCCGGACCGAACAACAGCCCAGAGGCACACGGAAAATGGAGCGTCATCAGCAAACCTGGAGAAATGAAAGTAAAACTCTGCTCAACTGGACCTTCATTATGATCTGGGTGATTTCCCTTGGGACAATAATAGCGTTGTCCAAAGAAAACTTAGGTCATACTAAAAATGTTTGGGTGCAATTAGCTGAATCCTTAAATTTGTCTGAAATATGTTTAAATGCTGATGTGAATTTTCATTATGTGCTTGGAAGTTGTTTGGTTCCAGTATGCACCCCACTTGAAAGTATTAGACCATATACTATGTTTAAAAATTTCCCACAAATAAATCTCAGTTATTTGGATAGTTACAATTGGGGACAGGTGACATGTTATAAACCAAAGAATGCTATTAAACTATATACCCCTTGAGTAGCTATGTCCAATAAGACTCTCTGTGCCAAATATAAAGGTTGTACTTCCCAGTGTTTAAATCTTAAACAAACAGATGTAATGAAGTGTTCTAGAGAACAAAAGATTCCTTACAGCAAATGCCATATTACTTTGCCACTGGGATGGTTTTATACTTGTGAGGGAATAACTTATAATTACATCCCAGCAAACTTGACCAAGTCCTGCTGTTGTCTTAGTAAATTAGCAGTCGTCTTACCTGACAGGGGAGACCTCTCACCACCCAACAGAACAAAACGCTGGTCTCCCTGTACTTCACCAGGCTGTGATGATGATGTAGGACTTTTAACAGATGCTGAAGTTATTCCTATGAGTATTTCTGTGATAGGTATACCCTCAATTGGAGTACTTGCTGAAAAGGCAGTTAGAAAACTAGCTTGCAAGGTAGTTAAAGGGTTAAATACCACCTCTGCCGCACTGGCGCTAATTAATCAAGAACTCCAGGAGTAAAAGTGAGACTTAAGTCTTACATTACAGTTTTTAATATTCTGTTCTTCTGATGAATTTTTGGAATCTTATTATATGCCTTAGTGTACATTTATTTATTTAGTGTACATGTATTTTTGACATGGCTAATTTGAGTTCTATATGCCTCATTTATCTGTATGTCAAATTCTTTTTCTCTGCTTGGGAAATTTTCTGTCATTATGTCTGTGAACAGGTTTTTTTTATGTCATTTGTGCTATCTACTGCTTTTACGTTGACTCCAGTCAATCTTATACTATTCTTCTTTGCATCATCTGGTACCTGTTGGATGGGTTTTTTTGTGGTCCCTTGCTATTTTTAAGAGATTTCTCTTCATGATCACTAAGTGCTATCCTATCTTCTCTATATAATATTCTGTCCTTACATTGGCTTATTCTGCTGGGTAAACTTTCAATGGAATTTTTTATTTTCTGGATATTTGTTTGAGTTTGTTTCATGGATTCTATTTGTTTCCTACAGTGGGCATTTATGGTTTCCATCTTTTTTTTTGACATTGGTCTATAGTATTATTTATGACCCTTAGGAAATCTCAGTCTTGATGTACCAGGAAGAATAACTGATTAGAACAACTATGTCACCTTGACTAAAGTAGTATTATCAGCAACAAGACAGCATCAAATATAGCCTAGATAATGACAAACTGTGGCAACTATTGATTTACCACCTTTAACTGTAGGAACTAGATTTGTGGTTATATAACAAATCTAAAACAAAGTAGAAAATTGTATATAGTAAATATGCACTCTGTATAGCCATTTTACCCTCAGGGTAGAAAATTTATTTATTTTTTGTTGTTTTTTTGAGACAGGGTCTCACTATGTAGTTGAGAGTGACCTGGAACTCACTATGCAGTCGAACTCAGAGATAATCCTGCTTCAGCCTCCCAAGCGCTGGGATACAGGCGTGAGCCACCATGCCCAGCCAGGGTAGAAAATTTAAAAGGGGTTAGAGGAAAAAATAGAGAACTAGAAGATGAGGAAGAGATGAGAAACAAGGCTGGAAAACAAAGGAAGATTATACAAACTTTGGGAAACGTGAGGAAGACAGGAAGGAAAGAGAGAAGTTCTAAATAAAAACAAGAACAGAACATCGACAACAAAAATAATTAGAAGCAATGTTTACACTTAAGTAAAAACAAAAACAAAACAACACAAAAAAATTAAAAGAAAAAAGTCCACTTCAAGGCATGTCTCTGCTGTCACTGTTAGACAAATTAGGCATGTAGAGGCCAGATTCATGTTGATTAATCCCAACAAACCATAGATTTACAATGAGGTAGTGGATAATCCCAGCAAGCCTGCACCTTTAGTTCTGAAGCTCAGGCTGGTTTCTTCCTGTGAGGCTGGAACACACCGTGTGCCTCCTTTCTGCTAGAACTTGGCTCCTTGACCTTTTGCCAACTTGAACTCGGTTCCACCTCATCCTGGTGGAGCCAGCCCACAGTTTCTCTGAGTTCCGAGCTCACTTGAGCCCTCTCTAAGATGACTGCTGGCCAATTGCCCTCTCCTGGTTATGTCTGAACCAAAATAACCAGTTTGATGTGTCCACTCCTCCATTCCACTGGCTCATTTCGCTGTGGAGGCCTCTGAAGTCCCCAGTAGTCACAGTGTCTCTGCGGGTTTGAGATGTGAGTTAGGGCTCAGGGAAAACGCTGCTTGCCACCTCCTTCTTCTTCATTGAAGTCTTTCTCCTCACACTCCTCGTGGGCTTCAATTCTCATTTCAGATCTTTGCTGATCCTTCCTCCACATTGCTCTTTTCCACCATGTGGACACAAAATCTCCGAGAGGCTGTTTCTCTGCTGCTCACCACTCCGCCATCTAGTCACTAGTTTTGAAATTGACACATAAAAATTTCTATGGGGTACCATGTGATGTAGGGCTTTTTGTTGTTGTTTTGTTTTCGTTCTTTGCACTACTTGGAATTGAACAAAGGGCCTTCACACCGAACTACATCTCCAGCTTTTTAATTATTTTATTTTGAGACACTATCTCACTAAGTTTCCCAGGGTGAGCTTGACATGGCAATTCTCCTGCATTACCTTCTGAAAGTGTTGGGATTGCAGGCCTGACCTATCATACTGAGCCCAGGTAATGTTTTGATATATGTACACATTGTGTAATGTTCAAACCAGGGTAAGCATATCTATCTCCTCAAATAGTTATTATTTTCTTATGGCGAAAACATTCCAAATCCTTTCCTTGAGCTCTGTCCCCCCGGAATAGAACTCAGAGGCACTCTACCACTATGCTCCTCCAAATCCTTTGTAGTTTTAAATTTTGATACAAGATCTATCGCCAGTCATCTTCTTTCCCCAACCTTCCAAGTAGCTGGGATTACAGGAGTAAGTCACCATACTGGGCTCCTTTAGCTTTTGAAAAATATACAGTACATTATCATCACCTACGGTCGCTTTAAAATGCAACCCAAACACTAGAACTTAATTCTCCTGCCTACTATAACTTGGTACCCATTGACCATCCTCTCCCTAGCCCTCTTTCCTCCTCACCCTCCTGAGCATCTGGTAACTACCACTTTACTGTCATCTTTTATACAATCAAGGTTTTCAGATTTCACTTTAAAGTGAAATAATATGGTATTTGTCTTTCTGTGCCTGGCTTACTTCACTTTAACAAAATAACTTTCAGTTCCATTCATGTTGCTGCAAATGACAAGATTTCTTCCCTTTTATGGATCAACAATATTCCACTGTGTATACTCACACACACATGCAGGCACACACACATATTACATTTTCTTTATCTGTTCATCATTTGATAGATAGAAGTTATTTCTTTTATTTGCTATTATTTAACAAAAATGGAAGTGGAGATGTCTCTTTGACATACTGCTTTAATTCCGTTGGAACCTATATTTACATCTACATCTATATCTATATATCTATATCTATATCTGGACTGTTACATCTTTTTAACATTAATTTCTGGGTATAATTTAGATATACATAATGACCATAATCATCACAGAGAATTTGTACCTGTGCACGATATATCTTGATACCTATTTTTTCCCTTTTCCTTCCCCTTCCTTTAGCCCCTCTTTCCCTCCTTATTTACAAAGCTTTATTTGCATTTCATTATTCTTTTCTCATTTTTCTCTTCCATTCCTTCCTTTCCCCCAATCCCTTGGTAGGTCTTATGATAGTTCCATTTTAAATTTAATTTTTGAGGAACTTCCATATTATTTCTATAATAACTATTTATTTACATTCTCACAACAGGATATGAGGGTTCCCTCTACTCTTCAGAACTTTTCTTTGTTCCGTTTTTTGATAATAGCTGGAGTGAGGTGAAATCTCAAACTTGCATTTTCTTGATGATTAGTGATGTTGAGTATTTTCACATACCTCTCGGCCTTTTTTATGTCTTATTTTTTTGAGAAATGTCTATTTAGGTTTATTGCCTATTTTTATTAAGATCATTTTTTCTTAATGAATTGAGTTCCTTATATATTCTAGGTCCTTTTCAGTTGTATCATGTCCAAATATTCTCTACCATTTTGTAGGTTGTTGCATTGACTGTTTTCTTTCCTGTGCATAAGTTTTCCTGATGGAATTCTATTTGTCTAATTTTGCTTTTTTTTCTTGTGCTTTCAAGATCTTATAAAAAATATTTGCCTATGCCAATGGCTTGAAGTGTTTCCATTATATTTTCTTCTAGTAGTTTCATAGAGAATACTTTTATAATATTTTTCTGGAAGTGAAATTAATAGGTCAAAGTATCCTTTTTAAAACAACTTATTTATTTATACTTTTTTTTTTTGTACCAGGGAGCGAACTCAGGCCCTTGTGCTTGTGAGACAGGCAGCGAAAGTGCCGAGCCAAATCCCTGGCACCTAGGTCAAAGTATCTTAAACTTAAAAAAAATTACCAACTTGCTTTCTGTATTATTTTTCTAGAATTACTTTAAAAGTTACCACAAACTTGGTGGCTTAAAATAATAGAAATATATTCTCTCACAGTTCTGGGAGCCAGTCTAAAAAAAAAGGCACTAGGACTACAGTCCTTCCAGTCACTCTATGGAGCTTTGTCCAGCTTCTGACAGCGCCTGCTGCTCATTGGTTGACCCCAGGCTCTGCCTCCATTTCCCCCATATGTTTCTCTCTGTCTGCTCTGCTTCTTTTAAAGCACTCATTTGATTTATGGCCCACACCAGTCCGAGATGGCTTTATTATAATTATTACCCTTGTTTGTATTGATAAATAATTTATTTTAAAATAAGGTCTTAGTGTGAGGCTCTTGGCGGATATGTATTTGAAGGGACACTATTCAACCAACCACTCACCTCTGAGATGTGTAAATTTATACTGAAGCAATAGCAGGTGAATTTAGGCCACCATTTCTAACTCTACTGCCAACCACACTGTTCAAATTTTTAAACTTTTTGTTGTCTCAAAAAGGCCCCAACCCCACTGAAATATCTGTTCTATTATGGGTCCTAGGAACATTCCTCAAGAGTTCTTAGGAAAAGCAGGTGCCAAACCACAGCTGAGAATTTGTGTTGCAGTTTCCTCTTGTTCTACAGCTGCCCACTTGCACAGTAATGTGTACATCCGCTCCGGCTGGCTTCTAATACTGTGGAGAGAAGAGGAAGTTCTCCAAAGGACACTGCTCCGGTGTCCAGGGAAGTGAGAGGTCAAGGCCTCTCCTTCCATCTCACTGAACTGCACAACATGCAGATAGGCACATCCAAGAATCTGCATCCTGCCAGTTAGGGTTTGCAGGGAAAGCCACGGAGCTGTCCTTTGGACAACAGAGACAAGGATATGGACTCAGGACTGGCCGAACAGATTCATTTTAAAGGCTACCAGATGGCCCTGACCCAATCCCTATCTCAGATGCCCCCCACAGGCTGTTCTGTCCCTCTGTCCCTCTGTTCTGGAACCTCCCTCTCCACACCAGCCTGTCTCAGTAACTCCCCTTCTCACTAGGACAAAATACTAACACCTAGCACTTAAAGAAGAGGTTTCTTTGAGCTCACATTTTAGAACTTTCAGGCCGTGGTTGGCAGGCTTAAATACGAAGCAGCAAGGTGCAAAGGCCTGGATGGAGGAAAGCTTCTCATGTCACGATGACCAGGAAACAGAGAATGAAAAGAGGACACGGGGAGAGAGATACGCCCTTCCAGGTCACACTCCCAGTGACCCGCCTCTTCTGACCCAGCCCCACCTCCTAACATCACACTAACTATAAAGCCCCCATGATTCAATCATCTTCCAAAAGCCTCATCTATGAGCACATGAAGGTTTGGGGGCCATCCACATATAAACCATAACGTACCCCAACTTCTTCCATGGCCCCCCCAGATCTTTACTCATAAAAGTCCTCCTTTCATGCTCACCTCTCCCCCCAGGGTTACCCCATCCTGTGTTCTCATGTCAGTACCACAACTAGGCTGCACCCCTGGGGCTTTTTGTTTTTTATTTTGAGACAGGGTCTTGCCAAGTTGCCCCCGGCTGGTTTTGAACTTTTGATTCTCCTGCCCCAGCCTCCCCTGTAGCACGTTTCACCCAATGGGCTGACTGGTTCTTGCCTCTGCCTCAGGAACATGTGGAGTCCTGGCCTGAAACGTCATCAGGATGTGTGTGCACTTGTCAGGCAGGGCTGCTGTCCAGCGCTCAGCTAGGAGGGTGCAGGGGTTGCCTGGAGCCTGAGGATCTTCCACTGCCCACCCCTTGGGGTCCACGGTAAGGTCTCACGACCCAGCCGGGATGCTTAGATCGATCCCAGGAGCATCAGAGAAGGCGCTGCTGGTTTGTGGCAGAAGGATGGAGAGGATAGGGAGGAAGAAACAATGCAGGGAATTTAAGAACAAGATTACAATGAAACCGGACTGAACAGAACTTGAGTTTGCATCCAAGCCCCCTAGAAGGTGTGTTAAAGCAAGGCCACGGGACTCCATCCACAGCTCCCGATTCAGTTGGGAACCAAGAATTGTTACTTTTGAGGTGGGGGGTTGAGTCAGGGTCTCACTGCGTAGCTGAGACTGTCTGGAACTCACTATGTAGCCCAGGCTGGTCTCGAACTCACAGCGATCCTCCTGCCTCAGCCTCCCAGAGTGCTGGGATCATAGACGTGCGCCACCACGCCCGGCTAGGAATTCTTACTTCTAATAAGCTCTCAGGTGCTGCTGCTGCTCAGGGACCACCTTAGAAACACTGTCCTTGCCCCAAACCAGCTGGGAGATGGTGCTTCCCATCCTGATAGAGTATTTTGCTCTTCACAACGGGCAGGAGGAGCTGATCCTTCCAAATCGTCCTCCCAGCCAGCAGCCAGCAGCCCACTCCATCTGTTTGTTCATACAGAACCAAGATGTTCAACAAATCCCTAAGGAAGCTGATGAGCAACTTGGATCCAGTTCTTTATTGACTGGCAGAGGAAATGCATCCATGCTTGATAACAAGCCTGTGGTCTCTCTACCAGGCTTTTGTCCCTCTACCAGTTTGTCATCAAACTGGCAAGGACCTCACTTTGTGGTGTTGGGCAGAAAGCCTAACCACAGTCTCTTAAATAGTACAGATTGAGGGAGTCTTTCTTTCTTTGCAGCACTGGAGATTGAACCCAAATGGTGCTCTCCCAATGAGCTACATCCCCAGACTTAAATTTTACTTTGAAATAGGGTCTTGCCAAGTTGCCCAGCCTGATCTTGAACTTGTGATCCTCCTGCCTCTGCCACCCACGTGGCTGGAATAACAGGCATATGCCACTGTTCTTGGCAGTGGATGGTCTTTCTACTCTCAGAAATCCATTTATTATTATCTTGGTGTGGGGGACAGAAGATGGCATTGGTCCCATAGTGTGCAAAGGCCTGCAACACGGTAGCCACTGTCCCCATTCACCTGTTCCATCAGCTTTGTAGTAGCCACCTGTGTGGCCTTTCCCTGAGTTGAGCATTCTAAGTGGGAGCTGGAGTGGGGGAGGCAATGAGAAATGCACCCAGGACCTGCTTCAGGATGAGGCCTGTGATCCACCTACATGCGGGGCCATTGTAAAGACTCAAAAAATGTCAGCTCTTTTCATTAGAGGAATGATTAAGAAAAAAAAAATGTCCCCGACCTGGTCTGAGATAGAATTCTCTTTTCCTGATGCAATTCACAGATTCCTGCTGGGAGGACATTAGCATTCTTGATAAATGCTTAAAGCAATTGTCAGATAAACTTTATCAAGATTAAAACCTCTTTAGGGAAATCAGCTACCTAAACACTTGGCTGATTATCAGACATTCTTTGTCTTTTATTCAGTTTAATAATGATTATCCAACCATTCACTTTTCCTGAGAAACATCCTTAACAAAAAAGGAGCTGTGGATTTGGCTCTGTGGCAAGCTTGAAATGAAACTCTGACACGAGCTTATAACTAATTTATCAGAAAAAAAAAAGTAAAACAGTCATTATGGAGCTAGGATGTAAGAATAGTAGCCAACATTTATTAAGTACTTACTGCTTATCAGACATTATATTAGCTGCTCACCATTCTTTACAATGAGTGGGGTTATAATAGTTCTGCTTTGCTTCTAAGATGCTCAGAGAGGTGAAATGAATTTCCTAAGATCACACTCCAGTAGCGGGTAGAGCCAGATTTTGAGAGCAGGCTCTGGCTAGACTCTCTGCCTTTGCCTGGGAGACTGGAGCAGGAGATTGAGCGGGGACAGTCTGAGGGAGGGAAGGGTGCCGTGCTACAGGACTGCAGAGGAAGAAGAGGGATCCTTTAGGTAGAGGGATGAGTTGGCCTGTCCAGAAGAGGAGTAGGGTGGGACACACGGCCCCGGTGAGCAGGTCATGCTTAGCAGGAGGAAGGACAGCCCAGAGCCAGAACCAGGGCCGTTTGGAGGAGACTGTGGAGAGGGGTCTGTCAGCTGCAGGAGGGTCCCCAGTCTTTTCAGTAGTAGAACCCTGTCACCTGGTGTCATGGACCTGGCGTGCTGCTGTTAGTCCAATTTTTTATTACTCTAGATTCAAGGAGCCCATCCCTGGCCCACTGGTACTAGCTGTGTGACCTAGGGCAAGTCATGTCAATTCTTAGAGGTGGAGATTTCTTCACCTGGAGATTCGGGGTAATGAGAACACCTCCCTCATAGCATTGCCAGAAGGATGTAAGGGGCTAACCCTTGAAAAATAATTAGCCCACCACTCACCGTGCAAAAAAAAGCTGGGGATTGCTTCCCCGATGTGTGACTGAATCTAAGATGGTATTATGTTGCTCTTTATTTTCCAGGAGGCTGGAGAGAAAAGGTCTTAACTTACCATTTTTGCAAAATCTCAGAGTTTAGAAAAGTTGCAAAAATAGTACAACGGATTTTTGAAAACCCTTCCTGGAGATTATTTATCTAGGGCTGAGGGCGTAGCTTCTGGTAGAGTGCTGGTGTAGTAGTGCAAGGCTGTGGGTTTCATCGCCAGCACTGCAAAATAAATAAACAAAAGACCACGTCTACTTGCGTAAGCACACCCGCGGATACACATACTCACACCCACCTCTCCCTGAAGTATTTGCAAGTTAAGTACAGACGTGTAGGCTCTTTCCCCTCAAACACTTCAGCGTGTATGAATTCCCTAAAAGCAGAAACATGTTCCTGTGTGGCCTCAGAGCAGCGGTCAAAATCACGACATCAACACTCAAACGATGCTATTATCTAAAGAGCCTCCCATATATAGATTTTAGAAGAAACTGGTCACCTGTTGCATTCACTTGTCCCATCTCTTCGATGTCCTTGAGTCATTAATAGGCACCAGCTTTTTTTCTGTCTCGCTCATGACCTCAACATTTTTGGAGGGTACAGGCCAGGCGTGGTGGGAGGTCCCTCTCCTTGGGCTTGGTGGATGTTTGGGGCAGGGCTGCCACAGCACCTGCCTGCTCGGTGCTCACACCCCTGTGAAGCACTTTGTCGACAACTTTAAACCAGGGCCACAGGATGGGAAGAGGTGGGAGCACTGGACCGCTGAATCCGCACCTCTGAGAACGTCCGCCCGGGAAGCTGCCAAGGTGACCTCCTCTAATCCAGGTGACCCCAATCTACCCTGTCCCTTCCGGCCGGGAGCGTCCTAGTCTCTGCCAGTAGAGGGCGCTGCAGTCCGCGCTTTCAATGCAGCTTCCGTCTGTCTGGAGAGAGCCCGCCAGCGGCTTCGGTGAGCCCAAACCTGCACCAACCCCGCGCTTTTGGCAGCTTCTGCTGCGGGTGCGGCGGTGAGGGTGGGCTTCTGCTCTCGCCTGCCTTCAGCGTGCTCCTCTCCTTTCTCTTTACACTGACTTCTCCGGATCCTCTGGAACTTCTCGAGGGTCAGAGCTGGCTGGTTCTTAAGCCGCCTCCCGCAGGCTGTGTGTGTTTTGAGAGCTCGGGCTCCCAAGGAAGGAGGGACAGACACTGCCCACAAGAGATGGGCCAGTGTGGGACATTCAAGCCGCGTGACGGCCACCCGGTGCACAGCTCGCTGACTCTTTCACGCTTTAATTCTTTTCTAATAGATTCCATTGAAAGGTTTTCAAGGAATGAGGACCCTGGAGAAGAGGGGAGCATCCCCGGCAATAGAGGTGGCCAAGAGGAGGGTCCTACAATACAGATGCTGTCATTTGCTCTTTATAAATTATTTATTCGTACGTGTTTATGCAGTGCATAATGTGTACTTCCTCTGTGGAGTTGGTACACGTACCTGACACATTTCAATTTTTTTCATCTCTTTCCCTTCCCCTTCCTCCGGCCAGAAGGGACGGTGTAGATTGGGGTCACCTGGGTTAGAGGAGGTCACCTTGGTGATTCTCCTGCCTCAGTCTCCTGAGGGCTGGGATTACAGGTGTGCGCCACCATGCCCCGAAGTTCTGCCTAGTTTTGAACAAAACACAAATGGCATCATACAGCATGTGGTCTTTTGTGTCTGCCATGCCATTGCCCTGGGTCTTAAACCCTAGGCCAAACTCAGATCCTGAGGAGCAGTTGGAGGGAAGTGGGGTGTGAGGTGAATAGGCTTTGCTTCTACTCGTGCAAGCTACAGGGTGCTCCAGGAGCAGGTGTTCATGGTTAGGCTGAGTAGCTGCTAGCCTATCACATTCATCAGGAACCCCGTCTGTAACTGTAGCACACAGAGCCAAGGTCCGTGAGGCCAGAAGGACAGTTAGGATCCCCTAGATAACAGTTATCATTTGCACTCATGAATCTCTTGAGTCAGTATAATGGTCCTTCCCCTGTACAGATGGCCTCTCCCACACACCTTTGAGGCTTTAAATCATCATAAACGGGTTCAGGTGCTGCTCAATGGTACAGCACTTGCCTAGCATCCATGGGTTCCACCCCTAGCACCACAATCAATAGATAGATAGATAAATGCATAGCTAATAAACAGGTAGGCATCTCCTCTTAAAGGCCTTCACGAATCAACAGTATGATTTAAAGCTGAGAAATATGAATGAAGTCTTTCCAAAATCCCTCTTGCAGGGACATATTTATTTTGCTACTCTCTCAGCCAAATTTGATGTTAAGCTCTCCAGAACCTACCTCCCTAATGAAAGAATGTGAGGCGAGACTTACTGCTACCATCTTGTCATGAAAAGAGTGTCTGAGACTGAAGCCCACCCAGGGGGTGCAAGACAAAGGAAAAAGGGAAACTGAGCCCTAAAGACTTCACCTGAGCCTCTGAATCCAAATTGAGCCTGAAGCCTGAGCTATTCTTAGGCTTTTCAGTTCCACGAGCTATTAATTCTCTTTTGTGCTGCAGCTAGTTTAGCTAGTTTTCTGTGACTTGCAGTTAGGAATTATTCCTGCTGAGATATTAGGTGAAGAGACCAAGAAACAACCAAAACTTAGATTTCAAGGAGTCTAGATCTAGTCCTGATGTCTGTTTGGCACTGTGCAAGTCATTATTTCCGGGTCTCTTTGCAAGACGAAAAGGACACCTATTCCATGGCTGAAAAGCTATGATTTTTATTATAGTGTCTAACTTGTATAGGAGTTTCCTCAAATGAAACTAGCGGGAAGGAGGTGCTTGTGTGTGTCTCTGGAGACCACACTGAGCATCTGTGACTGCCAGCGGCCTTTCCTGGGAATGGTGAAAAATTTAGGAAAAACTTGGTGTATGGGAATGGATGCCAAAGGCAGAAGGTGTCAAGAGACTGAAGAAAGAGGTGGGTAAATAATGGACTGCATAGAGTGCAGTTTATTGAAGACTTAGGGACATAAGCTTGTCTTGGGCAACAACAAGATAGGAGGATCCCCTTGCCCCAAGCAGAGGAAGGAGTTTATCTGCTAAGCTAGACACAATTTGGTGGCGGCCAACCAGAAGATACCTGGGCTTTCTTAAGAACTGTTAATATGTCAAAACATCAGTTAAGACATAGTCTGTTAAAATAGGAAGAAAAGGGCTAAAGGTGTAGGGGAAGTGGGAAGGGTAGGGGAAAGGGAATAAGGGAAAAGAAAAAAATGTGAGAAAATGAAAAATGGAAATAAAGTGTTTGTAAATGGGGAGGGGAGGAGGGGGTGAAGGGAGGACAGGGACAAGGGGAAAAAATGAGAATCAAGACCTGTCCTGTAAAGGTACAAGATCCCAGTAATGAATGTAACTGTAACTATACCTAGAATGTGCCAATAAGCTCAATAAAAAGAAAGAAAGAAATAGTCTGTTAGTCAGCAGCCTGCACCAAAGGCTCATCTGGTTTTCTCTTTCTCTTTACAGCTGGCATCTGGCTATGTTGCTCAGGCTGGCCTTCAACTTGTGATCCTCTTGCTTCAACCTCCAAAGTAGGTGGAATTTTAGGTTTGTTCACTGCACCTGGCTCAGCTGACTACCTTAATGACTTTATTTACTATAGAGTTTAGAACATGTCCAGGTTCACCTAACTGACAAGATGGAAACTACTATCAAGATGGCTCTAGTTGTGCCAAGCTGGATCCCTTTTTCACTTTGGGGACCTGTTCTTCTTCCATGTCATGGTGCTCCTCTTGGGATATCTACTCAAGGGCCTCCTCCCCAGGCCTTACTCCCCAAGCAATGGCCGTGTAACCCAGGAGAGACTAGTCAGGTTGTCTCTCCTGTGAACTGGAGTCTTAGTTGAAGAACTAAGGTAGGAAATGGATTTGAGACATCTGCTGGGGACATGAAGTATCATTAATGGTTATTGATAAACTCCTGTGCTTAAGGGGCCACCATGGTCCTTACTTTCCCCAGCCTTGCTTGTGCGGGGCTTCCTTCCAGAGTTCCCCTGTTTCGGATCAGGATAGCCAGGGTTAGTTTTGGGCTTTATCGCCAGGGAATCCTGTACCCGAATTCCAAAGTGTCCAGGATGAGCAATCACACTTTACATGAGGGTTATATTGTACATTAAAAGCTTACATACTTCTAGGTTAATCTTGATAAAGGATGGTCAGAATTTTTGTTTACCAGCTGAAATGACACCACCGTGTCATGACTGGATGAACACAATCTCCTCTCCACGGCTTCACTGATCTTCCATCTCCGATAACCGTCTGATATTAATGGAATTTATAATCATTTCATAGCTTGTGTACATAATCTGACTTATTTTAGATGATTCCATTTTAATTGCACATAATATAATAATCACATAATATGTGCCACACTGTATAAAACATATATGAAGCCCTCATCAAATGTTCCTGAACAAATCAATGAAATCAATGTCAGAACAAGGATTATCAAATCAAACTGTAGCTCTCAGGCCAGTCCAACCAGAACCTTCCCACTTTTGTGTTATATGGCAGAATTGAGGAGATACAGCAGAGCCCACAAGGCTTACAAAGCCTAAAAGTTTGCTGTCTGGTTCTTTGCAGAAAATATTTGCCAGCCCCGAATCCAGGGGGCTAAGTTAGACTGGCAAATTGATGTTCCTTTTCAGAAAAATGAAGCATCCTGAAAAAAGATGAGACCTACATAAAAAGATGAGTCCAAGCTGGCCGTAGTGACACACGCTGGTAATCCCAGCATTTGGGAGGCTGAGGCAGGAGGATCACTATAAGTTTGAAAACAGCCTGGGCTACATAGTGAGTTCCAGGTTAGTCTCAACTGCACAGTGAGACCCTGTCTCAAAAAACAAATAAACAAACAAACAAAGATGAGTCCAATTTAGTGAAGAATGGGCCTTTGAGTCATTCATTATTCTGCACAGTGATGATGTTTTATGCATTTCTTGTGTATCTGCAATACTTCAAAATAAAAAGCACACATTTGAAATAAGAGCAAGGTAACAGCAGAGATGCACTACCATCATAGATTGCATTATGAGTTGAAAAGGTCACAGCCACTGGATAGCAGCCCTTCCTGCCAGTCCTGCCCTGCCACCTTCCTTCTGATGGACTCTATTTCCATGACTGTGACACCAGGGTCAGCCATGAGACTTCCTTCAGCTAATGGAAAGTGAGGGAAGTTCTTGCAGCCCTCCTGAACAGAAGCTGGGAGAGCAAAGGATGGTTCTAGCACTTCTTTTCCCTCTGCCAGAACCCTGTCAATGTCCTAGATAATTGCCTCTCCTGCAGCCTGGGTCCCCAAATGGAGAGGACATGGAGCAGAACTGCAGCTGACACCTAGCATGAGTGAGAAGTAGGCCACTGTGAGGGCATGCCACTTGGCATTGGGGCTGCTTGTTGTGCAGCATAACCTGGTGGCTCCTGACAAATACAGAATGATCTAAAATAGTTGCTAGTTACAGTTAATAGAAGAGTTCTCTGATGGAGCATGAACTTTTATGGGCAAGGAGGTGAGCAGACGATACATAGCTTCTATTTTTCCTCTGCAAACAAACTTTAGAATTGCTTTGAAAAACTGGGAGAGAGTGCATTCTGGTCAGTACCCATACCAAAAGTAGACTTTCTGAATGATCGAGTATCAGGTCAATTTAAGCCTTCTAATCCTTTTTAAAATCAGAATAAATATTTAAAAAATAGATGTCTTATAAAAGGTAGGTTAAGAGGAGGAGAAGATTACAAAGAAAGAACTAAAATCAGGTCTTATCTGAAAGAAATGGAAGTAATAAAAATGTCTGCTCACACATTTGTCACAGCATCAGGAGAGAGAATAAAAAGAACAAAAACAGAAAGGAGAAAGAGGAAGGTAAAACAAAAAGTAAAGTAAAAGGTAAAGTGAAGAAAATTTGAGAATGCTATGTTTATCTATAACTCAACAGATTCCCTGATATGGCTCAGGGAATGAAAATCACATCACTGAGCACTAAAGCCTGCTTCTTACCTCAACTTGCCTGACTGAGACATAATTGGGAGCATTTCTCTGTCCTTGCAATTTAGGGTTTGCAGCCACCATGTCCTCTGTCAATCACACTTTAATGCACATTGCCTTCTCTGTCCCATTACCAGGCACACCAGCCCCTGCTGAACTCCACCTTCTGAATAAGCTGTGAAGTATCCCAGGGACCCATAATATTCATAATTTTTATTTTGATTCCAAACGTCAGCTCAATCTCTCAATTTGGTGAGGATCCAGCCCTCAGCTTCTGTAGAATGTGACCACAGACAGAAGCAATTGCCATAAAGGGGTGCTCAGAAGAAAGGGTGGCAGCATGAAACCCTCTCTTTTCATGTTCCTGCCCAACATGTTTCAGATAAACAAGCAGCAGTGACAAAATAACAGTATGTTGAAGAACATGCTATCTGTAATAAATGCAGCAGATTAAGAAATCAACTAAGGCGTCTTCCAGACACACAGAGATATTTGCTATGGATTTAAAGAGGACCTCAGCAACTCTTACCTCTCCCTCAGATCTCAAAGGTACACAGGTTTCTTTAAAGTCAATGGCAGGATTTCCAGGAAGACGGCAGAGTGGGGAACAACAGGGAAACAGCCTCTCTGAGATTTCGTGTCCAGATGCTGGAATATAGTATTGGGAGGAAGAGAAGAAAGGAAGTGGGTCCCCAGGACCTAGCAAGGACCTGAAGCTGGAATTGAAGCCCACGGGAAGAGTAAAGAGAGAGAGACCTCAATGAAGAGAAGGTAGTGGCATCTTCTCCCTAAGTCCTGACTCACTGTGTGGGAAGGGCTACTCGAATCTGCAAATGCACTGTGACTGCTGGTGACCCAAGAGGCTTCCACGGAGAAACACATCAGTGGAACAGAGCAGTGGGTGAAGTGGACTTCGCTGGCTGGTGAGTTATTTGGGTTTAGATGTTCCCCAGGAGAGGGCTAGGTGATACAAAGAAAAATAACATCAGATTGATTGGGGTTGGTGAAAAAGCAGGAGATAGTATAAATGACACAAAAAAACCTCTGTACAAAGTAATGGCAGAAAACTTCGAAGCAGAGAAAAAGAATTTGACAAACAAGTGAGGTATATAGAACTCCAATTACCCATGATCCAAAACAAACAAACAAACTACACCAAAGAAATAATAGGATTCCAGAAATTCAATACAAGAACAGAATATTAAAACTGTTAGAGAAAAGAAACTAATCATCTATAAAGGAAATCCCATCAGAATCACAGCAGAATTATCAACACAAACCCTCGACTCAAGGAAATCTTGGAGTGAAGTATTTTAGGCTGTAAAAGAAAACAATCTCCAAACCACACTGGTGTGTCCCACAAAGCTATCTTTCAAAACTGGTGGAAAAATAAGATACTTCCATGAGAAAGAACACCTAAAGAAATTCATGACCACCAAACCAGCACTCCAAAATGTTTTGAAGGACATTCTAGAAAGAAATAATGAGGGCTCCAGTTCCATGAGCCCCAACAGAATGAATCCACCAAGCAAGGCAAGCAATTAAACAGAGGGGAGGCCTGGAGATTTAGCTCAGGGGTGCCACTGCCTGCCTCGCAAGTGCATGGTCCCGAGTTTGATCCCTGGTACCAAAAAACAAAACAAAACAGAGGGGGAAAAAGGAGCCAAAAACAAGAAAATAACATGACAGGGATAAGTCAATACATATCAGTTATAACCATCAATGTATATGGTCTCAATTCACCAATCAAAAGAAACAAATGGCAGAATGGATCAAGAAGTAAGATCAAACAATATACTGCATAAGAGAAACTTTTTTGTTGTTTTTCTGGGTTTTTTTTGAGACAGGGTCTCACTGTATAGTTGAGACTGATCTGGAACTCACTATGTAGCCCAGGCTGGTCTTGAACTCACAGCGATCCTCCTGCCTCAGCCTCCTGAGTGTGGGGATTATAGGTGTGCGCCACCACGCCCGGCATGAGAAACATATTTAATTCAAAAATAACCTCATAGATTGAAAGTCAAAGGGGGGAAAACAATATTCCACGTGATAGGAAACCAGAAAAATGCAAGGCTAACTATTCTATTTGCAGACAAAGTGGATTTCAAGTGAAGACCGAATAAGAGAGACAAAGAAGATCATTACTACATCCTTAAAAAGGGAATAATCCAAGAGGAAGACATAACAATGACAAATATATTTGCACCAAATACCAGTGCACCAACTCTATAAAACAAATATTAATGGACATGAAAAATCAAACAAGTACTAATACAATTTTAATGGGAGACCTTAATACCTTACTATCACAATTCATCAGATCAACTAGACAATGAAATATCAGAACTGAACCAAACTTTTGTACAAACAGACTTAGTAGGTATCTGTAGTGTTCCACCCCACAATGTCAGAATACACATTTTTCTCAGCTGTACATGGGACATTCTTCAAAATAGACCACATACTAGTTTATAGAACATGCTTAAGTATATGCAAAGGTACTGAAATTATCTTACACATATTTTCGGACCATACTGCAATGAAACTGGAAATCAATGGCAAAAGAAACCACAAGAATTTCGTAAACACATGGAACTTAAATAACATCCTCTTGAATAACCACTGGGTCACAGATAAATTTAAAGAAGAAATGAGACAGATTCTACAATTAATAATGTCAGTACAGCATATTAGCACTTATGGGATGCAATGAAAGCAGTCCTATGAGGGAGATTTAAAGCTGAATTCCCACATCAGAAAAACAGAGCAAGCTCAAATAAACAACCTAATGTTGAATCTCAAGCTTCTAAAAAAAGAAGAGCAAGTCAAGCTCAAAGCTCTGTGAGGGAAGAAATTATAATGATCACAGCAAAAATTAATGCAACGGAGAGTAAGAAAATAATACAAGGACAAGGTCCTCAGTTAGATCCCTGGTACTCCCCCAACTCCCCCCAAAACAAAACAAAACAAAAAAATAAAGAATCCATGAAACAAAGAGTTGGTTTTTTGAAAGATTAAATGAAAATGACAAACTCTTAGCCAACCTTATCCAGAAAAGAAAAAAAAAAAAAGGCAAAGACTCAAATCTATGCAATTTGAAATGAAAAGGGTGAAATCACAACAGATCGTGCAGAAATCTAGATCAGCAATACCTACCTCAAGATCTGTATTCTACTAAGATGGAAAACACAGAAGAAATTCGCAGATTTCTGGATACATATGAATTACCAAGGCTGAATCAAGAAGAAATTCTAAATAAACCTCTATGAATCAATCTGAAGATATAATTAAAAACCTAATGACAAAAAACAAAAAACAAAAAACTACTGACAAATAAAAGCCTAGGCCCTGAAGTATTCATTACTGAATTCTACAAGAAATTTAGAAAAGACCTGATGCTGATGCTGATGCTTCTCAAACTCCTTAATGAAATTCAAAGGGAAATTAATTCCTGGAAGCAAACATTTCTGTAATTTCAAAACCAGAGAAGGTGATAGGGAAAACTTTAATAGCAAAAACTTAGGAAATGTCACAATATAAGACAACTTCTGCCCCTCACTCTGCTTAGTTCAGAATTAACCAGTACTGGAGGCACCTAGTCTCCCCCAAAAGTTTTGTAAATGAAAAAGAACCATTGTTAGCTTTGTTGACCAAACAGCTCCCTTCCCCCTGGCTAGAATAGGTAACTGAATAAATCTTAAAGGTAACTTTACCTAACAAAGAACTGCACCCTGGTTGAAATTCAACTGCCTTGCCACCATGTTTTGGGTATCAGCAAAGAGAGCTGTGAAAATGCAATGTAACCAACTGAATAAGATCAAGGCTGTAAAACTCTCTAAAAGAAGGAGTTGTAACCCAATGTGGGATTGATAAGGGCACTGCCAGTTAGGTGTTGAAAGGGAACAGGGACACTCAACAACTAGGCCATGCATGCCCACATCAAGAGGTCTGACAAGATTTTATTCAGGGGAGTTGAGCAGAGAGAAAGAGCAGAGAGAGCGGAGAGAGAGAGAGAGAGATGAGGAAGAGCTGGTGTATTTAAGGGGCTTGGAGCCAAAGACCTCCTTGTTAGGGTGGAGTAGGCTGTTCTTAGCCTATCGCAAGCCATGTTGCCCTCTAAGGAGGGAGCTCTGCAGGAAGCTTTAGGTTTTAATTCTATATGCTGACGTGGTCTTGGGAAAAGGAAACTCAAAACAGGGGTTTAGGGGAAGAAGAACCCGGAAGTCCAACCCAAAATGGCGGTGTCACAACATACTTTAGCATGATCAATTCCCTAACAGGTGTCATCGATCCTCATCAATGGAGTAAACTTTTTTTTATTTTACTTCCATTCTGCTGCCTATCTGTGTGTCACTTGCCAATTCCTTCCTTAACATTGGAACCAACCAAAAAGTAGAATTACAGGCCAATCTTCATAATGAATATAGATGCAAAAATCTCAGTAAGATACTGGCAAACAGAATGCAGGAATTCATCAAGAAGATTATACACCTTGACCAAGTAGGAATCATCACAGGAATGCAGGGATGGTTCAAGATATGCAAATCAATAAATGTAATACAGTATATTAATAGAACCAAGGAGAAAAACATATGATTATTTCAATAGATCCAGAAAAAGCATTTGACAAAGTTCAACATCCATTCATGATAAAAATCCTACAGAAAATTGGAATCGATGGTCTTTATCTCAATCTGATAAACGCCATCCATGAGAAACCAACAGCCAATATCATAGTAAATGCAAAAAAAACTGAAAGTTTTCAATGTAAAATCAGGAACAAGACAAGGATGTCTTATTCAGTATAGACCTGGAAACATTAGCCAGAGCAATTAGACAAGTGAAAGAAATAAATTGAATAAGGATAGGAAAGGAGAAAGTTAAATTGCCACTATTTTCAGATGACATGTTACTCTACAAAGATGACCCTAAAAACTCCACTGAAGGACTTCTAGATTTATTAACCAAATTCATTAGCATAGTTGGATACAAAGTCAACACTAAAAAATTAATAACATTTCTGCACACAAATAACAAGCTCACTTAGAGAGAAGTTGGAGAAACAATACTTTTCACAATAACATCAAAAAAAGTAAAAGAAAAATGAAAAGAAAGAAAGAAATACTTGGAAATCAATCTAACAAAGGAAGTAAAAGACCTTTACATGGAAGACCATAGTACTCTGAAAAAGGACATGGCAGAGAATATCAGGAAATTAAAAGATACCTCTTGTTCTTGGGCAGGAAGAACCAATATAGTGAAAATGGCCATACTTCCAAAATTGTTATATAGATTTAATGCAATCCTGGTCAAAATATCAATAGCATATCTCACAGAATTAGAGAAAATAATCCTAAAATTTGTTTGTGACCAGAAGAGACCTAGAATAGCAAAGTAATTCTGGGCAACAAAGGTAAGGCAGGAGGCATCATAATCCCCAACTTGAGATTATACTGCAAGACTACTGTGATTTAAAAAAAACAGCAAGATACTGTTAACAAACAAACACACACACAGGTCCCAAAGAGATGGGGGTGATCAGCATCAAATAACCAGTTGGGTCAACTGCTGAGGTCACGCTGCACTGGGCATTCTGTAAGAGGACAGGCCTCGTGCTAAGAAACCCAGAAAGCATTTATAAAAACTGACCATGACTAAGAAAAAAAAAATAACAGCACTTTCTCATAATTGAAACTGTAGAAAAAAAAGAGAAACTTCTCTAATTACCAAGTGATAAGACAGAAATTAAAATAAAAATAGAAATAAGACTAAAACCAACCAAGCCACAGGGAACTTTCGAAACCCCACTTCAATTCCATTTGAAAACAAGAGGAGGTCAAACCTGACTCAAAACAAAACAAAACACAAAACAATGTGTCAAAAGTGATGAGATATAGCAAAGACAATATTGAAAGGAAAATTTAATCTTAAACACTTAAATTCCTGAAAAAGGAAAACAAAGACAAATGGAATCAAGCGCTTAGCTCAGGGAGATATAAAATGAGGAGCAAAATAAATTTAGGAAAAGGACAGAATGAAGACAAGCAAAAGGAAATGAATCAGAAAAGAAAACAAAGATAGAAATGATAAATTGAATAGCTGATTCATTATGGAGCAGAAGAAAAAATTCAGTAGGATAGATAAGCCACTAGCTAGGCTAATCAAGAAGAAAAGCACACACAGAGAAAGCACAATTAGAGATGAGAATGAAAAACTAAGTATGATAAGAGGACATTTTAATATGTATTTTTAATTACATACATAATGCATGGATACATATACATTAGAAATACAAGTCAAATGAGAAAAATGAGAGTAAAATGTTAAGTCTTCTGCATTATTTTACTAAGGCTGACATAACATAATATTCTACACTGGTGCCTTAAGCAAGAGAAATCTATTTTCTGAGCCTTCTTTAGGTTCGAAGATCCAGTTCACAATCTGGACGGGTTTGGTTTCTTCTGAAGCCTGTCTCCTTGACATGTAGACAGTTGTCCCTCTTACTGTCTCCTCACATGGTTGTCCCTTTCTTCTCAAGCACCTTGATGTCTCTGTGTCCAGGTTTCCCTCTTCTTATAAGGGCATTAGTTAGATTGGATTAGGTGGGGGCAAGTTCTGTCCATAACACCTTTGTTTGCCTGTGTCCTTGTTTTCTTACAAGTCCTACCCTCTCCGCAGAGCTCACATGACTCATAGGCCTAGGATGACATGAGGGGCTGAGAGTCACACCAAGGCTGGATAGGTTTAACATCTGTCCTATGGTCTACACATTGTTTGCAAATGCAGCTAACAAACACGTGAGTGAATATCCCTGTATTCCTGCTTGGGCAGACACATTTTCCTCATGGCCTAAAAAGGCAGATTTGGATTTGGATTTCCTGGACTTTCCAGAGTCCCTTGCTGGAATGTACTTGAGGCTCACTACCCTTCCCATGCCTGGCTCTGTCTACATGTCCAGGACTTCATGCACAGGTGGAGGGGGACTGTAGCCTATAGATCCGAGGTCCTCTACAGCCACCTCCTGCAGCGGCTCTTGGCCACTGACTGGGCCTGGCAGTCGTCTCAACAATGGTGTACTCTACCCTCCAGGGACACCCCTGGGCTGAGGCCCTCACAGGCCCTGGAAGTAATTCAGAGTCCCCAGAACATGAAGCTGGGAGAGAGCTCAGGCTGTAGAGGGCCATGTCCCCTGGCACATCTTCTGTAGGGTGAGGCACACTGGGTAGAAGCTGGGGCACAGGGCCCACAGCAGGGATCCTTGAAGCTCAGGTCTAAGGAATGCTACCACTGTCCAGTAGATATTAGTGGGGATCTTTGCATCTAATATATAAAATGAGGGTCTAGTTCCAACATAAAATTTTGAGAATAGATTTGCTATATTTCTGGAACTTGCTATTTTTTTTTTTGCATTGTCTTGTAGATTGTTTTTAGCATGTATAGATCTACTTTGTTCTCTTTAACTGTTGCATATTGTATAGCATAAAGGCAAAAGGAAGAAAAAGAAGTATAAAAGCCTATTTACACAATTCAATGTTAATTCCCTTAAAAAGTAGGGTGTTCAACCAAAATAAGTTTGAAAAATACAAATTTACCAAAGTTAACTGGAGAAGAAAAATGAAACAGACAAATAGCTGTCTGAATTAGCTAGTATCTGTTGGAATTAGCTGAATGATTTGCCCAAGAGACTTCATAGATTCCTTCAATACTATAAAGTGATTCCAAAGTTCATTAAACTCTTTAGGAGCATAAAGAAATTAAGGGAGGATTGGGTAATGTAGCTTAGCAGTAGAGTGCTTGCCTAGCATGCACAAGGCCCTGGGTTCAATTCCAAGCACAGTGAAAAAAAGTGCAACTTTCCAGTTATTTATTCATTCGAAGGCATTAGCATCAAAGCCTCATGAGGCAGCAAAATGAAATTCACAGATTAATTTTACATTTGGATTTTTAAAGCAAAGCTTCTCTGTAAAAGATTAGCAGATAGAATCCAGTAATACTGTAGTATAGCCAACTTGAGTGTCATTGCAGGAAATCAACACAAAAATCAGTCGTATTTCTATAAACTCACAATTAGTAATTGGAAACTAAAATTAATAGCACAATGCCACTTATGATAGCCCCTAAATTGCAAGACTTAGATATAAATCTAACAAAACATATATAGGACCTATTTGCTGAAAGCTATGAAGTGCTATAAAACCATAGACCTAAATAAATGGAGAAACAGATTGTAGTCATAGATCACATGATTCAACATAGCAAGGATGGAAGTTCTTCCCAAATTTATTCATAGATTCAACATAATTCCTACCAAATTTGCAGCCAAATTTTTGTAAATTTGGACAAGCTGATTCTAAAAGTTATCTCAAAGGAAAAGAAGCTAGACTAGTCAAAACTATTTTGAAAATGAACCTTACCCCATGATTTTCAGGGGTAGTATAACAGCTATAGTAATCAAGACGGTGGCATTGACGTAGAGAGAGACACATAAACCAAGGGAAGAGAACAGAGTCCAGAAATGGAGCCACATGAAATGACCAACTGGTCCCTGACAAAGGTACAAAAGCAACCTAGTGGAGAAAGGTTACAATTAGCATTGGCACAGTTGAACACATCTAGGCCAAAAAAATAAGATGACAGAATAAATGACAAATTTAAGTATATAACACAAAACTATAAAAATGTTTAGAGGAAAACCTAGGCAAAAATCTTTACGACTGAGAGCTTGCTGAAGATTGTTTGGTGAAGATTGTTTGGACCTTATTCCAGAAGTATAAGCCTTTTTTTTTTTTTTTTGTACAGGGAATTGAACTCCGGGCCTTGTGCTTGTGAGGCAGGTGGTGTCACACTGAGCTAAATCCCTGTCCCAGCATAAACCTTTTAAAAGATAAGTGATTGATAAATTGGATGTCATTAAAATTAAAAACTTTTGCCTTGTGAAAGGCTGGTAAGAGAATGAAAAGATAAGTCACAAACTGGGAGAAAATGTTTGCAAATCAACACAACTAGCAGACTCATATCCAGAATATGTGTGTTTCCTCTAAATCTGATGTTAAAGTAATAAACAATCCAGTTAGAATCTGTGTAAAAGACTTGATTAGCTACTTCACCCAAGGAAATATCAGGTTGGCAAATGAGTATGCAAAGTATGTTCAGTATAATTAGCTGTTAGGGAAATGCAAATTAAGGCCACAATGAGACACCATCACACACCTATTAGGATGGTTAAAATTAAAAATACTGGTAATTCCAAGTGCTAATGAGTATAACTCTTTGTACAGCTCTGACTCAGAGTCATAGCAATGTTTCACACACCCAATGAACAATAAATAATACCAACCAGGACATATGGAAGAAACCCAATAGGGCATTTGAGTGGTAACAAATAAAGCTGTTACAAATTAGTGAGCCACCACCCCACTGAAGGTTATGGAATAAAGGAACTCACTTAAATAACTGTCTACAGTATTGTGACTGGATGGTATAAAGCTACAGACAAAAACAATTGCACCCCGATATCATTCACTGCTTAGTAAATCCGCATTTACTTGAATTGAAATAAATACATCGTGGGTAATGAGAGCCAGGATTCTCTTTGACAGGAAAAATATTTAGAATAAGAGCTAGAACAAAACCTGTGTGGTGTTGGATTGGAATAAAAATATTGGTATAAACCCAAGGTGCAAAGTATTATATAATATACATACATATATACATACATACATACATACATATATATGTATATATATATGAAGAGAGAGACAGACACAGAGCGAGAGAAAGAGACAATGACAGAGACACACATGGACAGAGACTTACATATGTAAATATGGACATGTATGCATGCTTACTAATCTATCCATGTGATTCTTAGTTCTGTCTTGTCAGATGGGCCAGAGGTAATGACACCCCAGAAATAATGGGCGTATCTAGGCATCTGGTGCCCGGATCTTTCTTTGTAAATACCATTTTCCAATAAAAAGAATTCTAGTTCCTCTGTAAAATGACTGATTCCGAGGCTTGGCTAGGGTAACTAGAGCAAGCCTGGCTTGTACTGTGGTGCTGGGGATAAGGAAGTGCTCAGAAAGTGGTGGGGCCCAGGACCAAAAGGCGCAGCAGCACCCTGAAGACATTCTTCGTGTTCAGGGCTGAAACTATTTGAGTAACAAAGATTAGATTATGATTGTGTTCTATTTTCTCCCATAACCATTATTGTCTCTTCACCTACCATCTAATTAACTTCTGTTTATATTTACTGCCTATCTCTCCCCACACCAGCATTTAAGCTTTAGAAGGTTGGGGAGCTTTCTCCACTGATCTATCCCAAGTATGTAAGGTGACATGCATCAACACCTGCAAAGTACCTGGTACAAAGTACACACTCAGTAGAAATTTTGTGGAATCAGGGAATTTTCTCCTCTCCCCATCCACACATAGATTGGGGAGACCAATCTAATGTTCTAATGGAAACAGAAAGAACTTGTCCGGGCCACTGAGCACCAAGCCATCAGGCCATTCTCCGCCTCAGGGCATCTGGGCCTCGCACAGGCGGGCAGAGTTCGCTTGCAGGGTGCGAGCAGTCTGCAACACTCCCTGAGATCGATTTGTGGCATCTCTGGAGCCAGCGCCCAGGCAGTATTGCTGATGGCTTCCATTCTCTCAGCGGGAGACTGTTGAGCAGCTGTAGTTATTCTGGAAATGTTGCAAGAAGCTGACTCTTGCAGGGCTAACTGAAAACCCTCTGGCACCTTTACCTCTATTGAAACCTTTCACTTTAGTGTGATTACTTATGGGAAAGACAGAGGGAGCCCAGAGAGGGATAGTGGATGTGTGTTCTAGGGCTGTTACACAAAGTGGCTTCAAACATCACAAAAGGAATTCACTGTCTCAGAGTTCTGGAGGCCAGAAGTAGGGGAAACAAGGTGTTCATGGGTCACCTTCCCTGAGGCCCTGGGTACAGTCCCTCCTTCCCTCTGCTTAGCTTCTGGTGGCCTCAGGTGTCTCTTGGCTTGCAGCTACATCTTATTTTTATCTCCATCATGATAGGGCTGCTGTTACCTTGCCACCTCTCTGTGAGTCTGTGTCTGTGTCCAAATGACTCCTTATATGAGGAAGCCAGTCATGTTGGATTAACTATAACTTTGATACCTCTATTGGAACCACATTTCCAAATCAGATCACATTTTGAGGACTTCAGCACATCTTTTTGGGAGCACAGCATCAAGCCTATCTGAGTAACTACCAATTATAGAACGTTGCAGTTCAGAGAGATTTTTCCTCCCACTGGAACCACCCCATTTTATTCTTGCTGTCTTCATGGCCTGCCCACGCTCTCCCAAAATGAGCAGTTGTCAGAGAAAATCACCCAAATGTTAACTATGACACAGGTGACCCCTGCCTGTGGCCTCACATCCCTTGATCGCCCTCCACAGCGTAGGCCTTTCTAGTTCTCTCATTTCCTATGACCCTCTTGTCCACCCTTCTGACTAAGACTTCATGGCTCTTCTCCTTCCCAATGCTCTTAGGTAGGGCTATTGGAAGGAGTGAACACAGGGTGCTACGTCCTTTAGGGTGGGGTTCTGTGATTTGAACAGGAGTGAAGTAAGATGAACCACAGGCGCAACACAGCATGTGCCGCACAAGCAGAAACAAGGATATGAGGTAATTAACAGCTAGCTATAAATTAGAGCAGCCATGTGATAAGGCCCTTGGGCAGCCTATTACTGGGGGAAAGATTGGAGCATTAGGTTAAGTGACAAGAGACTCCAAATCAAATCACCAGATGCATATTAAGTGCCCCACTCAGTCCTGCAATGAGCCATGGGTGATACAAAGACATAATATCTGCTTCCTGTCCTCAAGGCAATTACAATCTACTTAAGAAGGTTGACATAAAATGAAGGGGAAGTTAGATAAGAAAATATTTAAGTAGGAATTAACAATACCACATGACCAGTTGCCAAATGAACTATAGAGCTAGTAACAAGTGTCAGTGGAATTCTGAACAAGGACCTATTACTTGGTTATTTATGGTGTAAATAGGAACCTATTTTCTTGGTGAGGGGAAAGAAGAGTAAACTGAATAGGACAAAGGAGGAGGGGTCTGGCAGGTAAGTAGAGGAGAAGCCTGATGTGTTCATAATAATAATAGTTCCCATTTATTGAGCATTTACTATAGATGCAGCAATTTATATACTTTAACATGCTTACATCTAAATCTTTCAGACTTTCATAGTTTGCTATGGCTAGCTTCTATATCAATGAAAGCTAGCATTTGGCTCTTAGAAAAAATTATCCCCACATTTCAGTGATCAAATATGAAAAAAATGTATTTCTGCTCTTATAAAGTTCAAATGATGACCGGGAGTGGGAGGAGCTCTGTTCCAAACAAATTCAGAGATCCAGACTGCAGGCTGCTTTGACATCTTCAATACTTTCATCCCAAGTCACCTTGGGTATCCACATCCATCTGGCAGACAGGGGACCAGAGGGAACAGGAGAATCAGGGTGGGAGAGAGAAGATCCTGTGCTGCTGGCTTTGAAGACAGGGGAGGTGGCCGCAAGCCAATGAATGCATGCTACCTCTGGAAGCTGGAAAAAGCACAGGAACAATTCTCTCTCCTCTAGAGCTTTCATAACCAGAAGATAATAAATTTGAATCTCAGGAGGCTGAGGCAAGAGGATTGGGCCTGTCCTAGGCAACTTAGTGAGACTTGTCTCAAAAAATAAATTATGGAGCTTAGTGCAAAGGCCCTGGGTTCGATCCTAGTACCATGTACATGTGCATACACACACACATAATTCATGATTTAAGTTACAATTTTGTTATATGTTACAGCAACAGTAGGAAATTAATATATCTTAGCCTTCTGTTAATATTTACCGGGGTAAAAATATTCAAATAACACAATGGTATCACAAAGAACATAAAAATTTCCCATTATTTCCATTCTCCAATAGTGATCTTGGCTTCCAGTATCTTGGGCATCCTAGAAGTCTCCTGTACATATTTCAGCACCCATGTACGTGTCTACACAATACTGTCCCTGCTGTTGCAGAGCTTACTGTTTCCGCCCAACAGTAGCTTGACATCCTTCCATAACTGTACCCTTCATTGTTTTTGTAGACACATAATTTTCCTTTTCGCACCCTGTGAAGGCCCACACAAGTTGCATTTAGTGTATTAAAGTATGACAATAGTTTTGCCATGTCTTGTTATTATTTTGGTATCATGAGCAATGCCACAGTGAGTAACCTATTCAAGTTTATATCTTGATATATTTGGGTGAATAATTCTGAAAAATTTTGTTTGTTGTGAGCCTAAGTCATCACAGCAACGTAAAGAGTCTCAAATACAGGTGTACTTTTCCTCAAATCTTTTGAGGCATTACCTAAATGCCGAAGAGTGTACAGATAGGCAGATGTTCCTAAAGGGAGTTCACCGTGTAACCAGCACATGGATTCAAGGCAGAACATTCCCGCCATCCCAGGAGGCTTGCATGTCCTTTCCCGTTACTATTCCGCTCAGCCCCAAGCCTAAATGCTCTCCTAATTTTGGCTTCCACAAATACATTTTGTGTTTTTGAATTCTGTACCTGTCCTGGTTTATATTGAGAAGATAAGCCTCATGCGCTCATAGGTGGGGCTTTTGGAAGTGGACTGGGCCATGTGAGTGCTGTTAAGAGAGCTGACCTCCTAGGGGAGATGGGTCACCGGGGGCGGGACCTGAAAAGGTTCACCTCTCTGCACTCGTGGCCACCAGCCGTCCTCCACCAGATCCTCCTACCATGCCTTCCCGCCTGGGAGCTGGGCAACCAAGAACTAACAATGTGAGCTAAAATAAACCTTTCTTCCTTTATGTTATGGGTGTTGAGTACAGGAAAGTGACGTTCAGGAAAGTACAAGAAAGTACAGTGTAGTTTGTCAGTGCTTCTGTTTAATATCCCGTTGGGTAGACATTACCAACTGTTCCCCTCCTGGGATGATGTTTGGGTTATTTCCAGCATGGGGCTTGTGAAAAGTGCTTTATGAACACCAGCATGTGCTTCTCATTAAACTTTGTGGTCATTTCTGTCGTGTGTCTACGAGGCGTGGGAATTGCTGGGTCATGGGCGGTGTTAGGAGATTACTTCCAGTCGGTCTTCCCATGGCTGCTCCAGTATGCACAGAGCTTTGCTGTGAACTGAACACCACCACCTCCAAACTCACATGTTGAAAACCTGACATCCGATGTGATGGCATTTGGAGATGGGGCCTTTGACTGAGAATTAGGTCTTGAAGGTGGAGTCCTTGTGATGGGATTAGTGGCCTCCTTGGAAGAAGACAATTGGCTTCTTCCTCTCTGCTCTCCTCCATATAAGGATGTTACAGGAAGTTGGCCCATCTGTAGGCCAGGAAGTAGGCTCTCACCAGACTCTGGGTCTACCTGAATTTGGATCTTGGCCTCCCCAGCCTCTACAACTGAGAGAAATATACCTGTCTAAAGTAATTTGTTAGAGGAGTCCAAAGCCACTTAGGCCCCAGTACCATTAGCAGTGGGCAACTTTGCCTTTATTATTCCGTCTTCTTCTTCTTCTTCTTTTGGCCTATACTAAGGATTGAGTCCAAGCCTTTGCACTGAGCTATATTCCCTGCCCCTTTTATTTTTTCATTTTGAGATAGGATTGCACTAAGTTGCTAAGTTGTCCAGGCTGGGCTATTTGTGATCCTCTGTCCCAGCCTCCCAGAGTCCTGGGATTACAATAGGTGCCACCATGCCCTCTTGCTCCACATTCTTGGTAGCACTTTCGTCTGAGCTTTGTATTCCAGTCTTTGCCCAGTGCCTCTTAAAAGGACACTGAGCAGAGATGGGTCTCAGATAATAATTCCACTGAGCTTCTGGTTCTAGAAAGCTAGCCGGGGGTTGGGGTGGGACTGGAAGAAAGCTGGGCTTGATTGGGTCTGGGAAATACAGGTGATGGCTGTTGACCTCCCCACTCTCCAGAATGAGATGGTAGCAGGGGAGAGTATTCTTTTAGAACAGCCCAGCTGTCCCTGGGATTTCTGCTGCTGTTTCTAAGCTAATGGCCCCATGAGATCATTTGAGACAGGAGGAAAACCTTCTCCAAGGAAAAGCAGAGAACCAAGGCTTAGATTCTTTAGTGGCCCCAGGTGGGAAATCATTTTCTTCCGGCCCATAAAGCAGCCATCTGTTCTGCTGTGTTTTACTCCCAGTGTTCCTCTGTGGGTGGGGAGGACAGGCCCAGGTGGATGTGCTACAGGGAATTTATGGTCCAGGCTTCAGGAGAATCCTCATGACCAGCATACCAGTCAGTGCAGCCTCCCAAATCCATTAGCCTGAGGGGTGTCAAGTCGGCATCCAGGGCACAGGCTGACACCTCAGAACCTCTTCTCTCGGGCTAGACTGGAAATGTATTGCAGGCAGGGACTGTCTTCAAAGCCCTGGAGGCTGACATCCCCTGGGAGGGTGACAGAGAAGGAGAAGAGGGCCCAGGTCCAGGCCCAGGCAGCAGAGGCAGAGAGGGACCTTCACAGCCCTGCACTCAGGAACAGAGAGAAGTCGGGAGAAGCCAGGAGCACGGAAGGACTCTGGGGACCAGCTTTGGTGTTGCTTTTATCGTGCGAGGAATCTGTGTTGTGGCTATTTCTCTGGTGGGGAATTTTAATTCTCCAGTCACAGCATCCTGATATTGAGGAGCCCCAGTGCCCATGAATACAGCAGATAGATGGGAGAGCTCAGTTCTCATTCAGGCAGGAAGCACTAGGACAGGAACCCAGACGTCCCCCTGCAGCTGTGATCCGGAGCATTCTGGGAAGGTGCTTGGAGTCAATGCTGTTGGTTCCCGACTTGAAAGTAACCCCAACTGCCTCACAGGCTGCTACTCGCTGGAAAGATTTTCCCAAGTTTAAAAAAACTGAAATGTTTAAGGGCAATCTTAGATTTACAAAAAGATTTAATAATTTTAGATTCAAAAAACTAAAACATGGATATATATTTCTTTGCAGTTTTTTAATAGTTTTAGATTTGCAAAGACAAGGCAGAGTTTCCATATATTCTGTCTCCAGTTTCCCCCACTGTTGGCATCATATGTTAATATTTAATACAACTAATGATTCAATATTGACTGATACATTATTATTAACTAATCCTATTTGGTTTTGATTTTACTATTTTATTACTAGAGATATTACACTCTCTAGTGTCCCTTTTATTCCCCAGGGTCCCATCCAGAATACCACATTAGGTTTCAGTTCTTGTGCCTCTTTTAGGTTCCTTAGGGCTGTGACAGTTTCTCAGCCCTTGGTTTTGATGGCCTTGACAGTCTTGAGGAGAGCTGGACAGGTGTTTCTTTAGAATGCCCCTTCATTTGGGTTTATCTGGAGTTTCTCACTATGGGCTTGGGGAAGCAAGACCTCAGACTGTCTGTCATCTCAGCAGAGCAAGGAGATGTAGACATTCTATTAAGGATCAGATGTTTCTCTCCTCAAAAATGTCATATATTGAAACCTAATCCCCAAGATGATGATGTTAGGAGGTGAGACCTGTGGTAGGTGATCAGGTCATGAAGGTGGAGCCCCTTGCTATAGGATTGGTGCCCTTATAAAAAGAAATGTGGGAGAGGGGCCTTCCCTGTTTCTACTCTCCCCCATTTGAGTCTTCCGTGGGAAGTCAGCAGCCTGTATCCCGGAAGAGGGTCCTTCCCCAAGCCTGACCACCCTGGCATCTTGATCTTACATCTAGAAAGCCTCCAAAACTGAGAAAAATAAACATCTGTTGTTTGAGTCACCCAGTCTATGGTAATTTGTCATAGTAGCATGCACCAAGACACATAAGTTTAACATGACTTATTGCTGAAAATGTGAGCCTTGGTCACCTGGCTGATGGAGTATTTGTCAGGTCTCTTTGTGTAATTCACTCCCTACCTCCTTCTGTTACTCTACTGTTAGGAAGAAAATCACTCAGCACAGCCCACACACAAGAGGTAGGCAGTCATGCTTCCCAGCTACTCAAGAGGGTATTGTTTAGAATTCTTTGGGTGGGAAGTGTGTCTTCTCTCTACAATCTGGGGTTTTTCATGATGACCCCAACCTGGCAACACTGCAAAAATGGGCCATTGTGTTGCAACAAGGAGGCTGAGTTACTTCATGTTTCTACTTGGCTTTTGGGGACTTGTCAATAAATTTTCCTTCCTAGGAATTCTGGGGACCCACAACTCACATAGAGCCAGATAAAAGGGAGAAGCTGGGCCATGTCTGATCTATGGGCCGAATCCATTTATGGGACAAATATTTACTGTGCATCTACTGTGTACCAGGCACTGTGCTAGGGGATTACAAAGTGCTGAGAACATTCTTACTGCTCTGGAATTTATTATTATTGAATTCAATTTCTGGACATTTATTCTATGATGCATCTGTACGTATACAAAAT
>NW_022900934.1:20941098-20970521 GCF_012274545.1 Fukomys damarensis
TAAGGTTTTTTTTTTTTTTTTTTTGGTACTGGGGATCAAATTTAGGTCCTTGTGCTTCTGAGGCAGGCGGCAGCACTGAGCTAAATACCTGGCAAGACTCCTTTTTTAATAAAACAAAAGTTTAGAAATGGCTTAAAGGCCCATCAGTAGGATCGGTTAAATAAACTGATCTATCCTCACCAGCAGGGCCTATGCATCTTTAAATATGAATGAGGACATTCTGTTCTACATACACAAGTGCGGAATATTGTGTAGCTGTTTTAACTTTTATTAAAGCAATGCAGAGGTTTGCATGCTAATATGACAATATTTCCTGGAATTTTCCAGGAACAAAAGCAAAGTATATTAGCAGTACCAGTCACTGCCTGATTCCTTGTGGCCCAGTGTGACACCTATTTTTTTGATTTGCTTTGTTTCTTCTCCTGCCTTCTCTGTGTTCCTAGACATCCTGATTCCCCTCCTCACCTCACCCCTTGGTTCTACATCAACAAGTGTTCTCCTTTCCTTGTCCTCAGCCTTTCAGCTGACTCTGACCTTGCTGCTTGCATCGCTGGGACTCTTCTGAGCTGCTTACTTGAGTTACCATACTGACCACATTGGCACACTGGTGCACCCTCTCCTCACAGCCTCCCAGGATCCTGAGAAAGAAGAAATGCAGGTCTGGGGACTGAGTAGGTTCTGAGCCCTTGAATATCATCAGAAACATCAGAGATTCAATTTTCCAGGCTGTTTCTATAGCTCAGACCATCAGACAGAGCCATGGCAGTGGTGATGAAGGGTGAAAACTTCCCTACCTATGGCCTGTCTATCACCTCCCTCTGATTATTTGCTACTGAAGCCCTCCTGTGGTGAAAACTTCCCTACCTATGGCCTGTCTATCACCTCCCTCTGATTATTTGCTACTGAAGCCCAGGACCCAGGTTGGGGTGGGGAATGGAAGAGGCCGGGAGGTGACAGGGTTCTGATGAAGGGGTGGACTGTGCTTAATGGGCAGTGCAGCAGGACAGAGGGGAGGAGCACATACTAGCCAAGAGGATGCTCTGCAAAGTGGTGTCTTCATTTCCTGTGAGGATGAGATCTACAGGGCCTTGAGACGTGGTCTCTCCATGGTTCTTTGACTGCCTAGCATACTGGTCACTGGAATCAGAATTCCCTGCCAAGGCCAGTCCTTCCACACAGGTTGGATCTGTCCAGGATGCTTAGGAGCCTACCTGGACTTTAGGGTGTTGGCCTACTAGGGCATGTGAGAGCCAGCAGTGCTGTCCTGATTTATCCCAGCAGTAAGTGATGACTCTGTTAGCTTGATGCTGCTACACAGCGGTTATGTTTAGTGTCACGGGTGGAATCAGCTGAGGTGCACTTTGCACGGTGCTGGGAGTTTCCCAGGGGTGAGGCTCTGGTCACGATGGTGATGACTGACTTGCTCCTCACCAGTTCCATGCTGCCTTCTCTTCTCTAGTTCACTGCCCACTCCCATTGGACTTCTTGGGATCTTCCAAATAAACTATGCCAACTCTTGTCTTTGTCTCACGGCCTACTTCTGGGGAGCCCAAAGTAAAACAGGAGATGATTGCATCAGTCATTTATTAGGACCTGATTTATGCCCTACACACTCACAGAATCTTGGTAGGAACCTTTCAGGTCTGTCATCACCCTGCCTAGGAATAAGCTGTTATTCCCAGCCACATTCTCTGCGGCTTAGAGATGCTTGACTAGGGGCCCAAAGCAGGTAAGGTGGAAGCAAGACTGGCTCTTGTCACCATACCTGAGGCAGTGCTCTTAACAGCAAGGATGGGAGTGGGGTCTGTACTGACTCTGCTTCTCCCCATGATGAGTAAGCGACCATGCTCAGTAAGCACTCCCTTCTAATTAACTCTGAGTCCTCACTATAGCTAAGTAAAGCCATTGATGGGGCTGGGGATTTAGCTTAGTGGTTCTGGCGCCTGCCTCGCAAGTGCAAGGACAAGAGTTCGATCCCCAGTACCAAAATAAATAAATAAAGCCACTGACCTGCACTACCTAACAGAGTTACCACAACAGCCCTAGGATGTAGTTGCAATCACCATCACTCTTCTTTTACAGACAAGGTCCTTGAGGGGGAAGTGGCCTGCCTAAGGCCACATGGCTAATACTGGAGGGAGCCTGAGTCCTTCCCCCTCTACCAAAGGGATGGAGGATGGTGGTGGACAAGTGAACAGAGAGGAGAGAGACAGTGAAGCTACAGCTTACCCTGCCACCAGCTGGATGACAACATAGTCCCATCTCGGAACCCATTTCCACCGCACACAGGGTTAATGGGTCTGTTCCCTGTGAATGATCTGTTAGCAGCAGCTTTATCCATCTGCTCATCAACACATGCACGCACAAAAAAAGTCAACAGAGCCTTCTGGCTCCCAGCCCCTGGGGGCCTAACCACATAACTTGAAAATGACTCTTTATTAAGTCTGATCAAACACTCCTTGTTCAGTAATTAGAAATCATAGCCTTTCCCTCCAGCCGTGGGGCTCAAAATCAACAGTTGGATAAACTTTTTACTTGGGTCAGACCAAAACCCTTCTTGGATCCATTTCCAGCTAACTGACATCAGCTTCAATGATTCAGTGGGGAAAGCAGTGGGAGGCTGACTTTTGCATTTGGCTCCCAAGTCTGCAGCAAGTAAAATGTGATGAAGCAAGCGGACGTCAAAGGAGGCCTCTGATCTGAGACAGCACTATGCGCATCAGTGCCCGGAGTTAAGCTGAGTAGTGTGCAGAGGGCCCACAGCAGTGGCTGACAAAAAAGGGAAGTGTGGTCAAGGTCCAGCCCTGAAGACCACAGTTGGAGAGGCCCAGCCATAGACCCCCCAAATCCCAAAAGAAAGTGAGCTCTAAGGAGGTTCAGCCAGAACACCAGTGACTCCTTCACAAGTCATTCCACAAATATTTATTGAGGACCTACTAAGTGCTAGCACTTGGCCAGACATGGAGATCAAATAGCGAATAAAAACTACACGGCCTGCTCTTAAAGATGTCACAGGCCAGCTGGGGGAAGTGGTCCACGCAACAGCAGAGTGTGAAATATGAGGTCTGACTTCAGAGAGGGCTGGGTGCACCTGGTGAAGAGGAGTGTGGAGCAGGGGCCAGGCCGATCTTGCCCCCAGAGCTGTCCTTTGAGAATCTCCAGAGATGAGGAGCACATCTGGAATGTACAGATCAGCTGTGGCCTCTGAGACCCCTCTTTCTTCTTCCCTTCAAACTCTCATGTACTGGACGTTGGCACCCAGTAACAGGAAGTCCTAGGAAAAGCAAGACAATTCAAGATGGCAAAGAGCATCCTCTAATTAAAAAAGATGGACCTGTGATGTAAAGGGAGGCTTTGTCTTGGGTAATGCAAGCTTTGCCAGAAACCAGGTCAGTAGAAATCGCCATTATGCCCCTGTCCCCAAGATCTCCATAAAGCACAGTCCACGCCAGCTACCTTCTCCAGAACAACAATCTGTCATTTTCCAAGGTGAGGCTTTCTAGCAGGCCTCATAAATGTCCTTTGTGTCACCTAAATTTTTTCTCCTTGGCAAAGAACACAAAAGTGTGAGCTACTGGGTTTACTCCCCTGCACTGAAGCTTCCAACTGGCAGAGGGGCAGGAACTTGGAACTCAAGGGAAAGTCCGATTCTTTCCACAGCAACTGATCCACCTTGCTTTTGGAGGTCAGGCAAATGGATGGAGTTGACCTTAAAATTCTAATGAATGTGACAACATGTAATACATCTTCTAATCATTTCCTACATGCCAAACATTGAACTATAAGCTTTCATTATTGGCCTCTTGCCTTCTCTAAAACCAAGGAAGGTTTGGGCTTCAACTGTGTTTTACAAAGGAGAAAACTGAAGCCAATTGTGTGAAATGTCACTCAATCTTTGCTTTGAATAATAATTTGTCTGACTGCACTTATAAGCACTCAACAGTGGCTGACTCTTAAGTATCCCAAGGCCCCAAAGAGCACCAAGCTCTTATTTTTCAAACATAATAGCTGACCAGTGCTCCTGTGTTCCCACCTGTCCCCAGCCAGGTAGGTGACCCCCTTCCCAGTTTACTGGCAGGCTCTAAGTGGCACAGGCTTCTTGCTTCTCCATACTTTGGCTGTATTATATTAGGAGTTTGACCAAAGCCTCCGCGACTCATGTGGACACGTCAGATGGCATGTGGGCTAACACAGCCCCCTGCTGTAACAGAGACCCAAGTCCTGGTCTGTGAAGCCGCAGGGCCCTGATTGACATAACATCACAGCCGAGGACAGTGTGGCTCCGACTAAATTCCTTTCCCTGAATTGTGGCTCACCCCCACTGACCTGACGGGTTACTGGTTAATTAAGACCCAGTCTTGGTCTCCCTTTGTTCCTTCCACAGGAATGCTGTGTCCCTCTTTTTACGAGCTTTGCCTACGTTAACTGCTGTTATCAGATGCCTCACAAACTATCAGCAGATTTCTTACATACACCCTGCCCTATTTCTGTTCACGTTTGTGTAATCAATAATCACTGTAGGTCTTGGGTGCCTGGCATCTTTTGCTGCCAGCTTAGCTCAGACTATCTCAGATTTCCATTTTCTGTTTAAGACATTTCAGTGTCTTTCTTTCATCTTTCTTCATATCGTCGGCTCAAGGCCGGGATCCCCAATACAGCCATGTATTCCCTTTAACAGCTGTGATTTCCTGGGTGTGGGTGAGGCACAATGCAGCAGGTGCTGTGATGCTCACACCTCTGCCAGCCCAGTCATCTCTCCTGGAAGCTGCTGCTCAGGGAAGCTAAGCTGAAACTGGGGGCACAGATGGACCACAGAGCACTTGGTCAGAATGGTGGTCAGGATAGTGAAGAATCAGGCACATTTCTTGGTGTCAAATACTTCAGTCAATTATGGTCCACAGCTATTTATTGCTGGGATGTGGAAACTAGGTCATACAAGGGAACAAACCAAGGGTGATGCTTAGATAAAAACTGTGTGTGTGTGTGTGTGTGTGTGTGTGTGTGTAGGGGAAACAGCACACAACTAAAAGAGATGGATAAACTGGGGAGCACAAGCAATGGAAATGTTAAAAAACCAAAATATTAAGAAAAGCTTAGGGAGAAAAAAGACTCAAAAGAAGCACCTCAAAATGCAAACTGTACTTATTGTGTGTATGGGGTTATAGTACCTATTTAAATGAGGGGATGATAAACACATGATATAGGTCTTCCATTTCATAATTGCTGGGAATCACAATATTGATCATGCCCCAAGTATGCTGTAAGCTGTGCAGGCTATAAAGAGTTAAATCCTTCATTTGGTTTATTTATTTGTTTTTAAAATTGTTTGTACCAGGGATCGAACTCAGGACATTGCACTTGTGAGGCAGGTGGTGGCAATCCTAAGCTAAATCCCCTGCCTCAGTTGATTTATTTTAAGAAGTGAGACTAACTGATGCTACAGGATTTGTGGAAGTATCTCATGAGCACCATGGTAATGTGCAGGTTAGCCTGACCTTCCTGTTGACAGCCCTAGCTGAGATCAGAGAAATGGCCTATGAAGCTATGGGACTAAATCTGAGATAACAGAGTAGCTTGCACCCAAATTTCTTTCCCACATTCCAGTTGAAATCTTACTAGAAGGACAATATTCTAGTTATTACCGTATATTTTATCTATTCTGTTTCTAATTCAAGAGTGCTTTGTTTTTTTTCCTTGCAAGACTTGCCTGCATTAGTTTCTACAGAAACAGCATGAATACACATCTTCACATGTAGTGCTGCCCTTGCACACAGCTTGCCTTTACCCCAGTTTGATTACTTATAACAATGAATGGCTCAGACTGACCAATGCCTTTGCTAATTAAGCGGCATTGGCCATCCTGGCTCCCCAGTTTATCCATCTCTTTTAGTTTTGCCTTTTAGGTTTTTTTTCCTTCAGCCTTGCATCATACACTGAGCAGGAGACTGGAGCCTACTGCAGAGGGTTCCATTACATAATTAAGAAATAATTATTAAAACTTAACAATGGTGGACTGGGGATTTAGCAGCTGGTGCTGCTGCCTGCCTGGCAAGTGCAAGGTCCTGAGTTTGATCCCTGGGACCAAAACAAACAAACAAACAAACAAACTTAACAATGGCTTTCAGAACCTAACTCCTGCCTGGCAAGTGCAAGGTCCTGAGTTTGATCCCTGGGACCAAAACAAACAAACAAACAAACTTAACAATGGCTTTCAGAACCTAATCTGTTGGCAAGTTAGGACCTATTCCGATCTGGTCCAGGGCTTCACCAAATTTCTCCTGTCCCAGTAGAGGTGCCACTTCTACGGGACATATGATGGCTTGGTGGGTATTGCAACTCCTGGAGCAGGCTGCCACAGCTGCAGCTGGCCTGGGTCCCACCCACTGAGTTACAGCCTCCAAACCTCTGACTCCCGCCCACGTGCCCTGAACCCACTGACCTTGTGGATCTGAAGAGCAAGGTCGTAGAGCTGAATACTCTTTAGCAGAGGTAGGGGGAAGCCTTGGGCCAGCTTCTCTGCAGGTTGACAGCATTGAGAGAGATATGTTAATAAACTGCAACTATAGACACATTTTTACGAAATAATTTTGGTCTTGTAAACTCTATGCACAGCATATTCCCACTAAGGACTATGATTCTTATTACATTTTATGGATTAGGAAACTGAAGCACAGAGTAGTCAAGTAACTTGTCACACAAGTAATTTGGATCACACAGCTAGAAAGTGGCAGAACTGAGATTGAGCCTAGGAAGGCTGGCAAGGGAGTCTAAGCCATGAGCCACGGTGCCCTACAGAGGACATAGCAGATATGGCACAGGAACACACATGGTGAGGAGCAAGTGGGTTCTGCCCTCTGCCCTCCGCCCTGCATTGCTCTCTGTTGCAGCAAAATAGAGCAACATATTGTGGGCCTTTATACTTATTTTGTGCTTAAGTAGTCAGGCAGTTGACTGGGAAATGTGAATTCAAGGCGGCTGCCCTGTGCTCTCAGTAATAACTCTGTCCTCAGTCTTTCCCCTGTGCTTCAGGGTGTGAGGGGCACTTGTACAAGTCTCTTTTTCCCCTTATGAGGACATCGCTGTGCCCCAAGCACTATCTCAGCTTCCTGCCCCCACTAGAGCCCCAGAGGACCAAGAAGCCAATTTAAGCAACTCATCTCATGGAGAGGCCACTGGAGCTCAGGAAGGTGACTTGTCCAAGGCCACACAGCCATCAACAGAGCCCTGGTTCCCAACTGTAAGTCAAACTCTTTCCCAAACAGTAGCATTCACGTTTGATTTGGAAAATCCATGTTGATTTTTACCATTGATTTCTGGGTAGAGAGTGTTGAGCATGAAGTACTTGAGGACGCTTTCCAGCAGCTCCACCTGGTGGAGAAAAAGAGATATGCACTGTGATTATACAGGTCACCTTGACCGCTAATAAACAGCCGCACAACCACCTCGGGCTAGTGGTTCTGTCCCTGCTGGCTTGGCAAAGTCTTTAAAAGAGCAGATTGTAGATGGATACTGATATCTTGCTACTGCTTAAAATTAAATAGTAATTTGAGGTACACATTAATATGGAAGCAAATGAGTAGAATTTTTTTTGAAAGGCTACCTGCCTAGTTGTCTTCCTTTAGGAAGACCATCAAGGTTCAACTTAGCCTTTAGCCTTGTTTTTAGCATTTAATGTTTTTAAACAGTGAAATGTTTTTCTGATTATTTGTGTAGTTTTTAAAAATTAAGTGAACAAAATGGGCATCTCTACAAAAATTGTGAAACACTTTTACAACCTATTATACTCCAGGCAAAGGGCTCAGAGCTGTTCTCATGTGTCTGACTCACTCTCACAACAAACCACAGAGAATTGTTTTCCTTTTTCTTGGGGTTCCAGAAATTGACTGAACCCAGGGTTTTGTGTATGCTGGGCAAGCACTCTAGCACTGAGCTACATTCCAGCCCTTTAAAAATTCTTATTTTGAGGCAGGGTCTTGCTATATAGCCCCCCGCCAGCTAGCCCTGAAATTCTGATCTTCCTGTCTCAGCCTGCCCAGTAGCTGAGACTATAAGTGGTACCACCACGCCTGGCTATGAAGTTGATATTAATGGTCTCATTTCACAGAGAAGGAAACTGAGGCCTTCAGAACAAAAGTGATTTAGAGATTGAACAGCAGGATCAGGATTTGAATCTGGTATTTTCTGAGTGGAAAGGTGCTGTTTTTCCTGTTTCACATGCATGACTGCAAATCTGCCTATGTTTTGTTTTGTTTGACGGGACATTTTTACAGGACATGCCCAGATCCATTAGGGTCCCAGTATTCATCTCACTGCAAGGTGTCATTCTTGGGGGCCCGTGGGTGATGTCCCTCCACACAGAAGGTGGGAGGAAGCACTCAGAGGAGGACATCATCATGAATGGTGAAGGGGCTCAAAGTGTATTATCTTTCCTGGGAGAGGCAGCTGCCACCACCCCATCTTCTGCCTTTCCAGAAAGGTCTTCTTTCATGTTTCAACTCACCCTGATCTTTCCATTCTTTTTCCTCCTTTCATACGGGGCCATCAACTTCATCACTTTTTCCTCCTTATGGGAACCACTCCGTGGTTTGGCTTTCCTGACATTCAATTCCTCTTGTTTCCATAACACAGACCCTCTCTCCCCCTGGAATCCTCCTTTCCAACCTTAGTGCCCAAGTTTTGGGTAGCTGACTGCAAATCCTGGCTCCACAAGTGTACATGAACTGCATGGTTGGCTCCTGGTATTATTCAACCTCCAGTCACAGTTTGTGACTTAAGAATGGGCCCCTAGCTGGGTGTGGTGGCACATGCCTATACTGTCAGCACTCTGGGGATCTGAGGTAGAAGTTAAAGTTCAAGCCCAGCCTGGGAAATTCACATGATTCTGTCTCAAGGGGAAAAAGGGCTGGGGATGCAGCTCAGGATGAAGGCCCTGGTTTCAATTTAATTCCCAGTGCTGCAACAAACAAACAAACAGGTACCCAACCAAGAGTGAGAGTTAGCACAGCGAATTTTTTCATTTTGCATTTTTTTCTTCAAATAGTGAAATTATAAGAAACTCTGGGGTTTGCCACAGAGCCTTCCTGAGGATGAAGCCAAAACACATGATGATGAAATGGAGAAAGATTCTGGGAATACTAATTTGAGCACCTGGACCTAGCTATGCTTGAAATTTTTAACATTAGTTTTTTTATGTTGTTTTTAAGTTATATGACCCTATGAATTCTTCCTCTGTGCTTAAGACAATTGAGTTGGCTGTCTTTTCTTGCAATTAAAAGAATTATGTATAATAGACAAGTTACTCAAAGCCCTATTCTCTGTGTTCTTGATCCACTCTATACTTCCCTGGGACAGAGAGGAGACCTGCTCTTTCCTTTTTCTATTTCCTATTATTGGAGCCAGAGCCATTGCTTAGGAAACACTCTAAATTAATAGTAATCTTAACCATGTCAGAAAATGAAAACAAGCAAAACTTACGTTGAATACCCCTACTTTGGATTCTTTCAGTTCCACATGTAACCTAAAAAGAATCAGAGAAGATTCGTAGCTGTGGGCATTATACCCCTGGGAAGGGTGAGCAAAGAGGGGCTCCATAGGAAGGAGAAGGCCCTGGCATGAGAAGGAGGGGTAGAGCAGGGGTTAAAGATGATTAGATGACAAAGCCACAACACAGCAATATTAGGAAGACTGGCACAGGGAAGGCAAGGAGTACAAAAGACTTCAGTCTTCATTTCAGGTAGTTAATACTGATGCCCCAAATTCATAGATTAAGGAAAAGCAGTACTAATAAATCATTTAGAAGTTTGAAACTTGGTGGGTGGGTGTGGCAGGCCAGTGGGGCAATAGGATTGGGTCAATTGGAGTGACATTCCCAAATAGTGATCCTAACATTGAGGGTCACCTCAAACCTCCACCTCAACCCCAACTTCAGAAAATCAGCTATGGTGTCCAGATGGTGCCCAGCAGGCACCCCAGTGTGGGCAGGAAGCTGACTTACTTTCCAGGGTCCAGGATACCAGTGATCCTGCTGGTGTTGAAGGTCAGCGTGGCAGAGACATTCGTGGTCTGGAAAAGCCGGTAGAAGGAAAGAGGTGTAAATGATAGAGGTTGTCAGGACCGGGAGGAGCTGTCTGCTCTCAACAAATGACTCAGCGAGATGAAGCAGGAAATTCCCCAGTAGACTGTAGACTCTCAGAGGACTCATTGTAGGTACTCAGTAAATGTCTAAACTCGGACTTGAACATTTTTATTTGAAATTGCTGACTCTGCTGGTAGTTAAATTTTGAACAGACTACCAAGAAAAGACATAGACATAGTACCTACCTCTGGAGAACTTTAAAGAAAATCATTAGTAGCTATCTCAGATTCAGCTCTAGTCAAAATAATAATAAAATATATTTTATTTAAAAATACATGAACAATAAAAACAAATTTGATAACAAAATTCCTCTGAGAGGAATGACCCTGTTTCAGAGATTTGACTTGCTGAGTTTCAAGCATAAAACAAAAAAGCAAATTTCTTTATCCACTGAGCAGGGACCCTGAGGACTTAGAATCCATTTTCTATTAGAGTCTATCAAGAAAGAAAGAAGAAAAGCACTCATTATTGAATGTGGAGGCAATTTCATCCAAGAAATTGGTTATACAAGTGACAGAAATGTGAGAAAAAAATACTTGGTGAAGCTCCACCCCTGACTATAGGGACAGAGGGTGTGGTTGGGATAGTGAGAGCCACCTTGGAGGACACATAGTCCCTGCAAAGTCTTTTGCCCAAGGAAAAGCAAGAAGAAAAATATTCCAGCCTCTTGACTTCCTCCAACCTACAGTCTCCTGACTCTGCCCCCAAGTGGTGGACATAACTGGAAGTCAGAGTGCAAGGGAGGCTGGGAAATGTAGTCTTTAGGGTCAGCTACAGATACAGAGCAGAGACAAACACGACAAAGACCCACATATCCTCCTGCCCCCAATAGCCCAGAGGAAGACACATACATTAAATAAATAAATCTGCAATAGCTACATATTGAATACCCTGGTAATAACCCCTATGAACAAAAAAAATGGGGAGCTGCAACAATAACAACAAAATGGCAAAAAGTAAGATAAATTGGGGCTAAGGACAATAAAAAAGGGGTTCTTTGGGGAAGTAATATATCAGTTGCTACCCAAAGGAATTAGTGAAGTAGTGAGTGGGGAGAAAAGCATGCAGAGAAAGGAACAGCCTTTGCAAAGGCTCTGAGCCTTACCACATCAAGCCGGAAGACAGGCTTCCTGACAGAGTTGGGCAGGAGTACAAAGCCCTCAATCTCCATCTGGGAGGTTACAGACAGATTCCCAGGACTCAGTTGCAAGAGTGGGGCAGAGATCACTCCTCCCTGGAGCTCCAAGTTCATTTTGGGGTACAGCCTGGCTATCTAGGGACCAAAGTAAGAGATTATGTCAAGACAAGAAAATAAGTAAGACTGCAGTGTCTTAAAGTCACATAAAGATGGGAAGACTTTATGGTTGATTTTATTCCCCACAAAATGCTCTGTGCCTTTTTTTCTTAACAGCACACTTGACATCCTTCTGTGTAGACAGAGTCTCAGCCATGTGGTTCATGGTTGCCTGGCATTCTGTTGTACCAGAATCAACTGATCCAGCCCTACAGGGCATGAAGTTGTTCCCAAGGTTTGCCCGTTACTTTGACCACTCCCAGAGTGCCCTTGGCTATTACTTTCAGGAGAACATTTCTAGGGGTGGAGTTTCTGGGTCAAGGGGTAGAGCTTTAAGGAAGCTTTTGGCAAGTTTTTGTTTTGTTTTCAGTACCAGGATTGAACTCAGGACCTTGTGCTTGCAAGGCAGGCACAGCACTACTAAGCTAAATCCCCAGCCCAGTTTTGCTTTGTTTTTAAGACAGGATCTTGCTATGTAGTTAAGGCTGTCCTTGAGCTTACTATTGTGAGTAAGCTCTTTATTTGTCAGTATATCTATATATCCCCCAGATACCCGCGCGGGGGGAGGTGTACAAAATAGTATATAATATGCCTCCTTAGTGTAAAAATGTGGAAAGGTGTAGCACATTTGCTATATACTATGTCTATTTCTGTATCTACCTAGACTGTCAAAGAAGGATGCACACAATCTGATACTACTGGAAGACTCGAGATGGGAACTGGGTGTCAGGGAACTGAAGGGATCAGGAGAATTTCCATTCTACAATCTTTTATATCATTTAAATAGTGAACTATGAGAATTTCTTTTCCCTTCAAAGAATAATTTTTAAAGCACCTTCAGCATGCCTAGTCCCTAGTAAGTCTCCTATCACTGTTAGACATTATTAACTGGGTTGTTCTTTATTGAACATTCTTTAGGATTCTTATCACCAAAAAACATTTTTAAAGCACTGGACAACTTGAATGGCTCCATAAGACATGGCCCTCAGGCCTCTGCTCCTTGGGCTTTGAAGGGAGCTTGAGGCCTGCGGCTCCCTGGCCTCCCTGCTGGCCTTCTGCCTCTCAGTCAAGCAGAGAGCGACACAGAAGCAGTGGAGAAAGCTCGGAAGTCTGCAGCACTCGGTCTGTGCTAGTGGAGAGCTAAGGGCGCCTTACCCGGGGGGCGAAGGCTCGAAAGGAGCTGGTGGTCAGTCGGAAGGGAGAATCAGATGGAATCTGCAATAGAGACATAAAGACTTTTTAGGGAGCAGAAGTTAGAAGAGAGTGGGGCAGGCGAGGGATGTCTAGTTGAAGATGGTAATTTCTCACTGAGAGCAGGTACTTTCGTGGCGAGGAGATGCCTGCTCTGCATTCACCCCAGGCGAAGCACACAAGTCTCCTGAGGCTTGGTTGGGGTGACACGTGTGTCTCACACAAGGGTGTTTGAGGGTGAGATTCGTAAACTCAAAGAACTGGCGTAGGCTCCTGGCTGTGTCACTATGCGACCTTAGGTCCGTTTTCATCTCCTCAGCCTCTTCTACAAAACTGGATTATAATAGTCCCACCCCCCTTCAGCCAGGGCCTGACACAGTGCAGCAGGTGGGTGTGTGAGAATGCATCAAGACAGCAGAGGTAAAAGCGTGGAGGGGGCGCTCCCAGAGGAAGGCAGTGAGGGCCTTCTCAGAACAGAAAAGGGCAACATGGCTCTGTTAGTTCCTAGGTATGCATGTATAGCTCTAGCACGGCTCTGTAACATGGATTATACCCATCCAGGCTACAATATGTTAGCGTGTCATGATTTAAGGGAAACAAAGACACAAAAATTGTATAAAAGGCAAAATTCCACCATGACTGGAACTGAGCATTTCCAGTGTTAGTCTACTGAGCCAGTGCAGGCACAGATGAAGTTGCTTCCTAAAAAAAAAAACAGAGAGAGACAGAGAGATGATGACCCATCTCTGCATGTGGGTGTGGGTGTGAGAGAGAAAGAGAGAGAGAGAGAGAGAGAGAGATCATCTGCAGGACAAAGACCCATCCGTTTGCCACATGGTCTCTGGTTAATACCACATGGATCACACTGTGTCCCCATCATCCTGACACTGTTTACGAAACCCCAATTTTTATGAAGTGCTATAAGAAGCAGCCTTTTGAACCCCAGAAATACTAAAGAAATGACATACACTAAAGATACAAATGCCCCATACACAAAGCCCCATTGCAGGCAGTTGTTTTACTTTTTTTGGTACCGGGGATCGAACTTGGGCCCTTGTGCTTGTGAGGCAGGTGGTGGAACCACTGAGCCAAATCCCTGGTCCCAGATAGTTGTTTTAGAGATGAGTGTTAGGAAGACTTTGCCTCTTCCTTTCACTATGAAACACTAAGTCATGCGTCCTTTTCACTTTGGCTCCAAGGATGCTCCCAGACAGTTTTGTGATATTTAAAATATCAGTTTATGGGTCCTGTGGCTTCATAATTGTACTTTCCTTTTTGCGTAGCCTGTATTTCCTTCTCTTTGTAATTTTATAGATTTATTATCTTGCCTCATTCACTAAAATATTTTTTAATAAGCCTCCACAAATCAAGATAAGAGGAAACACAATTGAGAAAAACAGATCTAAACTAAGAGACAAGTAAAACACAGACAAGCAAACTGCAAAGTCTTCCACGGTTGTTATTCAGGAAAAAGAACTTGGGCTTTAAGCTTGTTGGCAGTAATAAAAGGGAAGCTGTGCCAACTTCTTTCTTTCTTGATGTTAATTTTTTTTTCTTAGCTCAAGTTACTTTTTTACTGAGGTAAATAAGGGTGTGAAGGAACCATGGAAGGATCAGTTACACTGTCACAGGAGAGCCCTATTTTGCCCAACCTCACCAGGTCGTCTGTGATGGAGAAGTTCATGTACCCGGCCTGGTAGTAAACCAGGCTGGCTGTGTTGAAGACGTAATCAGAGATGGCAAAGTAGACCATTTGGCTGTGATCTTCCGGAAGGCTCAAGACCGGAGGAAGAAGAGCAACCGGGGAGCGGTGATTATGATGGAAAATTTCTCCCTGGAGAGAGAAGTAGGATCCAGTTGAACTTTTCAAAATTCGTCGCAGGGCTGGGGTGGCCCCCGAGCAGCTGGTGGAGGGCGCTGGCTGGAGACAGCCTGAAATGCTGCCCCTCGAGAGATTTCTGTGGAACGGAGTGTCTCTCGCTGTTTGAAGTCCTGGAGGTGGTAGACACCCGCCCCATCTGGAGGCTCTGGGAACGCTCCTTCTTCTCCTCTGTATCGCCCTGTCCTCGACACAGCGGGAACCACGGGGAGATGAGGACAGATCTCAAGTTCTGGGACAGAAGGCTCAGGAGTACACTGACCCTGCCCTGGCCCTGGACCCTCCCGGGCCACACTCCAGAGCCCTCACCTTAAACAGCACATCCAGTATCTGCACTGTTGCCCGAGGGGCTTCCGTGAAACTGTAGTCAACATCCAAGAAGTTGTCGATCTCTGCTGTGACTGCGAACCAGGAAAGGGACAAGATTAGGGGCCAGACATGGTGTTTGGCTGATGGAGAAGGAGCAAGAGCTCTGGCTGACCCACACTGCCTAAGGACCCTCACCCAGACCAGGCCCAGGAGAACTGCTTCTCCTGCTCCTCTGGGAGATTAACAGTGGTGGGGGTGCTAGGCTCAGCCTGGGCCTCAGCAGTTTTCACACACACACACACACACACACACACACACACACACACACACTCTCTCTCTCTCTCTCTCTCTCTCTCTCTCTCCCTCTCTCTCTCTCAGGAGGAGCCAGGTCTGGCAGCCTGAGGCTTCACAACTGCAGCTCCTCTTGGAGCTTCATGATGAGCCAAATAACCAGAATGGCCAGGCAAGTCCCAGAGCCTGGGTACTGCCCTCCAATGCTGTAGGCTGGCGAATGTGCAGGTCCTTACATAATGGGCTGGCTGGGCCAGCCTGGGCCTCAGGTGAAGGGGCTGTCAATACTGCATGGAGGCCTGGGTGCCTCACACAATGTCTCAGACAGGCGCTGTCCCTCCGTACTATGTGTGCGTCCTGCATCCAAGGATACCACTTGTAAATGGTCACTCTGCAGGCCCATTCCTATGTATAGGCAAAGGAGGAAATACGAGCTGCTTCCGGCATCCCTGCAGGCAATAGCAAAGGATGCAAGACCCAAAATGTCCCTTAGCTGGTGCTATTGAATAAGACACACCCACAGGCTGGAATACTACACAGCTATGAACCAATGAGATTTGTGCCCAACACCATTCCAGACAACTCTTTGGCAGGACCTACAATACATCACATCCACCTTCAGTTTCACTCCTGGGCCTAAATCCAAAGACATGAGCCACTGGTACTGGAATATTCACAGTGGCACAACTCAGAATGGTGTAAAGTGGAAACAACCAAAAAGGCCTTCCATGGTGGAACGATGCTGGTGGACGGACATCCACTAGGTGCACAGCACAGCAAGGAGAATGAATGGATATTGTGATTGGCCTTGTGTTTTAAAGATGAACAAGTTGCCCTTGAGGCCAGGTTGTGGCTGAAGGGGACCCAAAGAGGTTCTGGAAGGTGATCATGTTCTGCTTTGAACTGGGAGCTGGTTCCATCCACAGGCTCAGTGTGAAAAATTCCTTAAGCTACATAATTACTAGTGTACTTATTTGAGTACATTTCTCTATGAATGTTCTTCAATAAAAAGTTTTCTAAAATGACTTCACTTAAAGTGTGTTAATCTAGAAGGCTGCCCAAGATATATAAATTTAAAAAGAATTGCCCCGTGTGGTGGCTCACACCTGTAATCTCAGCACTCAGGAGGCTGAGGCAGGAGGCTCACCAAGAGTTTGAGGTCAGCCTGGGCTACATAGTGAGTTCAAGGCCAGCCCGAACTACAAAGTGAAACTCTGTCTCAAGAAAACAAACCCAAACAAAACCCCAAATAAATAAATAAAAAGAATCACAGGCAAAACAATATGTGTACTAATAGATATATATATATTCACAATTATAGATATATTCATGTGTAAAAATAGTATATACAAGAATGGATAGCCACATGCTTATGTAGATTTATATTTGTACATGCAAAGGAAATATATACCTCAAACAGAATTTACTTCCTGGAAAGTTGGGGAGAAAAAAGATTGTTGTGCTGGAGATTGAACCCAGGGCCTCATATATGCCAGGCAAATATTCTATCATGAAACTACATTCCCAGCCTAGAAAAATGGATTTTCAAATTGTTACTTTCTATTTGTCTCTGTCACTCAATGTTTCACAATGTATGTATACGCTGCCATAAAAATTAATGGAACTAAAGTGTCCCTGGGTGGGTGGGCACCTTACCTGGCAGGGTTTGGAGATAAGGTTGTAGGTCGGAGGTCACTGATTTCTGGACCATTTCACAAATCTGGTGAAAAAATGGGAAGAAAAAGGCTGAGCGAGCGTCTCAGCTTCCGTCTGGCACTCTGATCATCGCTTTAGGGACATTTCACCTGTTGCCTCAGTGACCACTGATCCTACAAGTATTTACAAGTGCTGATCACATGCCGGGCACCAAGGACAGACACGAATTTTTTAAAAAGGCCCCTGTGTGGACTCCAATTAGACTTTCAAAGTCTATGCCGACACTGGGCACCTGAGCTAGGTGAAGGGACGCAGCCTGGAGACAATGCAGGAAACTACACCATCAAAGACATTTTCTTTGGGAGGCTCTGGCCTCTCAGAAATCACAGATCAACAGCAGAACTAAATAGTAACGAGGAATAGTCACACACCTGAGTGCGTAGGAAAAACACGATTCATGTCGGACTCTAAACAGTGTGCTCCACTCCCTCCGGTGCCCACGGAGGACTGAATGGTCACATCTGCAAGCCACTTACACACACTTATTGCTACCTGCTCAGCTATGCGCTTCTTGGCAGAAGGAAAGACATGTTTCCAAACCGGCTTGCTCTGTTTGCTATTGAGACCACTTGGATTATTTATTTTGTAAACCCAGGAAATATGACTGAGAAAAGAGGTGTTTCTAAGAAAATCAAAGATAAATACCCTGGAAAGGTGAGAAGCTAAAAAAAAAAAAAAAAAAGGAATTAAATTTGGATGAGACAACAGACAAGCTCACGAGGAAACAATTATAAAGATCTAGAAGTCTTCTACACGAGGGTGGCTTTGCAAGTGGCTCTAAATTCTCCTTGTGGTGGCTCAGTGCTATAGGTAAGAGAGCCAGGTGCAGTGCCCGAGGGCTGTTTCTGAAGAGCAGTTCAGCGTCCTGTGGCAAAGGCGGCAAATGAATGTGCATTTCCTTTATCTTAAAACATTTGGGGCAGCATGTACGTATTTTCTTTGTTCCCGTGTGTCTGAGAGAGCCTTCAGTTTCACTTTTTAATTAATCAGTTATGGCTGGTTGCAGCAACTCCACATACACAACGGGGGTGGGGGCGCTGGCCTGGGTGGGATTGCAAGTGGCTTCTCAGAAGAGGCGACACTTTAATTAAGGACAATCTGAAGGGTGAGTAGGCATCAGTCAGGTGCCAGGTGGTGGGAAAGGTGGTGCCAGGACGGGGCAGGTGAGGGCCCACATCTTTACCTCCCTCTGCAGCTGCCCCACGTTCTGGGAGAGGAGGTTGGCAGTGAGGAGCTGCCGGAGAGCAAAGAAAGAGCTGGGAAGGAGCCTTCTTGGAGGATCACTAGGAAATCCCTCTCGGCCTCACCTAGGACCATCCTTCTTGCTCTTCCTTCAGACAACAGACCACCCCAAAGTGCCTAACTCCTTCAGGAACTGAAGAGTCAGGGGACATGGGAGACTCGGTCCCAGATGTACAGTAGGGTCTCCTGGGGAGGTGGGGGCAGGGTTTGTGAAGGGTGCAGAGTTGAACCAGGAGGAGGTCAAATCCTGCTCCCCACTGGTTGCGTGACCTTGGCAGAAGCTCTGCTTTGTGGGTCTCTTCCACAGGGCACAATGGCAAGGCCAAAGGCTTCCCAGGGCTTGGTGGGAGCAGGAAAACCACAGTAAGCATTTATCCCCAGAGAGTAGATACCCTTAGGTCTCTGGCTCAGAAACTACAGCCCACCCTGAGTGAGGATTAGAAAGGTCCGGGACCAGGCTTTTGGGAGGGAGCCTAGGAGAAGGAGACCCTGGACACTCACAGGGTCTGACATGGGAGATGAGGGGGTGGCAAAGCTGGCTGGGGAAGTAGGTCCTGGAACACAGACCCACAACAGTTCCCAAAGCCCTGCTACTGTATTTTTCTCAAGAACTCGAGCAGGTTTTCAACAGGACAGCCCAGAACTGATGTCAGCCTGGCACCCCAATGCCATGGGATCCCAGAGCTCCCTCTCAGGACCCGTATGTAGAAATTCTTATGGGTTTCCCTGAGATTTGGACAGCATAAAAAGACCTAGACAGCATGTTATGTTTCGCGTCTAGATATCCCCCCAAAGCCTCATGTGGATGAGGTGGGACTTTTTCAAAGGTGGCTGAATCTGGAATGTGTGATGCTGGGGTTAAGGGCGTGTGATTACTAAACCACTGCATGTGAGCAGTTAGTCTGGCACCGCCCTAATCCCAGTAGCCAGAATAAGATCAAAGGGGCAGAAAGATGCTGGTAACCCCTTGTTACCTTTGCATCCTGTGCGTGCTGTGTTGTTCCACTCTGCCGTGCCTGTTTGTCATCCCTGCCTTGGAGTCGGCTGATTATGGACTGAAACCTCTACCTGTAAGCCAAATAAACACCTTCCCCTCTAACTTCTGGCATTGGGTATTTTGTCTCAGCCATGCAAGAAAAGTAACTAATATACAGCAAGAAGAGCTTGCTATCATGGCTTTCCTCACGATAGGCTGCCCTGCTTCCTCCAGGGTGTTCTTCTATCTTGCTTTTTCCTCTTTTACTCAGTCTAAGCTCGCTCTGCAGAGCCAGTTTCTCCCTCACTCTTCACTTTTACTTTTTCACTGCTTTTTGCTTACTTTGTTCAATTCTTTCCTTGAGACAAAAAGGGCCTGGAATCTGACTCCAGAAGGAGAAGCGAGCAGCCCAGAGCCTGGTAATGCTTAATTGGCAAGCCACTTTTAGAAGGAGCTACCCAGTGACATTTTGGCATAGGCAGGAGATTCCAGGAACAGGACCAGGTGTGGGCAAGATCTCTGACTCTCCCAAGATATCCGGCCCCTCCAAGATCTTTGGCACAAGAGGCTGTACACCCTCTTATTGAGAAGGGCTTTCTCTGGGCTGGCCTTTCACAGCCAGGTGACACCAGGCAAGTTACCCCACTCCTCGGAGCCTCCCTTGTTAGATGTGCAGCATGGTACCTGCTTCAAAGGTTGAAGTCTAGGTTAGCGGGGCTGTGACTGCAAAGGGCTTGGCTCACCGATCCTGGCCAAAGCCATCATTTTATAAATAAGAATAGTTATGCAGTGATATGTTCTTCATTAATTATATTAATTCACCAAAGCAATAATTCTTTTTCTTTTTTTTTTTTTTTGAGACAGGGTCTCACTATGTAGTTCAGGCTGGTCTTGAACTCATTATGGCACCCAGGCTGGTCTCGAATTTATGGCAATTCTCCTGCCTCAGCCTCCCGAGTGCTGGGACTACAGGTGTGCACCATTACACGCAGCTACCAGAGCAATAATTCTTACAGTACTTTTTTTACTACTGTGATGATTAATTATAATGTTTTACTATTGTTATATAATACTAATCATCATTATCACCATAATAGAAATAGGAGTTTAAATCAACACAACAATATGGCAAGTAGGAAGCTAGCATATTTCTCAAATTATCTTAGATCTCAGAACAAGAACCACAGCTTGCTACAGGGTGTGGGGTCTGCATGCGAATCCTTCTTCCACCACGAGGGGGCGCTCAAACCCAGAATAGAGTTTTGGGGGGGAGAGAGGGAGAGTGTGTGTGTGCGTGTGCGTGTGCGTGTGTGTGTGTGTCCTCTTCTTCCATCACTGTTTCCCTCTCCACATAGACTGATTACATCACAGCTCTGTAATAGTTCAGAAATGGGATTTGGGGGTGAAGAACGTTGGGAGAAACTGGAAATTAGTATGATAATAGTTTGTTTCAGTTTGAGCTGTATGTGGCTATATACAGTTTCTGCCTCCCAATGGAAGGCAAGTGCTTACCGGCTTGCTCAGCTTCCACCCGGATCTGATGCTTGCAGAAGTGATCTGCCTGGCTTCTGCAGTGCCTGAGTGGTGACTTCCTTTCATGTTTTGAGAATGCAGAGCAGTGTGGGGGCTCAGTTAGGGTTAGGGTTAGGGTTAGCATAGCCTAGCAAGGGGGTGGGTGGAGTCTCTGTCTTGCCCCCAACACTGTTTTTCCGTCAGCTAAACATCTAAGTGCTTTCTCTCTATTTGGATGGACTTGGAGTTTGATTTGTCCTCCCGGGGCTGTGATCTAAGTACATCCAAACCCGTCCCCAAGACCCCTTGGCAGGAGGGCTGTGAGGACTTCCCCCTGGCCTTGCCTGGCCCAGCAGGTTCCTGGCCATCTTACCTTGCTCTCCAACACTCTTCGGAATCTGGACTGAATCTGGTCATGGAAGAGTTTCACCAGCCACCTGGTTAGGAAGACAGTTGCTGTCTACTGCTGGACACGGGAATAGTGGGGGGAGGCAGGCCTGTCCCAGGCCCTGGAGACCTGCACACCCACCCATAAACCTGCTTCCCAGCCACCTGGTGTACACTGATTAATTCAGTGAACTTGGGGGAAGGGGCTCAGTAACCCACGTTGTTCTCACAAAAGGAACTGAGACACACAGAGATGGAACGACTTGACCATGGACTTGCACAGTTTTTACAAACTTTCCCGCAGCCAAAAACCTTTATGTTTCTCTAAAAGGCAGCTTTTATCTGCCGGACAAAGGTAGATTTTTTACTTATTTACTTCCTATAGGATGGCATACTCATACTCCTGGCTTGAATCTGCATGTGTTCCCTCCAACAGGGCCCCCAGGGAATGATCTCCAAGTGCCTGTGGAGGGCTCATGCACCCTTCCTGGTTCCTTACCCTTAGCAGAGCCAGGCAGAAGCCTGGATGGGCCCAGGCTGCACCCAGTGATCCAGTGGCAGTGTCCCCCTGATGGCTTACCCCAACCCCCCTGACAGGTCCACCTCCACTCTCCGGATGTAGCTGTTGCAGCTGGAGGCAGTGACCGTGGGCCTCCCCGAGGGCTCGCTGCCCAACAGGAGGTTGACAGTAATGGTGATATCCTCGACCTGCAGGTCAAAAGAGCCTCGTGGTTTCCTGGAGAAGATTGGAGAAGGTTAGAAAGTTTAATGCCTACCTCAAAATAAGAGTGACTAGCAAAAAAGAGGCTTAACAAGCAAAACAAGATTGAATAACAAAAGCTCTAGGAAGCCTGGGGCGAGTATTTAAAGTCAGGGATGGGCACAGGGATATCCAGTGCTATCCAAGCCTCATAAACCATAAAGGCAATGGCTGATAAACTTGCATGGATAGAAAATTAAAATTTTCGGGAACAAAAAACGCAGTATGCGACGTACAAAAAGTGCACCATGAGACGGCCCAAGAGCTGATTTTCTTTCTATACAAAAAACAAATAATAAGGAAAAGACAAAATCCAAAAGAAAGTTTACAAAACAGAGCTATGGATAGCAAGTTCAATGATAAATAAGGGTATGAAAAATTGTGGAAAAGAGCCTAACAATCCTGCCAGTTTTCGTCTACAAGACGGATGAAACTTTTGAAGTGTTTGTGCTCAGGGTTGGTGAAGATATGGGAAACAGACGCTCCAGATATGGTGGTTGGGGAGACCACACTGGTAGTGCTTTTGTGAAACACCGACCAGTGCACCTATTCTCACTGCAACGAGCGTCTCTTTGGCCTGACAATTTGACCTCTCAGCCTTTATCTGAGCTCTTTTTGCGCAGATATATGTGTGAGGACAACTCACTCACCCATCATGGCTAATCTGAAAAGGTGAAAAATCAACCCCCAAAGGTCTATTAGTCGTAGCAGGTTGTGGACATCTCTGCTATGCAGCCTTTAAGAAACAGCGAGGCAGAATGGGCCGCATTCCTATAGTGAGGCCAAGCTCATCCATCTGAGAAACAAAGCCCTCTTTGTTTACAGTGTGCACTTCAGTGTGGCTGAACCTCGAGAGTATGCTAAGCAGAAGAAGACAGCAGGTCACACATCACACCCCTCAGGTGATACACCCGGAGCAGGTAGATCCTGGAGAGAGTGCAGGTTAGAAATCGCCCGGGGCTGAGGCAGGGACATGGAAATAACTGTCTCATGGAGTTTTTTCCTGGGGTGATGAAATGCTTTTGTGCTGGCTCCAGGTGGTGGTCACACAAGAGTATGAGGGGGCCAGACTGTACATTTTTAAACGGCCAATATTAGGTCAGGTGAGTTGCATCTCAATCAAAATGCACCTAAGAAAGTAACATATGAAACAACGAGGCAACTCTTCATATGCTCACATAAAGAGATGATTAAAATAATTCAGGGACCAAAGCCAGGGCAGAAGAGTGTGGCGTGCAATTCTTTCATGGCAATAGAATGAATAGGTGCAGGGGTGACATCCTCCTGAGCGTTTCCCAAAGCAGCAGTAGATACAGAATGTGAGCCACATGGGTCATTTAAAACTTTCCAGTAGCCACTTAAAAAGACCAAAAGAAAGAGGCAAAACTAATTTTAATAATATCATTACAGCATGTCATCAATGAAACTTGTGTTCTGTTTTATAATACACCTTCAAGTCTGGTGTTTCCCACTTAAAGCAGACTAAAGTTTGTCCTGGGTACTTTTCAATACCTGTGGCTGGTGGCTACTATGCTGGGCAACATGATCTATAGCATGAAAAACATGCTGTGGTCACCTGGCTGGGACCAGCTGGCCCTTCCGCCCCGGGCTCAGTTGAGTCCTCCCCACATCCGTGTGTTGAAAGCCTTAACCCCAGAATGTCAATCTGACTGTGTTTGGAGGTGACGAAGTTAGAAGAATTCATCAGGTGGGGCCCTAGTCCCGTCTGACTGGTGTCCCGGTGTGAGGATATTAAGACACAGGCAGAGACACGGGCCCTGAGACCACAGGAGACTGTGTGAGGGCACAGCGAGCAGCTGCCATCTGTAAGCCAAGGAGAGGCCTCGGAAGAACCAGGCCTTTGGACACCTTGGTCACAGACTTTCAGCTCCAGAATGGGGAACATTTCTGTTCCAGCCCCAGGCATGTTCGATGTAGCGGTCCCAGCAAGTTTGCGAGGGCCAAGAACTGTCTGAGCGCAGGAGGGCAGGGCCCTCAGGCTGCCCTGACTGGTGGCTGAGGAGGAAGGGGTCACAGGGCTGAGCCAGAGTGACTCAGAGGGGTCTCCCGCTGTCTCCCAGCATCCACTGGAAACTCCCAGCTGCAGCTCATCAAGCTGCCCTCCTTTCCTTCCTGCCTCCCTCCTCCCTGCCCTTAGGGAACTTCCCAGGTGAAGCAGCTGCCCTGGAATTCTTGCTTGGGGTCTGCTTCCCCCGGAAGCCACACCGCCCCCAAGAGAAGCAAGTGTGTTCCCATGGGAGATGAGGAAGTAGAGACTGAGGCCTCCTCCACCAGCCAGGCCTCAGACCCTGGCCCACTTCTGTGTCCATCATGTGGCCTTTGTGATGAGCTAGGAGGGACCTTCGAAGGATGGATGAGGGCCAGGGCGAGGACTTGAGGGCCTGGGAGCAGAGCCAACTTACATGAACCTGTTCAACTTCACCTTCCACTGGCCATGGACGTGGATGGAGGAGTCCGAGATGGAGAGACTCAGGCCGTGGCTGGGCAGTGGCTTCAGCGCAGAGCCGCGCAGCTGACAGCTGCGGATGTCTAGGCTGCGAGGAGAGACGCGCTGAGAGAGGCATCTGGCCAGGGCCTGGACCTCAGCAGGGACCTCACTTCTGCCTTTGCACCCCTCAGCCTGCAAAGGGACCCTGGACCAGTCGGAAGAGGCAGCCCACTCCCCCGCTTACCCACACCTGTGCAGGCATGGGTCACAGGGCTGCACTGAGCGTGTCACACCTCTTACATCACTCAGACATCACCCAGAGCTCAGGACTATTCTTTCCTTTTCACAGAGGGAAAACAGACCCTGAGGAAGGGACACAATCGGTCACAGCCACACAGGCACGGTGAGACTGCATGAGTCCCAGGTCCTGGCTGGCACGGGAGGGCCTTTGCAGCTCCTTCCGGAAGCCTCAGTACCCCGGGAGGGGTGTTAGATTCAAGGAAGCCTGAGGCAGCCTCAGAGAGACAGGAAGGGTGGGCGGTGTGGGGGGAGTTGTCCGTGGGAAAGAAAGTCTGATTCCGTCATGTAACAGGTGCTCAGTTAGATGTTTGCTGACAAACTGAGCAAAAGAGGAAGAAATAAATGAAGCAAGCAGCGAGCAGGAAGGGCAGGACAAGCTGTGGGTCTGATTGCCTTCCTCCGCAGTCCACCCTTCAATGAGCAATTCATTCATTTTTTTTTAAAAAAGCATGAGCTGCTTCTGTGCAGCGATCCCCTAGGACTCAGCTGAAACGCCATCTCCCCCGGAAGCCTTCACTGGCTCCCATCTACAGGCTTCAAGGTTAAGCTCTGTCTTCCCTCCCAGGTTATGCGCAGTGGCCAGACTGAATCCTGTGTTACCACTCTGAAGGAGAAGGTAGTGTCAACCCCGCAGGCAGATAAGGAAACCGAAGCTCAGGCCACACAACCAGCGCGTCCTTATTAATGTTGTCCATCATCAGCGGAGGATCTCATTTCCACCCTAATTGCCTTCTGAAGGTCCTTGGGGAGCTTCCTACAGTCTGCTCCAAAGAGCTCCCTGAGCCCAGCCTGGGGTTTCATCAGCCTCCCTCTCCAGCCCCCTCCCCAGTCACCCCTGAACCCCAGAAAAGGCAGAGTGCTACCTGTGGAACTCATAGCTCCCACGGCCAACATGTTTTATCTTGAAGTCCCCATCCAAGTTGGGCAGCATGATCTCCTGCAGCTCTCTCTGCAGAACCAACAGCCCCTCCTGGGCCGCTGTGGACAGGGAAAAGTTGGGGGTCAGTTTAGTCTGCCTGCCTCCCTTCCCTCCTCTGATGCCTTCCATGGCTCCCACTTTCCCTAGAGAGAGAAGCCAACTTCCTTATTAGCACTAATTATAGTTCCATTTATTAAGCCTCTCTGGGTGCCGGGTGGCATGAGAAACCACCGGGCTGTCCCTGCATTCCACGAGGTTTTACATTTGTGCCCAGTTTACACCTACAGGAAGACTTGGCCACCTTTGCCAACACCTCTACAGGGAAGGAGTGCTGTGCCCCTGGATGCATAGTCTTCTTTTCTGTCCTCCCTGGCATCTGGCCTGCCGTGAGGGGACTGGAAGGATTCTAAGGCCAGAATCCTGGCTTTGACATTTTTTTAGCTGAGTGACTTTAAACCAATCTCCAGACTTCACTTTCTCCACTTGCTAAAAAGCAAGGAGGATTCTTTCCTCTTTGGAGCAGCAGGTGGGTTAAGGGGCATCACAACTGTCAAGCAAAACGGCCCCAGGAAAATAGCAACTGCTTGTAGCTTGAGCTTGGTGTGCAGCAGGCACTCAACAAGTACCTACTAGAGCACAGCAGGACTTGTGTTACTAAAGATACAGAAGACTGCAATGCCCGGATTTAGAAGACTGGTGAAACACGGTCCACTTGCGCAGTGGAAAGCAATAAAAGACAAACCCTCCCGATTCAGAATTTCCATACAAACAGTAGTTCGCGGGTCCCACTGTTTGTACTATGAGGGACCCAGGGTTCTGTCCCCAGCAGGGCTGAATACACAGACGACTGGGGCCTCCCCTTTACCTCTCCCCACTGGTTACCTTCAGTCTAGCACATGCATGTGCTGCGGCCCTGGCCTGGGCTGCTACCCGGTCCCTGGCCAATTGCTACCCTCTTGTCCACCTTCCTTTCTCTTGGAAGCTTTCCCTGATTCCCTTTTGTCCCTAACCACCCTGGGCTCCTAATAACCTCACCTGATCAAGAGAATGACCCTCCCACTCCCCATCTAGCAACTAATGCAACTCAGGCTCCGCCGATGTGACTTGGACAGCACAATGCTGAGGCTTTATGTCAGCACCTTTAAAAATGATAGCCCTACTTCTACCTGCTCTTTTAAGCTGGGGAATAGTGTACCATAAATCTATCTGTAAAGGTTTGCCAAGCAGTTTAAGAACTGCTACGTGCCTGCCTGACCCCAGCCCAGCCCAGTGCCCTGTAGAGGGCTCCAACTGCCCCAGCCGGTAACTGCCATTCTGACTCTGAGCTCTAAGGGATGTGCTTTCAGGGTCTACCTCTCCCCGCAGCCTTTCCTGGATTCATCTCCCACATGAACTGCTGAGCCCTAGTCTTTGTCCCCATCCGCCAGTGGGAATGCAGCTAATAGAAGTGTAATGTGCCTGAGTCATACAGCTGGGGTGGCCAGAATCCCAGCCAGAGCCGCCACACCCAGAAGGCTGTCCCGCGGGAGTGAGTGGCTGCCCCTGTCCCCGCTATGCCCTGAGTAGCCGGTGCCAACAGCGTGGCTTCTTACCATAGGCCAGGCCCTTGTCAGTGATCCTGGCCACCAGGCCTGGGTTGGCGCCCAGAACCCCTGGGGTGGATGTGAGCAGCAACCCCAGCAGTAGGGACAACAGGGACCCGGGCAAGGCCCCCATCCTGGGTTCTCGGTGGGTGGCAGGACCGTCACACATGGGCTGGCCTGGCTCCCTTAAGTAGTCAAGGCTGGGGGAGGTTCCCGAGGGAGGGCGGCACCTGGGAGCGGGAAGGGGAGGCACAGGGACCGGAACCTGCTTGCGACATTGTTGTGGTCAGGCGCAGGTCACACTCAGAAGCCTGTTACTGCTGCTCAGGTTAGAAGGGGGTGGACTGCACCGGTCCCAAGTGACAATCCCTGCTCACCCTGTCACAGAAACCCACATTCGTAGAGGTGCTGCCTCCCCTCAGCCAGGTCTCAAAAGCTGGGCTGGGAAGGCCTGATGTCACAGATGAGCCTTCCAGGGGCCAGGGCGCTCACTCAGGTTCACATACCCAGCAAGAAGCAGGCTGGGGAAAGCAGGTCTGTGGTCATGGGACTCTTCCCTCTCTGTCCTCAGTCTCTGTTGACTTAAAAAGATCTGTACTTCTCCCGTGGGAAAACAGGTTCTCACCCACTTTGCTGGTGGTTCGGCTTTCTGCAAGCTAACTTGGCAAATCTTTAAACTTTAATTCCCTGAACAAGAAAACAAAACAAACAAACAAAAACAAGCCAGCCAACCAACCAGCCAAAGCCAACACCTAGAAAAAAATCTCTCTAAACGGCTTTGGATCCTGTGGCCCAGCAATTCTCCTTCTGCACTTTGCCCCTCTGTACATCGTTAAATCTGTGTGTAAATATGTTTCCACACCAAGAGGCCCCTGTGCTGGGTGACGTAGGCAGGAGGACCGTCCCAGCCTGGAATGTCTCAGAAAGGGGCATTGGTGACATGAATTATGACACAGCCAACGAAGTGAGGCTGCAGGATGAACGTGTCTCTTGGTAGGGAAGGAGGCTCGTGCAGTAAGGTCTTAGGCCTTTGATTGAAAGTCAGTTGGGAAAGTACTTAACAAGTCTGTTTTCCAGTGGTTCCTTTAGAAAGGGCTTGCCAATTAAACATTTTCCAGGTCCTTCTTGTCTTGAACAAAGAAATGGATAAGACAAGCCAAAAATGGTGTCAAAAGTTCATTTGAAAAGTGAGGTATGAAGGAGTAAGAGGAAGAATTGGCTCTGCAGAGCAAACTTGGGCCAAACCAAAGAGAAAAAGAGCAAAAATAAGAGTACACCCTGGTCCGGGAGACATGGCGGGTGGCTACTGTGAGAAGTCATGACAGCAGGCTCCTTGTGGTATCTTGTCTCTTTTATGCCATCCACATTTTGTGGGAGCCCACGAGAAGTTCTACATTTGAGGTCCTCTGAATTATTTGGCATTATCCTAGGATTTTTTTGTTTTTTGTTTTTTATGAGACAAGGTCTCTCTAAATAGTTCAGGCTGGCCTTGAATTCACTATGGAGCCCAGAATGGCCTCAAACTTTTGGTGATCCTCCTGCCTCAGCCTCCTGAGTGCTGGGATGGCCGGCGTGCGCCACCACAGCCAGCTGTCCTAGGATCTAGTGGTTAACAGGCCCTACTTATTTCCCCAACCAGTTTTGCCGCACCCCCCTCCTATCCCAAAGCGTTATGAAGGCTTGTCTCTGTTGGATAGGCCTGCTTATGGGTGTTGACAAAATCTTTTTTGTAACCATGTGTGGTAGCCCACACCTGTAAATCACAGGATTTGGGACAAGGTGGGGCGATGGTCAGTTGAAGGCCAACTTGGACTGCATAGCATAGTGAGTTCAAAGCCAGCCTGGATTATATAGTGAGACAACAAGAACAACAAAAGAAAACTTTTTTTGTTTGTTAGTATTTAAAATTTTTATTTTCTTGGGCTGTGGTTTTGGGCATGTATTGTATCTTCAGTAAGTACACATAGTAACATTTCCTTTGGGGAAACAAAGTTTTGAGTAGGGACTGTAGAAGTTTCGCCCCAGCACTCCCTATGTTGGTGAGCTTTGCTGTGTCCTTCCTCCCAGGGAGGTTTCCTCATCCCCCGTGTTTCCCTGGGCTAGAGAAAGGTCCTCTCTGGGGTCCCAGAGTGCCTTGCACTTTCTCCAGCATAGCATTGACCCCTTCTGCTTTTTGGAGACTGTGGTCATCTAGAAACTTGCCCACGGGTGCTCTTGTTCTCCTCCTGTCACTAGGGAATTGGGAGAGCATTCACACCTGCCTCAGACGGAATGTGGCAGAGTAACAAACCCACTTTGAGGTGGCGCGCAGAGCACCCAAAGGTGTTAAGATGAAAACTTCCTGCTGGGTGTGGCGGCTCACACCTGTAATCGCAGCGCTTGGGAGGCCAAGGCAGGAGAATTGCTGTGAGTTCAAGGCCCGCCTGAACTACAAAGGGAGACACTGCCTAAAAAAGAAAAAAAAAAAAAAAAAAAAAAAA
>NW_022900934.1:20971014-20986144 GCF_012274545.1 Fukomys damarensis
AAAAAAAAAAAAAAAAAAAAAAAAAAAAAAAAGAGCCAAAAATTTCCCACATTCAGAACAGAGAGCCCCACAGGGTCCTCTTTTAGCTCAGTCTGAGGTCTGGGGGTCTCTCTATCCCCTTTCCCCTACTCTCCTAGCCTGGTCTCTCCTAGATGGCAGAATGCGCCTCCTGCACTCTGTGGCCATGCAGGGAAAACAACACTTACCGGGCACCTATTATAGGCCTGGCAGTGTGCTGGTGAAGCTGCAGGGTGCCTCTCTTCCCCGCTGCCACTCTAAGGTTGTGTTCTAGTCTCATCTTCAGATGAAGAAATGGGGGCTCTGAGGGGCGATGGGCCGCAGTCACCCAGTAAGGCTGAGCCCAGGGATGGAGGGCGCCATTCCAAAACGATGCCCAAGCAAGGCCTTTCTGGGAAGGGGAACATGCTGGGCTGGAAACCCAACAGTGAGAGGAGTTGGCCTGGGAAGAGCCACTCCAGGCTGAGCAGATGGTGAGGACAGAGGCCTCACAGGAGAGGTCAGAGGCAGGTGGCCTCATGGGAGTTTCCCAGGGTGCCCAGGGCTCTGCTCCCTGCCTTCAGGGGAAGCCTGGTCCTGTCTCCTCCCTAGTCTTCAGCTGCCCCTCTGAAGTGAGAGGGCAGGGTGGGTGATTCCCGAGGACCTTCCAGCTTGGAGAACAGGAGAGGACAGTCTGGAGGGTGGGGAATTCATAGGGATGTGGATGTCATGCTGCCTCTGGTGGCAGGGGCATTTGCTGGAGCGGGGCTTTCCAGCAACAGCGGGACCCTGGTGCTGCCCAGGCAGGGTGCCATGTGGCCCAGGCCAGGCCTCTACCCCCACGGTGACCACTCTCAGGTAAAGTTTCCGCTGACAGTTCAGGATCTGGCAGAGGCCTCAGTGCTGGTTCTTCCTTCCTTCTTCCAGTCTGCAAAATCCGCAGCTGTGACACTCGGACCCACTGGCAGGACAAAGGACTCTGTCTTCTAACAAGGATGCTGCTTTTTGTGTTCTCATTGCAGACGCCTTGGCTGAGAAGCCTAGAATGTGGCATCCACTGTGCCTGAAAGACTGAGCAGCACAGAGTAAATAATTGTTGAGGGCATCAATGAACTCTGTGTTTCACTATAGACTCTGGTCTGATGGCCTAGGTTAGAATCCTAAGTCCCACTGGGTGACTCAGTTTCCTCTTCTGCTCGGCTCGGCCAGAGGGCAGCATGACAAGAGGTTGGGGCACCTTTTCTTGCTCCCTCCTGGCAGCAGCTGTGTCCTTCCCAATTACCCCTTCCCCTGTCTGCCCCGGGTTTGGAGGCTCAGGTCTTTGTTAATGGGGCCAGAAGATCGCTGAAGATGGAGCTAAATATACACAGCAAGCTGGGCCAGAAGTGTCGGGGGCTGCCAAGGAAGACTTGGCGAGGGAAATGGCATCCTGCTGGATCTGGGTCACATGGACATTTGACTTGGGAAGGAGGGAAGGACAGTCCAGGACAGGGATCAGCATGGCCAAAACGTAAACACAGAGCCATTACAAGCGAAGGACCAGAGCCAGGAGGCTGAGTCCTTGTCATGGCGATGCTCTTGCTGGCCTTTGGCACAGAGGGAACTGTGCTCCTCAGTGGTCCCCAAAACAGCCCAGTGCAGGGGACAGCGCCAGTGGTTTGGAGCCGGTGATGTGTGGACAAACCACCCAATGATCTGGCTTAAATGTGAATTCTGATTCATCAAACTAGCAGACCTGCTGCCATTGTGAACAGAGAACTAAATAAGCCCCCCCACTTCCTCTGAACATGGCCTGTCCAGGACCCTGTTGGCCCCATGTTTGGGGCAGCTTTCCATGACAGCGCCCACACTCCTGAGAAGGTGATGATGCTACTGAAGACCTGTAGATCTGGGTCTCTGTAGGGTATGTGCGGTTAGGGGTTTGATATCAGTGGCAAGGCCTCCTGCAGCCCCATCGCCTGCAGATCTGCAGGCACAGAGACACACATGAGTGTAAGAGCTCAAGGTGTGTAGATCTACAAAATAAAACAGTAGGGCCAGGGGTGATCAGGTGTGGTGTGGAGGCTGCGTGTCTTCTGTCTGGGATGCTGGGAGGTCACCAGGAGCAGAGATGGCCATGCAGACACAGGCTCTCCCACCTGGGGGGATCTAAGGACCCAGCTCTCCTCCCACCCTCTCTCCCCCTGCAACTGGTAGCATCTACTGCCTGTATGGCCTCAGACTCCAGAAGGAGTTTCTGGGAGAATAGAAATTCCCCAGCAAGGAAGGATGCTTTAGTGTTTGCCAGAGCCTACCTTACTGGTTTCCTTCCTGAATTCCAGACAGCAATGGCCTTCCCAGCCTGGGACTCTGAGCCTGGAGAGGGAGAAGGACCGGCCCCATCTCACTGGGAGCGCATCACTGGCCTGGCAAGGACAAGCCCTGGGATCCCCTACAGTGGCTTTGGGATCAACTCCGGAGTCATTTGAAAAAGAAATACCTACTACGCACAGGCCATGGGCGCACCGCTGTGACCAGCTCTGGAATATCAGAGCTACCTGGGATAGTTCCTGTCATCTGCCCTCCAGAGTTCGAATGCATCGGGTCCCCAGAACAGCTGGAGGGGCAGGTGCTGCAATGATACCCACTTCATGGCTGAGGGAAGCGAGGCCCAGAGAATGAGCTGCCCAAGGTCACACAGCTGTTAACAGCCCTGGGACTTGAACCCAAGGTGCCTGAGACTATAGCCCACAGTTACCAAGTCACTCGTGAGAGGTGGCCAACTGGGATTCTACCGGTTGCTTTCCCTGTGGCCTACCCCATACCCTAACCCACTTAATTAGTCAGCATCTCCATAAGGAGCCCCAAGAAGGCAATGCTTAACCCAGCAGGGACGCCGCTGCACAGTGAGCTTTCAGGCAGTCTGGAGTTCTTTTTTCCTTTTTTAATTTTTTCACAACCTGTTTTTTGATAGCTTCAGGCTGGCCTTGAACTCACTAAGTTGCCAGGGCCAGCCTCAAATCCATAATTCTCCCTCCTCAGCCTCTCCATTGCTGAGATTACAGGTGTGCACCACCATGCCCAGCTTTTCATAACTTCATTGACAAGTATTTCACAGCCCGTGACCTTCACCCACCTCAAGTGTGCAGTCCAGGGACCTTCATACACTCATGGAGTTGAACAGCCCATTCCCCAGTCTAACTTTAGAACACTGTCAACATCCGGAGCGAAACCATGTGCACATTAGTAGTCCTTGGGAGCAGGTGACTTTCTCAGGAAGGTGATAATACTCAAGTACAGGTTTGCAGTCAGTGTGCAGGTCACCTGGAGAGCACTGGGGGATTGTGCTGCTGCCCTTCCTGCTATGAGAGAGAGCTCCGGACCACGGTCAGAGCCAGCATAAGGGGCGTTCTTTAGCTTCCTAGAGAGCAGGCAGGAGCTGTGCAGACGCATGGGGAAGCAGAGGGAGGGTGCAGGAAGGTGGGAGGGGGAGCGAGGGCAGGCAAGGCATGTGTGTCTCCACCTTACTAGTTATTCTTCCCACAGCAGCCAGGGGGCCTTCCAAAATTTCACCCAGATGGTGTCACCCTCTGCTCAGAGCTCTCCAGTGCTTTCCCTTGCACTTTGGAACAAAACCTAGGCCTCCTAGCCTCATCCCACATTGTGCTTCCTTTACTTTCTTTCAGTCAGTCTCAACGGCTGCTGCTCTTCTGGCCCCGGCTGCACGAACCTCTGGAAAGCACAGTCAGGGGCATCCTGGTGGGTAATATAAAGATTTCTGTCTCCTGAGCCGGGCATGCCTTTTTACAGTGCACGACCTGTGCAACCAAGCCCAACAGTCCTCCCTTAAACATGCCGAGGTCCAAACCGATATGATTTTGGCATCTGGAGGTGGAAAGAACATGGGCTCTGAGGGCACAAAGGCAAAGGCAGGCCATGTGAAGGGAGAATAACTCGGTCTACAAGGACTGAGCAATTCCCACCTTGGGAGAGGGATGGCATTTTGGGGACCAAAGGAGGCCATCACATGCTGTGCTCATCTGACCGATGCCCCTCCTTCCCCTGCAACCCAAAGCCTCAACCTCCCTTTAACAGAGAATCAGTGACATTCGCCAAAGTGTGTGCATTTTTATACAAAACGCTGTTTAGATGCTTTCCTCCCCGTCAGCAGCCTGGCTCGCTCCTTGTCGGTGCCCACCCTTTCTGCTCCCGTCCTTTCAAGCATCCAGAGGGCACAAAGGTGCCCCTTTAAAAACTACATTTGGTCATGGCAGCCCCAAACACTGCCTGCTCCAGCCCTCCGGGGTTGCTGCCGCTCATCCTGGGCTCAGACCCAGCGTCCACATTCAGAGAGCCTCTGAAGTACCTCAGTGTGACAGCCCCATCCGCTCCAGGGCAGAAAATGGCCCAAAGCTCTCACGGGAATCCACCACAAACCCGATAGTCTGGGTTGGAGATCTGCCTCCGCCCAGGGCTCAGAAAACGCAGGGAAGCGCTAACTGCACCCCAAGGTGGCCTGTCCCCTAGAAGGAAGCCCTCATCCTGGAGCCCTGTAGAGCAGAGGGGCTGCTCAGGAGACCTGCTCAATGGCGACACTGTGTGGCAGTGTTAGGAGCAACAGTTCCACGTCGACTACCTCCACAGGGAGACAAGAGGCTGTGCAGGATCATCTTCAACAGCGACGCCTTGTGACAGTGGGCAGAACAACAGCCCAGTGGACGGCTCACTTTCCACCTTCCAGCTCTACACAAATACAGGACTCAGGCGCTTTGGACCCAGAGATCCCCAAGGAACTCGCAGTTTATGGAGGTGTGGGAGACACAAGGGCCTTATCACAGAAATGAAAAGAGGTGATTGTAGTGTACTGTGCACTGGCACTGAGGTCAGTGAGGATGTAAAATAAGAAAAAATACCCGCACACAGAATTCACAGGAAAAGAAAGGTTGTTTTTGTTTTTGTCTTTTTTCCCTCCTTGATGCCCAAGGAGAAATACCATCATCACAATTGAAATGTAATTCCTGGAGGACGTGTTGTGGAGTCTAGCTTTGAGAACAGGACAAAACCCTTGAAACGGACACCAGAACTTTTCCAACAGACTCCGTGTCCAGATGCTTTCCGGGTCGGAGCTCAGAGGTTTGCAAGGTCTCGCGAGGATTCCCTGGGGAAAGGGAGCCTGTCCGACGGCCCCTCAGGAGCAGGTGCCACTGGTCCCCACCCTGGGTGCAGCCCCGGCGACCTCAGCCAAGGCGAACATTTGCTCCAAGCAGCAGGAAATTCTAGTGAGAAATGAAATGTGGTCATCAGCTGGAGGAGCACCCTCAACGGGAGAGGGGTTGGCTTTTCCCCCTTGGCATTGGGGAATGAACCCAAGCCCTTCTCCCTGAGCTACCTCTCCAGCCCCTTTTATTTCTTTTTTTGACACAGGATCTTGCTAAGTTGCTAAGTTGCCTAGACTGGGTTCAAAGTCCTAACTCCTGCCTCAGACTCCCAGAGTAGACAGGTTTGTACGAAGGAAACTTTGGGAGCTGCCTGGCAGGGAGGAGGGAGCAGGGAGAGAGCAGCCTGTGGGCTGCCAGCAAGGCAGAAGCCCGTGGGGTTACTCGCAGGGGGTCTCGCTGGTGAGTCCACACAGCAGCGGCTGCTGATGCCCAGGCATCTGTTGGCAGCTTTCTCTTTTTTTCTTTTTTCTTGGGCAGCTGTTTCCCCTTCTGATGTGATGTGCAGCCCCCACCCCAGCTGTGGTGCTGGAGGCCTCATCTGTCATCCTGCCTCACAAAGGCTCCAGGGAGCCCCTGTTCCAACCAAGGTTGCAGAACGCTTCCCTTCGGCCCTCTGCGCCCTTCACTCAGGATTCTGACGTGAAGAAATGGAACAGATCCGTGGGGCCCACGCTGGAACTTGGTGAAAGGGAGTGCGTGGTGGCTGTTGGCTCTGTTCTTGCTCCCCTCAGCAAAGTGGTCTAAAGAACTGCGGGCTGATTGACTGGTGTTGGGGGTCAGAGAGAGGGAGGAACTGGGGTGATGGGGCTTCACGTGAGAGCCACAAGTCATCAGGAAAGCCAAGCACTGAGGGAAGGGATGTGGCACTGGGCAACAGCTTTTTGGTGGGGTGGGGGCGAGTAACAGCTTTGCGGGGTGTGCTGAGTTGAAGGGGCAGTGACTGCAGAGGTTTAGAAAGACTCAGGAATGTGGACGCGACACCAAGGTGACACCAAGGTGGGGGCTGGGGAGCAGATGAGTGACGGAGGATGTCAACAGAGGGAGGAGACAAGGCCAGAGGAAGAGTCCTGACTTCTCAGTAACTAAGGAGGGGGCAGGAAAGACCCAGGGGAGGCAAGGAATGTTCAACAGAGGGAGGAGACAAGGCCAGAGGAAGAGTCCTGACTTCTCAGTAACTAAGGAGGGGGCAGGAAAGACCCAGGGGAGAAGCAAGGAATGGGGTGGAGGAGCCACAGAAACTTCCAGAAGAAGGCGGCCCACTGAGGGGAATTAGTGTCAGATACCGCCAGAGGGCAGGCTGGGCAGACGCAGAGTGGCTCCTGCTATGTGTGTAAATCTGAGGGACACTGACCGTGTTCTCCACCCCGAGGTGCCCAGCAGGATGCTGGATGAAGGGAGGTGCGAAGCACGCCTGTGCCAGGTCAGTAAAGAGGCACTCTGGTCACTCAGCAGGTCCCCTACTTGTGCTTGCCGAGTGGTGTATGGGAAGGAGGGGGACCATGGCCTGGGGTGTGGACTTGGTGTAGTGAGTGTGGCTTTTCTGAGCCCTTGCTGTCCCCATTTACTGACAGTTCTGCAGCCCGGGGTTGATGTGAGGGTGGAAGGTGCCTGATGCACAGCTGGGTACCGAGGAAGCATTGCACGACAGGTAAGCACTGTGTGGGACATTTGGTGACAGGGACCTCGGAGACTCACCTGGTACGAGCGAAGCACCAGGTTGCTGAGCTGGATCCGATTGGTCACCGGGAGAGGAAAACCCTTCTTTAGCCTCTCTGTGACAGAGACAGTGAGAAGTGAGCAGGAGAAGGGCAGGGGTGGCAGAGAGTCTGGGGGGGCACCTCCTGGGCACACACGCTCCAGAGGAAGGTGGCCTTGGAGACTGCACCCCAACCCTATGTCCCTCGTTGTCCTCAAGCCCACTTCCAGGATCCAGGCGGGCCCCTTTCCCATGACTGCTGTCCCGAGGGCATGGCTCTGCTGGCTGTGGTGCAGACAGAGGGTCTGCATGTGTGACAAAGCTGAGGGTGAAGCCAGAGGCGCCAGTGGCGTGAAACTCAGAGGATTCTGTGCAGTCTCCCAGGTCATTACGGAGCCACATGTGCCTGGGGAGGCTATTCAGAGTCCACATAATAGCTTGCAGGTTTATTTATAATTTATGAATGTCCAAGTCACACATCTACATGTCCACAGCCGTGTTGGTCCCCTAACCCCCGCTGGTGGCTTCACCAGCGTGGTGACTGTGAATGCTCTGCCGAGGGTCCCCACTCCCATCCTTCTCTGCCCAGAGTTGGAAAAAGACTCCAGAGCCACGATGGGACCCCAGCTTCACCTGCTGTCTGCTCTGTAAGTCAATTAACTGTTCAGATCTTTCATTTCCTCTCGTGAAAATTAGAGGTACTCATAATCCCCCATCTTATGGGACTGTCATTAAGGACTGCTTGAAATAATGGATGACTTCTACCCATGTGAGTTCCCGTTCTGTTCCATCCCCTTTCTAGGTCACGTGCCACCTGAGGTTCAACTGAGCCAGGTACTGGGTGCCTGGAGGCAGTCACCCCATCCCTTGACCCCACTGCTCAAAATCTTGCATCTCACAGAGCGCCTTACCATTGACCTTGGGCACAGCCACCAGGGTCACGATGTAGTTCATGGCATCCTGCAGCAGCTCCACCTGGAGGACAGGAAGGGGACAGTCATCAGGGCACTGTGGGTTGGCTCCCAGACACCCTCCCTTCCACTCGCATCCTCAGCAACCTCCCAGGCCGGAGAGCAGCTGCAGTGGGCCCGCCATGATGGAAACTCAGCATCCTGGCGCAGGCCATCCGGGACCTCTGCTGCGCTAGGGCGCCCCACGCAGGCGCGTTCTGGATCGTGTTACTCTCTACAGGGATGATGGGGAAGGTCATGGGGAAGGGTTTAAATCTGAAAACCTTTGTTTAAAAAATGCACCCTCTTAGCACCACGGGTGGGGGCAGATGGAATCAGCCTGTTTTAGGGCAATTCAGGCACATTTAACAAAGGCCTTAAAATGTGTGTCATGTGACCAGCGAGCATGGCTCCGAGTGTTTGTCTTATGGAAATTATGTGGGGCGGAGACAAATTGAGATATTTGGAAGATACTTGTCCATGTTATCACTTTAATCTGAACAATAGACTAAGTTATGGGGGGTTAGTGGAACTTTGCTGCTAGGGCATAATGCAGCTGTTAAGAATGACACTGTAGAAATACAATTATCAATAAGAGATATGCTTGATATATGTTTGAATGAGGAACAGGAGGCTGTTGAAATCACCTAATCCCACTTTTAAAATTAGATGGGCATAGCAAAAGGTCAGGAAGGATATATTCCAAATTATCAACTAAGTGGTGAAAATATGAATGGTTTTAATTTTCTTTGTTTGGAGAATCTGTAGGTTCTTCATACTCAACGGTATATATGCTTTGCTTTGGCAATAATAAAAATTTTTTTCAAAAATAATGTAATGTGGAACTGTGAGGATTAAGGCCTATAGTGGTGACATTTACAACTTGTAAATATGTATGTTCTGTTTCTGGAACAATTGAGTTTCCTTCCCCAGGCTATAATTCCCTGGGTTCACCACGGTGTGCCCTCCTTCTTCTGAACCCTAGGAGGTGCATATATTTATTTTCTGCCGAAGCAGAAGTTAGTTACCAACTTAGCCAAGGCCCTGAGGAAGCTGAGACACCAGAAAACCCATGACAACACCATGAGGTGGCTTCTGGCCCTCTGTGTCCCATCATCTCACCAGATGGATGGGGTTGGGCTGGATTCTTATCAGACTTTGCTGGGAGATTGCACAGCCTGATTCCATGCTGGGAGAGTTCAAGTCACTTCCTTGAGGGGGACTTGGGAGCATCTCAGGGATCTAGGGAGATGCTGTCCAGGGCAGCAGAAAGTAGGGTTCAACCAGAACTCAAGGAGAGTCAGCTACAGGGAGCGAGACTCTGGAGAGATCAAGAGAGTGGCTTCGGATGTAAGTCACAGGCTGGGCGCTCTTAACAGTAGGTGTCTAAGAACATCTCAGCAGCTAATTATGAGGTCAGCTGGCTCTCAGTGCCTGGGCAGTACTAATGATGGCCAAGGATTTCCAGGTGGGGAGCTGTCTACTTGGACTGAGGGACACCTGCTCCTGTCCCTTCAGCTGCCCTTCCTCATCTTGGTGCTTGGATCTGCCATTGACCCAGCTGCTCAGCCTAAATTCTCCATGCCATTGCTCTTTTTTTTGCTAGGCAAGCACTCCATTGAGCTGTACCCCAGTCCTTAGGTGTCAACTTGCTGTTCCTTCCTGTCATGACCCATATCCAATCTCCACCAAGTTTTGTCTAAAGCAACTCCCAAAGTCCATCTGCATTTCCTCCTTCCTGGATGAGTCCCAGCCCCACCCCACACTCCTCTGGCCTGACTCTCCTGCTTGTGACCAGTTCCCAACCCCTAGGGGATCTTTTCCAAAGGTAGAAATCAGAGCGTGTTGCTCCTTGCAGGATCCAGGTCTCTGGCTGCTCATTGCCCTTGAACACAGCCCTGGAGGCCCTGCTGACCTTCCCAGCCTGCCCACCCCATGTCTCCTCCTGTGGCCCCCACTCCAGCCACTCTGGCTTCTTCTGTCCCCCGAACACATCAAGCCTGTGTTCACCACAGGGCTTTTGCCTCTGCAGGTCCCTCTGCGGGCTCCTTCTCACCTGTCAACCCAAACATCACCTCCTCAGAGACCAGAGCATCTCCCACTACTCATCTCACTTTCCCCCACCCCCATTCTGTTTTCCATAGCTTTGATCACTTCCTACCATCCTGTCTCCCCACCACCATGTAAAGCTCAGCATCAACCACACCTGGAACAACCCAGCTAGAAATACTCGCTCAGTAAAGTCACAAACTGGTTCATTCAACCAGCGTTGGCTGAGCAGACCTTCTGTACCAGGGTGAGCCCATCTAGTCCCACTGAGAAACCTCACCACACTGGCTCAGCTGGGGAAGCTTGACGTTCAGAGAAGGCAAATGATCGCCCACAGCCTCACTGTCAGTGAGCGTGGAGTAGGGGTTCCGGCTCTGATCACTCTGTCCACAAAGCTCCTCTCACCACGCATTCACAGACAAATTCCATACAAATGAGCCAGTGGCTCCTGAGCGACGCCAGGAGCCTGCGACAGATCCCGCAAGGTCAGGGCAAGGACGAAGGAGCCAGGGGCTGGGACTCACCGGGAAGCTGCCGACGTTGGAGTGTCTCAGTTTCAGACGTAGCCTGTGACAGGGAAAACGAGACTGAGACCGAAGCAGCCCGGCTGGTACACGTGCCCAAGGCCTGGTCCCCCCAGTCCCCTCCCATGTCCCTTCCTCCAGCCGCCTGTGCCCTCGGTGCTGCAGAGCCTATGCTGAACCCTGGGTGCAGTCTGCCCCCGCAAGTCACTCTTCAGGCGTGGGCTGTGGCCGTGCTGATCAGAAAGAGCACCCCCGGAACTTGTGCTGGAAACACCAGGGCTGTGGCCCTCAGGTTCTCCAGGAAAACAGGAGGCCACCACTCGGTGACAGCCCGCAGCGAGTTGAAGCCAGCACAGAGCACAGCAGAGCCAAGAGATGGAATCAGACCCTAAGGACACCACTCGGGCACCCAAGCCACTCTTGCCTGAACCCTTCGGACTTTTCAGTCACCTGAGCCACTCCTCCACCCCGCCATGGCCCTGACGGTATTTTAGCAGTGATCTCAGAGAAAAGGGGAAATGTAGCCTGCTGTGTTGAGTGCTTTACCCTACTGGATTCCTACATCAAGATCTCTGTGCCCCACATTTTACATTTGAGGAAACTGACATTCAGAGAGGTCAGGCAACCTGCCCGAGACCACACAACTAACAACTAGCAAAGCGGGATTCCACACAGGTCTCCCGGACACCAAAGCCCTGTTGTCTCCAACCATCCTTGGAGTTTAAACACTTGCTGCTGTTTACCAAGAGCCCGGGGCCCCTGGATCTTGGCTCCATGCATTCCCAGACCCTGCCTTCAGTCCCTGCCCACCCCAGAGTCTGTGCTCAGCCACAGCCCAGCTGTCCCCTCCCTGGCCCCTCCATGTGAGGCCTGTGGGTGTTTCCAGGCAAATTAAACCAAAGCAGTAACACTCATCACAGTGATGCCGGGAGAAGTGAATAGCACGTAAACCTCCAGGGCTGATGTCAAGGTTAAGGACAGCTCTGCGTGGGGGAGAAGGTGAAAACGGGCAGCAATGTGGGTCAGGATGCAGTTCAGACAGCAGAATGTGATGACGAGGAAGGCACCAGGCCTGAATTTTGGGGTCACCATACCACTGTCTCTCCCCACCTCGCTCTCCCTGCCTGTTTCCCTGTTAACTTGTCTGTCTCTCCATCTGTCTCAATCTCTCTTGCTCTCTCTCTCCCCTCCCTCCCTCTCTGACTCTCTGTGTCTCTGTATTTCTCTTTCTCTGTGTGTCCCTCTTTCCCTCTTGTTTATTCAGCATTTGTTACAGCCTGTGAAGTGTTCCAGGCATTCAGCACATATTAATAGCTCACTTAATCCTCACGGTGGTACTGTTGGCAGAGAATACTTACGGAACTCATTTCACAGCTGGGAAAACTGAGGTTTGGAGTTTGTCACTTGCTTTTCAAATGCAGGCAACCTCCCTTCAGAGCCCACCCTCCTGACTACACCCTCCATCCTGGGATTCAAACCTAGGTTACATGGGTCCAGGAGTCTTTTGGCAGAGGACAGGGCCTGAAGTTCTAGGAAAGGTCAGAAGCTGACATGGGATTTCCTGGTGCCAAGAAAGGCTAGGGACACAGGGCACTGGACACTGATGTGCCCAGTGTGGAGGGGTCCTCAGCATGTTTCCCCGCCAGGAGTCCACTTGGGACAGACAGGTGTCCCAGGGCAGAGGACTTTCAGTGCTAAAGCTGGGACAATCCTGGGCAAACTGAGATGGCAGGTCACAAGGTCACATGTGACCTCAGGCAAGCCACTTAATCTCTGGGCCTCCGTTTCACTGTCTGCAAACCCAGGCTGAAAAGCGACAGGCGAACAAAAGCCAGGACATGATGCTAGGTACATGGGAAAGCTCCCACTCCCCTGTGGCCCACCAGAGCACATGGGCAGTCCCTCTTCTGTCCCCACAGGCCACTTACGTGTCCACCGTGAGATTTCCCACGAGCCTGTCAGAGTTGACACCGACTGCCAGGTGTGCGTTCATGCTCTGCAAAGTGACAGCCAGGTGACCACCCTGACCAGGCGACGGGCCTGGCCAGCTTCTCAAAGCCTGGGAGGGTGGCCCACAGCACCCAGGAAGCAGGGAGACTTTGCTTTGTGGCTGCTGAGCAGTCTTGGACTGTCACAAAGCTTCTGGGAGAACTCTGAGTTCCTGAGCCACTCGGGAGGGTGACATAGGGCAGATCTGAGGGGTGCAGAGGAGACCAGCCCTATTCCTGGTCACTCACTCACTGATCCATTCAGGAAATACTTACTGAGGGAGAATTGAAGGTGCTCACCTCAGCTTTTTGACAGTCTGACTTTAAGTGACCTACTCAGAACCCATTTGATCTGCAAAATGGGGATAACATGTCTCCACTAGAAATAAGGCTTCTGAGTGACCCTCATGGGAGTATTTGGACCCATTCCTAGCGGCCACCATAGATGCCACCAAATGTCTGGCAGTGATGGGATCATCAAATGAATGAGTAAATTGACAACGGAATGAGAATTTGAATAAGTAAAGGATTAAGCAAACCCACAAATGGAGGAGTAAGTAAAGATATGCACAGATGAATAAATGAATAAATATACAGACGAAGGGCCAATAGAATAAGTGTGTAAGTAAATTAATTCATGAATAATTGAACACATGAATGCATGTAGGATCCAGAAAAAGTATAACGTATTTCAAGTTGGCAATCTAATGAATAATTGAAAGAATTAATAATTGGATGAATAAATGAGTGAATGAGGAAATATGCAAATGCATAACAGACTGACCAAAGATCTGAGTGAATGAATTAGAAACAGTACACATATTTCAAGACAATGAGGGAATGAATAACTCAGTGAATGAAAAAGTGAGAGAATGAATAATTGAATCATAAACAGATACACGGGGGTGGCTGTGTGCCTGTGGGACTCTGGCGGCTTCAGTCTTAGGCTCCGAGTCCCACTCCCCAGGCTTGAATCCCCCGACTCTGAGGACAGTACTCCCTCCAGCCCGCACCCAGGAGCAGTTTACCATGCCAAGCAGGAAGAGGGAGGCTAGGGAGGAGTCGGGTAGCACAGCAAAGGCCTGGGCCTCCAGGTGAGGGGTGAAGGCGAGGCCAGTGGGCTCCATGACCAGGTGTGGCGGTGAGGAGACGGAAAAGACGAGCCGCACATTCATGTCGGGGAACATCTGGGACACCTGTACCCACGGGGACAGCCAACAAAAAAGGTTTTCTTATTAAAATGGTTTTAAGTCTTGTCTTGCCCTTCCCTTGTAGAAACCCCTCCAATGTCCTCCTAAAGCTCTCAGAATAAATCCAAATGACTTCAAGGCCTGGGATCTGGGGCCCTGCTGACCTCATTCCATTTGCCTCTAGCTTCTGGGCACTGGGGACTCCGGCTACTCCTCAAATGGACAAGCTCTCTTGCCATCTGAAACCCTTTGCATTCTCTGTTCCTTCTGACTAAATGCTTGTTCCTCCATTCCTTTCTAGCCTGGCTCTTTTCCTTCCTTGAAGTCTGAGCTCAAATTTTCACCTCCTCAGAGAGCAACAGTAGCTTCAAGGGAAACTAAGGAGGGCCTTGGTGACCTCCCTCCTCTCTCCCAGACTTTCATCCTCCCCAGCTACACCCAGCCTGAGTAAAACTAACATGACTATAATTGCAAATGCTGCTCCCCCACCCCCAGCCAAGCTTTCCCTCTGTAGAAATTTTCTAGAGCTGCCACCACCAGAGGAAGTGTCATAAAAGGAATGTTTGTGTTCCCTCACCCTTAAAGCCCTAGCCTGCAGTGTGGCTGTATGTGGAGGTGAGGCCTCTAAGGTAGTGAGGCTAAATGAGGTCAAGGGGACGGGGCCCTATGCTGACAGAATTACCATCCTTTTAGTAAGAGACACCAGAGGTTCTAGTCTCTGACACCCTCCCCGCCACACACACACAGCAAGAGAGTGGCTGCCTGCAAGGCCAGAAGACAGCCCTCACTGGAACCCCAATCTTGGTCTTCCAGTCTCCAGAACTAGGAAGAATAAATGGCTGAAGACCACACAGGTCAAGGCCTGCCCTGTGCCCTTTGTCTAAAGCAGTGGCACCCACCTCTTGGTGTCATTTGTCATAGATACTGCTGTTTTTGTCACCGTCTCATGTACCTGAGGCAGGCATACGGTCGCTTTTGCTGGGTCCCCAGCACAGGGCTCCAGGCACACAGTGGACATGTGTGGAATGGATGAGGCCCTGGCAACCACCTTCACCCTCAGTCAGCCCAGGGTCCCTGCTGGTCCCTTCCCTTTGACACAGCCCAGTCCTCCCCAAGAGCCCAGGATGACAGCAGAAGAAGTGAAAGCTCGATCCCACCTGGGGTAGGAATTGTCCAAGGAAACCGGTGGTCAAGTGGAATTTGGATCTCTTTGGCAGCTGTAGAAAGAGAAAAGGGTTTTGTAGATCAGGAGGTAGAGGCAAATGTTGCTTGGGGTGAGAGACTGAATGTGCCACCTGACTGTCCCTGACAGCCTGCATCCTTCAACCTCTGCAGCTGTATACCAGGGGTTGAGGACGCGTTGAAAGAAGACTTGCCTGAGAAAGCCTCGTCTGCTGCAAACCAATCACTGGACAGTCCTCCTCAGTTAGCCCGCCTCCATGCCACAACCTCCAATCAGGGCCTCTCCAGGCTTCCTACTTCTCTCTGTGAGCCCCGGCCCCGGCCAATGATCGCTGAGGCGTGTACACACACACACA
>NW_022900934.1:20986159-21020554 GCF_012274545.1 Fukomys damarensis
CACAATCAGGGCCTCTCCAGTTTTCCTACTTCTCTCTGTGAGCCCCGGCCCCGGCCAATGATCGCTGAGGCGTGTACACACACACACAGACATACACACACACACACACACACTCTCTCTCTCTCTCTCTCTCTCTCTCTCTCTCTCTCTCTCTCTCTCTCTCGGGCATCTCCCTGTCTGGACAGGCGGGCCCCACACATGGCAGTGGCCAGGCTGGGATCCGGTGGTACCCAGACTCTGAGGAGGGTCTTTTCTTCATTGTACAGATGGGTAAACCGAGGCCCAAGGTAGGTAGCAGCCATGAACATGTGAGACAATGAGTCTGTCGGGGAGGATGGAGAGGCTGAGGCTGGGCTACAGCTTGACACGTGAGGGCACGCACATGGCTTCTCACACGCGGGCGCAGCTCTGCCTCCCCTCATGGTCTCTGCTCCCTCACTTTATCCTCCTGGCGCCCTCTGAGGCGGAAACGAGGAAACTGCCATTTCCAGAGGCTGAGTAACTGGCCTAGGCTCACCAGCCTAGAAGGGATGGGACCAGCGTTCAAACTCAGGCCCACCCGGCTCTTGACTCTAGAATCATTGTCTTGGACAAAGCTTCAAATCCATAAGGTCTGCTAGTCTCCGACTCCGACTTCGGAGTTTGACCCTGGCTGGGCCTTACCGTGCTGTTCGTGAGGATCCATTTGAAGACTCCAGCCTGTTGGTACGCAAGCCCAGCTGTGTTGAAGAAGTAGTCGGATATGCCCAGGTACACCATGCGGTCGTGCACAGGGGGAATCGCCATCACCGGAGGGTCAAAAGGAGGTGAGCTGCGGTTGGCCTGTCTGAAGAACTCCCCCTAGGGGAAGAGCCGGTAGAGTGGCGGGGGGGCACCCTTCGGGAGTCACAATTCAACATCTCCATCCCAGGAGAAGCCAGATGGGGACACCCATCCGACGGAGGACGCTCTGATGACTATAAACTGGAGATAGCACCACCAGCCTTCTGGGTGATGTTGCCAAGTGCACTTCTCTGCCTGCCCCCCACTGTACACAAGGGACACTGAGGCCCAGGGAGACAAGGGGACCCTCCTAAGGTCACACAGCTGGTAAGTGGCAGAGCCAAGCCCTGAGCCCTGGCATGTAGAGTCCAGGGTAAACTCCTAGCCACTCCATCGGCTCAGCCTGCAGCTGCCGACAGCACAGGGCCCAGCAAAGAGCAGCCGGACTCTGCGTGTTGTTTCCTCTGATCAGGTAGCAGAATGGAAAGGAACTAAAGTTTTGTGAGTGCGGTGTTTGTTTTAAATTGATACTGTGGTGTTTTGTGTTTGTACCCTGTGTGTGTGTGTGTGTGTGTGTGTGTGTGTGTGTGTGTGTGTGTGGTCTGGGTGGCAGAGACTGGGAGGAAGCAGGGGAGAGCCGTGCGGAAGTCTGGCTGGGGGAGGACCCTGAGCAGAGGGAACCGTACATGAGAAGCCCGGACAGGAGAGGCACAGAGAGGCACAGAAGCGGGAGGGTGGCTAGAGGTGGGGAGGTTAGGGCGGGGTGAGGCAGAGAGGGGGCGAGGTTGGTTTTGGAGGCCGATGGGGAGCCCTGGTCTGAGGCAGAGGTGTGAGCCTTACCTTCATCTTCAAGGTCAGGCTGTCTGCTGTTACTTCTGGAGGAGCCACCAGACTATAGTCGATGTCAGCCACCTTGTCTATTTTGGATGTCACTGGAGACAAAGAAGACAGAGGATGAGCTGGCTTCCATGGCAGCGTCCCTAAGACTGGGCTGGCACCGAAGCTCCGGCTCCATCGCAGCTCCTCCAGGCCTCCTGGACTCCCCTTGGAGGAAACAAACCCATACTCCGCATCCACAGATGTGGTCTTAAACCCTCCTTCCAACAGTGCCAAGATGTGTGGCTAAAACACAGGGCCAAGGCGACGGAGAGTCTGTGCGGCCTTGACAGTCCTTGTACTCCCCAAGCCACTTTTTGTCAGATGTGGTGGGGGAGGGTGTCCGGAACCTCTCTGGAGGACTCCGTGAGCAGGTGCTCGCTCGGCACCCTGCACACACGCAGACACAGGAGCAAGGAGGGCGCTGGGCTGTTTGGCCCCTGCCAAACGAGTGACTGTGGCTGCTTTTTCAACTCATTTCCAGACCTACCACAAGGGCCTGGCTCGATGCCAGTGGCCCGTAGCCTGTTCTGCCCAGGACAAGACCTGGCCCGCCCACCCGGCCTCCCTCCCCACCCCCTCCTACCCCTTCTCTCCTCCATTCCCACCCAACCTCACCTGGAAGGGTCCTGATGTACTGCTGCAAGTTGGTGTTCACAGTATTGGTCAGTATCTTGCAGATCTAGGGAGAACGGAAGACACATCAGCAAGAGCTCCCATTGCCCTCTGGAGAAGCCCAGCCTCATCTGTCCTCCAAGACAAGCTCAGGTGATTCCTGGAAGCTGGTGGTTTGTTCATACACAGCCAAGCCAATGAATGGCCCTTTCTTGGCAGAGGAGGCTGGCTTGGGGGGAGGTTCGAGTGTGGGGAAGGTTGGAGAGCACCAGCTGGTGCCAGTTCCTTGTCCCAGTTCCAGCTGCAAGGAAAGGGCCCCAGCAGGGCCTCGGCCAAAGCCCAGCTTGGAGCTCCGTGCATGGTATGTGCTCTGGGTGGGAGCATCAGGAAGGACATGTCTAGGGGAGACAGTGTCCTCTGCCAGGGGACAGTGGAGGGGCTCAGGCAGCACAGCAGGGGCTGGCTGTGGGTAGGGAAGTAGCCCTCTCCGGTTTCTTGGGGGATTCCTTAGCAAAGCTGGATTTGTGGTTTCACGGGGCCGTAAGAGCTGCCGAAGGAGTCAGGGACAAGAACAGAGGTGTCCCTAAGGCTGGAGAAGTCTTAGGGACACGGCCCCCAGGACTCTCCTGCCATGGCCATTGGGAAGATGCAGCCCCTCTTACCTTGTTTTGCAAGGTCTTTTGGATCAAAGAATCAATTCTCTTTTGGAAGAGACGGATCAGCCCCCTGGAGGTTGACATGGAGAGACATATGTGAGGCTTCCAAGGGTACCTGGGCTGGATTCAGGAGGCCACCTCCTCTGGGAAGCCTTCCTCCTTCCAAAGAGGCCTTGGCACCCTTGCACGTGGGCTCCAGCCATGCACAACCCATACACATTTTCCCCTGTTTGTCAGCGGGGTTCTTTTGCTGCATGATCATGTGCTGCCCAGGCCCAATCTTCCTCCTCACCTCCATCTGTACCTGTCTCCATACACCACCCCACAGGCCTGCCTTATTCTCTGTAATCTGTGCTTCCTCCCACCACAGTGCCTTTGCACAGGCTGTGCCCTCGGCCTAAAACACCCCCATTCTCAACAGCTACCTAAGTGACTCCTACTTATTTTCATTTCAATTCAAATGTCATTCACGGAGGAAGAACTGGGCAGGTTGCACCTCATTTTCCTGCTCTATGTATGTATTCATGCACTTGGAGCCTCTATTTCTGTTTTTTGTTTTTGTACTGGGAATCGAACTCATGTTCTTGTGCTTGCTAGGCAGGCAGTAGGACCACTGAGCTAAATCCCCAGCCCTGAGCCTCTATTTCTTAGTTATTTCCTTCTGTAATTACAGATGAGCCATTCACTAATTCAGTGTTGGGAGTAATGCTTGTTTTCCCCACTGGGCTGTGTGGCTGACAGCCTGGGCCAGAGAGTCCTGGACTGAGACACTCACAAGCCGCAGAAACAGGTTACCGGTCTCTCTATGCCTTGGTTTCTCCCTGGAAGTGACATAAGAACAGACCAGCTTCACTGCGTCATGCGTGGACTGCATGCTGGGACAATTGTGCTAAAACTGCTTGGCATACAGGGAGCCTCCAATCAAGGCCACTCAGGTCCAAGTTCATATTGGTGGCTGCTGTTCCTGAGCGGGATGTGCAGCCTGGCCAGCAGGTGCTTCTGGCAAGGGTTTATGGAAGGGATGGATGTGGGCTGCAATGAGGCGCGAGGGTGGGGTCACTTAGTGCGGACAGACAGTGCTTTGCAGGAGCAGGAGCCGGGAGTCGTCAGTGCCAGGCAAAGACCAACAGGTACTGAGGCCCGGGGCTGGGACAGCCTCCCCCTGCCGCCGTGGCTTGGCATGGTGGGCAGTTCTACTAGGTCCCTCCCTCCCTGCAGTCACAGCCCAGGAGAACCTACCCCCATTTGCTGTTTGAGACCCTCAGGGTGACGCGGTTGATGTAGTCCTTGCAGCTGGAGCAGGCAGCAGTGATGTGGCCTGAGGCGGGGTCGCTGCCCAGCTTCAGATTGGCAAAGAGGGAGATGCCTTCTGCGCGCAGGACAAAGTTGCCACCAGCTTTGCTGAAGGGGAACAAAAACAGGCGAGTCAGAGGGAGCACTCCGGTCCCCACTGCTGCTCACACTTCGCGCCAGCGCCAGAAGGTGGGTCTCGCTGTCCTGCCCACTGCAGGGCAGAGGCAGCGACAGAGGACACGCGGCCGGTCCGGGGTCACACAGCACTGGGCAGTCAAGTCAGGATGCCAACGTGAGGTCCAAACCCTTGCTTGCCTGGCAGACCCTGTTCTCAACTCCCGCCTCACGCTCTGCATGTGTTTTGGGCTGTGTTTCTTAACTTCTCTGAGCTTCCATTTCCTCAGACCCTAGGCCAGCAAGCAGAAACCAGAATGAATGTCTCATTTTGCCACTAAAAATGTGAGTGTTTGAGGCCAATGGCTTTAATCCTTACTGTACCATCAATTAATGAAGGAGATTAAAACTCCTTTCTCAGGGAGGAAATGAGTTTGGGTAAAGTTGGACATGAAGGTACTTTGTCATAGTGTGATAAAGCACTGTTAGGTTTTTTTTTTGGTGCTGGGGATTGAACTCGGGTCCTTGTGCTTGCAAAGCAGGCCACGGAACCCCTGAGCTAAATCCCCCGCCCAGTATTTTTTGATCAATAAGTGAAATGATAGACACAAAGGTGCCCAGGTCAAGGTTTATGCAATTCTTACTGTGGGGAGAAGGCTGGCAGGCTGACCCACACCCCTCTCCACCCAATGTGGCTTTTCCTGCATTTTCTCCCCTGCTTCCCCGAGCAAAAGATGTTCTCGAAGTGAGGTTCGATCTGAGCCATCATTATTATGGACAGGGTCATTGTGGGGAGACCCCAATATTTAGATTCAAAATTGTAGCTTGCAACATCTGCCCCAATTCATCACACCTCCCTGCACCCACACTCTTGCCACTTCCTGTCATAGGGGATGAGATGTATCTCTCTGCTCTTGGCTTGGGGTTGGCCATGTGATATCATTTGGCGGATGCTATATGAGTAGGAGTGACCACGGGCCTTTTCTGAGACCTGCATGATCCTGCGGCCCCTTTTTGCACCTTTACTGTCACCAAGGATCCACTCTGGGTAGCCCACAGGTCCAAGGAAGACAATCAGAGTCTCTTTAGCCAGGCTCACCCTAGATTGGCAGAACCCCAGCTGACACACAGCAGATAAGATGACAACATTGACTGTTGCTTAAGCTACTGGTGTTGGGATGTTTGGTTGTACAGCAATAGCTAGCTGACAAAGAGAATCAATGAAAGGTCCCGCTCAGGCTCAGCCTTCCCTTCCAAGCCACATGTACCAACTCAGCCTTGCCAGGTACTATTTTGGGGTGTGGATCAAGGGTTATGCTGACTCTCAGGTGACCAGTTCCTCCACAAAACCTCTGGTGACAAGAGATGATGGACAAGGCAAAAGATGAGCACTCCTCACACCCTGGCTCTAATCCCTTCCAAACAGCACCAAGAGTTCACCCCACAAACCCCAAGCATGCAGGCATACAGGAAACTCTTTTTGGCGTTCCATTTTCCACTGACAGCCATATTGGCGTTGCTGATGGAGAGTTGAAGGCCCACGTCGGGCTGCAGTCTTAGTCGAGGACTGGGAAGCTGGAAGTTGAGGACCTTCAAGCTGCAAAAGAGAATGATTTGTTCAGCTTCCTGGGTGTCTGCACCAGGTCTTGGTTAAGCCTTCACCACATCCGCTCCATGGGGAGCCAGAAGCTCTGAGAACAGCCTTAGCAAGCACGGGCATGCTGATGTGGTTTGGTCTTTGAAGACAGATACATGTGCATGTGTGTCTCCCACTTCTGTTGTGTTTCCCTGGGCCTAACATTTCACTACCCAGAGCCTGTTTCCCATCTGCAAAGTGGGCACAGTCATCTCCATCCTGCAGGCTATGAGACTATTGGTGAAGATAACAAATGCTAAACTCCTGACTACAGGCTCTATAAAGGGCCAGAGTGTGTCTGTTTTGTTTCATTATTGCAGCCCAGACACAGCGTGGGTGTTCAGAATATCCGTTGAATGAATGGGGTAAAGAATTCTTCAGCGGACATTTGTGGGGTTTTTGTCCAGTGTCCACAGCCCCTTCTTATGGTAACAGCCCTGCCATTCTTTTGGGAAGCTGCTTCCTCTGTGTGCAGAGTGCTGCTCCCAAGAAAGTTGACTTTATTTACTGTACCTCTATCGAGGGTGGAACCTGTGACCCAGGCTTAACCAATTAGTATACTTTGTTCCCTTGGCCTCAGTGATTGGTTCAAGGGTATGTATGTAACCTATGATGGGCCAATCAGAGTGATCCTAAGGGCTTCTGTTTGAGTTAGAAGGAGAAAGTGCTCTCCTTCCAGGACTCAGTGCTGAGATCAAGCAAGAGTTGCTGGTGGCTATCTTGTCTCTGGAGGGCCACTCTGCTGAGAATTAGCTCCTCCAAGAAAGCAATGTTGGAGGTGGCAAGAGAGAGAGTGTCAATGGCCTTTGAGCCTGGCTCAGACTGAACCAGCAGCCAGACTATTCCAGGGACTTCTTAGTCACATGAGCCAAAGATTTCTAGTTTAGGCCATTTGGGATTAGGTTTTCTGTCCTTGAAACTGCCCTAAAGTCCTAACTGATAAATGGATCTTGCACAGAGTTTTATAGAGTTCATGACAGTTTCCCAGGAAGTCATGGTGAGAGCAGGAAAGGCAGATTTGGTGGCTTCCACCATAGCTTCACCTGTAGAAGTTATAATTTCCCTTCCCCAATAACTTGATCTTGAAGTTTCCGGAGAAGTCAGGCAGCTTGATGTTCTCCAGCTTCTTCTGCAGCACGGCCATTCCCTGCTGGCAGGCTGAGGGCAGAACAGGGTGGGAGACAGTCAGAGGCACAGCCAGCACCTTGTCCATTGTGGGGAAAGTGGGTCTACATCAGGGGTCTCTGAAAGCTTCCAATAGAGGGCCAGATAGTAAATATCTCCAGTGTTGTGTTTCACCCTGTCTGTGTCACAGCTGCACCCCCTGATGCCAGTGTAGAGTGCTGCTCCCAAGAAAGTTGACTTTACTGTACCTCTGTTGAGGGTGGAACTTGTGACCCAGGCTTAACCAATTAGTATACTCTGTTCCCTTGGCCTTCCCGTAGCACAAGTAGCTATGGACCATATGTTAAGTGCACACATGTGGCTATGTTGCCATACTTTATTTACAGACAATGGATTTGCAGTTCATATAACTTTCACTTGTTGTGAGATATTCTTTTTTTAAAAATTTTTTACTCATCTAACAACATAAGAACCATTCTCAGCTCACAGGCCATACCAAAATGCGTAGCAGGCCATGTTTGGCCTGGGTCCTCTAGTTTTGTGACCCCTGGTCTAAAATACCTCCTCTCCAAAAAATCCAGTCACGTGAGCTGGAGATTTAGCTCGATGGCACCGTACCTTACTCACAATCGCAAGGCCCTAAGTTTGATCTCTGGTACCGGAGGGGGAAAAGAAGCCAGTCATGTATCCTAATGGTATTTGTTGCATCGCTTCTTGGCCTTTCGGCTAAGATCAAGTGTGGTATTTGTTGCACACCTATTCCCTGCCGTGCTCTGTGCTTTGCCCTCACAGTCACCCTACCTCTCTGAAGTTTTACTCTCTCCATAGGACCTGTGCATGTGCTGTTTCCTGCTTCCCTTCGTATTCACCTGGTCAATGTCTAGTCGCTTCCTTTGGGAACCTTCCCTGACCCAGTAGACAGAGAATCCCCCTTGTTATCATTTTCACAGTGCTGTGGACAGATTTGGAGTCCCCATTACTGTTTGTAATTATGCATTTATTCATGTGGCTCTGATTAATGTCTCTCTCCCTTGCTAGATGTAAGTCCCCTGAGGTTATCAGCAATGTCGGTTTTATTTATTAATGTGTCTCTTACATTTTCCACTGTGCCTGGCACTTAATATCTGTTGGATAAATAAATGAATGCCCCAAAGGCAACAATTCTCTCATGAGTTATTATGGAGCTAACAGTATCAAAGAACCAATTAACAGGCAAAGACATTATCTGAGAAGGATAAGTAGTAAAAGCCAGGAGCTTCCTAGCCAAACTTTGGGTTTTCAGAGTGATGACAACAGACTGCATCAAGCTCTTACTCTGTGCCAGGTGCTGTTCTAGATTGTGTATTCTGTCAAGGTACTGACTAAACGATCCTAGGAAGGAGGTCCTGTTACTTCCCCATCTCACAGATGGAAAAGCGGAGGCTCAGAAAGGCAACATGCTTTGTTCAAGACCACACAGCTGGCAAGTGGTGGGGAACTCAGGTGTCCTGGTCCCAGAGCCCGTGTCCCGAGTAACACTGCATATGTGGTCACCACCAGGAGAGGAAAGAAAATATGAGATGGCCAGGATCTGTGGGTTGGCCAGAGCCAGAGCCTTGTAGGGTCTCCAGTGCAGTCCTAGAGGCCCAGGGTAGGTTTTGAAGGCAGTGGGTAGCCAATGAAGTGTGTGTTTGTGTGTGTGGTGGGGGGGTGATACCTTAACACACTTGCTGCATTTCAGAAAACTCACACTGGATGCCACATGGGACATAAGAAGGAGGGAAAAGGAAGGCAGATATGGCTGAGCACCAGGACTTCGGGGCTGAAAGCCCTCAGTCGAGCATCTGTTCCCAGGAAGCCTACTGGAGCACCCCAGCTTGGAGCTGGAATGTACTCCTTCCTCCTCAGTCAGTGGGTCCTCTGCCTGTCTACTACTCTCCTGGGATCCAGAGCTGTCCTACCTGGGTGAGAATTCAAGAGTCGGACACCAGGTCACGCTGAGTCCTGTCCTGCTGGTCCCCACGGATGCATCAGGGGCTGAGAGCTTTGGTCTGATTTCTTGGGCCTCTGGTCCCTACCGCGCTGCACTTCATCTTTCTTTCACTGAGAGGTGCCACTGAGCCATGCCAGGGTGGCAGACAAACCTGAGCCCTAGCTCAGACTGCGCTCTCTCACCTGCCTCCCGAGCCTGGAATTTGCTCACCTGTGACTGTAGCTGGGAACAGTATGTCCCTCCCAGCCTCCCAGCACTGCTGTGAGGATAAAGCAGTCTGCTTGGGTAAAGCTGCTAGACAGAGCTTGGTCCACAGCAGAGCAGGCCAGCCAGGGCCTTCGTGCCTTTCTCTTCTCTCTGGGCCTGGGGGATCCTCTCTGAGTCACCCAGGAGGTGCTGTGAACAATGTGCCTGCCAACCCCTGCGCTAGGAAGGGCCCTCCCCTCCCTCCTTTCCCCTTCCCTCCCCTCCCTCTCCTCCCTCCTCTGCCTCTAGAGGCAAATGGCAAGACTGAGAACAGGTTTTGGAAGGAAGAGATGGGCCCAGAAGCCTGAGTTTTGGGGTGGATAGAGGGAAGGGAGCATGAGGACTCTCACAGGCCTGGACACTGGACTTAAGAGTCCTCTAGACCAGTTCTCCAGTCCCAACTCTGCCCCTTCTCAGCTCTGTGATCTGGGGCAACTCACTTTGCCTCAGTTTCCTCATATGTACAGTAGGGGTGAGGGAGCCTACTCTACAGAGCTACGAATGTACCAGGCACCAGATTTAAAGGGCTGTACACAGGAGGTGTTCAATACCTGCTTTTCGGGGATGGGAGAGCAGGGAAGGAAGGCACCCAATTACCGTAGTCCAGACCCTCCTGGGAGATCTTCATCACAAAGCCAGGGTTGGTGGCCACTGTCAGGGCTGTGCCCACAGTGGCCAGCACCACCAGGGTTGTCCATTTCACCGCGTTGTCCGGGGCTCTGGCCATGTCCTCCTGTGTTGTCCAAGCTGCCACAACCTGCAGGCCACGGGAGAAAGCCAGAGACCTATAAAGGAGCCAGCAGGGGAAATGCAGGTCGGACAGTGTAGAAAGGAGGAAGGAACCTGGTGTGGCGGCAGAGAGGGGGAGCAGCTGCAGTCCCCCAGGGAAAACATGCTGCAAACTCAGAGGCAGCCTCAAGGTGTCCCTGGGAGCCTTGCACACTTGTGTGCATGTGCTATGTGTGAGTGCACCCGATGTGAGTGCGGGCTGGAGACTCTGGCTCTGGCCTGTTTCCTCTTCCTAAGCATCCCATGCTCAATCCTTCCATGTGAGGACACAGCCCACCCCCGAGCACTGAGGCCTGAGCCCAGAATCTTCACACTGAACTACAATCCCAGGTCTTTTAAAAAAATGTATTTTGAGATAGGGACTAAACTGCTCAGGCTGGGTTTAACTTGTGATCCTCTTCCCTTGGAGGCCTCCCAGAGCTCTGGGATTACAGTGTACGCCATCTCATCCAACTTCTTAAAGTTGGCTGGTAGGTACAGCAGGGTTTATTATAGCTTTCTAGTTTAGATTTCTTTGGTATTTTCTATAGTAAAACATTTACGAAGACAGAACCTTCAGCAATTTCTTGTCCCAAAGGGCAGTGGTGGTAATGATTAAGTGCTCCAGTTCTGGAGTCTAGTTCCTTGGCTTTGACCCTCAGTTTGCCTCTTTGTAGAGTAGGGAGAATAATAGCACTTTTCCTCACTGGGTTGCTATGAAGACAGAACGAGATTTAAGTCAGATCAAGCAACTGAGCACAATGTCCCTTTAGATGCAACTATCAATGTTACTGACTTCAAAAGTTACTTGTGTACCTTGACTAAATTTTGAGAAAGATCAAGAGAATAAAAAGTACTGCAGGGCCAGGGATTTAGCTCAGTGGTTCCGGTGCCTGCCTTGCAGGTGCAAGGATCTGAGTCAGAACCCTGGTACCCCCGCTCCAAAAAAAAGTACTGTAATGTAATCCCTTCCTCAAGAAACAAGCAGGAGCATATTTTATAATATTTTCTCCTCTTTCATCTATTATTGTTATTGTTATTAATTATTATTATTGGCAAGCATGCATAGATGGTCCTCTTTGCCTTTCTAGCAAAAATGGGGTCACACCAGCCAGTTTGGCAAAGTTCCCTTTCATCAATAAACCTTCTCCTTGGCATTAAATGTTTTATCTCTTCCTTATCTCACAGTTTTCTTAAGCAATTCTGTTTTCATACATTTTCTCCTCTTCTTTTGACGGGCGCCAAACCTGAGGCTCCAGGAGGGAAAGGTTCTTCCCACAGAATCGAAACACCAGCCCGAGTGCTCCCAAGCCATGGGGGTTGGAGGGACTGAGGCAGACACCACACCCCACCCCAGCTTGGCAGACTGGAGGGTGGGGACTGCTTCAACTCCCCCCATTTCTGCAGCCTCAGGCTCTGGGTGAGGGGGAACCCTCAGGGCAGCCTCTTGGTCTCCATGGTGACGAGAGGAAGGCCCCACAGGGAGGGATGGACCAGCTTCTCTCCCGCTGAGTCTCCATCAGCCCCCTGGTGCGCTGTCTCCCCCCTACACTGATTTTATGAAAGTCTAATGAAGCCTCCTTAGCCCGAGGAGGTGAGACCTTCTGAGCTGTTTTTTCCTTTTTCTCTTCACATAGTTCTAAAAAGGTCTCCTTCCTGCTCCTGTCTTCGACAACTGCAAGCCTATAGCTAAAGATGAAAACAGTGCCTTGTACCCAGTGCGCCAGATGCTTTACCTGCATTATCTCCAAGGTTATAGACAACTCACAAGGGAGGGATGATTATCCCCCTTTGGGAGATGAGGAAACTGAGTCACAGAGTGATTTAGGCACTGTCACAATCGCTGCCATTCAGGGAGAGACTTTTCCCCTGGCCTGGGGTGCTTGCCAGGAGGACTTGTCACCCCTTTCCTCACAACAGCTTACCATTCTTCAGACAACTTGGGTCCCATAGTCCAAGGCTGATTCTGGACGAGGACGCTAGCTCTTAACACACTGAGGGCCGTGGCTTGTCAAAATTAAATTCTTGAAATCTAATCTTGTAACCAGCACTGCATAATGGAACTTTAAAGGTTAGATTTTTTTTTTCTTTTAGGGAGGAGCAACTTTTCCAAACTCTCTCCTGCTGAGCACATAGCCAACACCCCTCCTTGCCTCAGCCCCAAAGAAATGATAGAATGTGCTGATGCCTGGCCCAGGAGGCCGGAGAGCCTGGTTTCCTTTCTGCAAGACAGGAGGATGAGCGGACGATGGCTGGAAGTGGTAACAGCAAGTGTGGAGATCTACATTATCTCTCTGTGTCCCCTCCCCTGTTCCTTACTATAAAAGACCCTTTCCTACCTGTACATGGTGAGAGCATGATCTGAGGCAAATAGGTGCCTCTGACACCTTGGAGCTAGCTTTGAATGAATCCTTTTTCCCTTTTGCCAAAACAAGTAGCCTCCTTTGATTTGGTCATAGTGAGCAAATGAACCTGAGTGGCAGGGAACATCCTGCATACTTTTGAACACCTCCAGCTCTTAGGTGCCTGCAGTGCCTGATGCCCCCAGGACCAAGCAGATATGGCATCTCTGAGGGTGTTATTAAGGAACATTAAAATGAAATCGCTCTGTCATGTGGCTAGAGAATTACAATCTGAAAACTGCCAGCAAGTTTCTGAACCAGCTGCCCCCCACCTCAGCTAACCTCTGACAGCTCATGCCCAGCCAAACTTAGCCGAGGGTGAACGAGGGCAGAGGAAATAAAGACAGGTAAACAGTTTCATCAGATAGGTTCCAAGAATGGGAGATAAGGAACCTAAACCCACCCTACCTGGAGGATAAGTGCAGGTCTTCTGACTCCTGTTGTTATCGTGTGTTGTGGGTTCTGGGGACAGGTTCTCAGGTTCTTATATGCAATGCACAATCATGGGTTTTTGTATGGGACAAGCAAAGAATAGGATGTGGCACATGGCAGTAAGTAAATAGCAGCAAAGTTTACTAAAGCGTCTTGCACCTGTGAAAAGAAAATAGTACTGAATGCCAAGGGTGTGGAGTATAGGGGTGTAAATGTCAGGCACCTCCTGTTACGGCTTGGGTCTAGATGTCCACCCAAAGACTCATTCTATCATAAATGGGGTCTTTTCAGAGGTAGCTGGATCTAGAGTGTGTGATGCTGGGATTAAGGGTACGTGATTACTAAATTAGTCCACTGATTGGTTTGGCATAGTTTCTGGTAGGACTGAGGGTGCCACACACTGGGGGTGAGTGCTACTCATCCTAAGGTAGAGACGGAAAGAAGGCCAGTGTGGTGGATTAACTAATGGTCAACTTGTAATGCCCAGCTGAACTGAATCAGTGTGGTTCTGGGCACAGAAGATCCACCTGAGGATTGTTGCCAATGGCATAAAAAGAGAAGCGGAGGGAAAGATCATTGGCTATTGATTTTCTTGGAGAAGCTTGTCACGGCTGGTCTTCCTGATGTGAACTTGGCTGTTTTGGCCACTGAAGGAGCTCGAGTCCTCGAAGTTGCTGGGAATGGCTACTGTTCTTGTCAAGGGAGCTCTGATCTTCCTCATGATTGCCACTTCTGGCTTCAGTGCAGATCCCTCAGCCTGTGTCACAAATCCTTCACACCACCAGCATAAGCTTTCTTCCACCACTTGCCTTTGGAACTTCTTAGTGCAGATCCTTGATATGGACTTGAATGAAACATTGCCATGGGCTCTAGACCTCTGGCTGGGTTCATGGAGGATTGCCTTAGCCTAGGCCTTTAGCTGGACGTGTGTGGGACATCGCTGTGAGATCCAGACCTGTAGCTGGATTCTTTGGGTCTCTAGTGTGTGGACATATTTTTTGCACCCCTCTGCATTTGAATTTTGGGTGAATATTGTAAAATAACCCTACAAATTGTGTCTTATATCAAATCTATTCCCTTTGCAAAACCTGACTACAATGGCTAGTGTGGTCACTAGTCACTGGTAGCTTGCTTCGTTCTGCCTTCTGCCCATCATGAACTGTGAAAGGGGTCTCGCGTGCCCCTTTGGGCGCCTCCTCCCAATCAGGTCACTCACGCACCGAGAGGTCCGGCAGGAGATCTTTATTGAAGGGAGTCAGGCGAGGCACAAAGGCCGGGAGGCGAAGAAAGGGAGGCGGAGTGCCAAGGGAAGGAGTGTTGGCTCATTTATAGGGTCTTGGGTGGGAGTTTTGCAATTTTAGGGGAATTAGCTGTTTTTTAACCTATTGCAGGCCACATTGCCTTATAAGGTCTTAGTCCTGCAGGAGTCCCTTATCAGATGTTGGCGTCAATTCTGGGAAGAATTCAACTTGGGGAGGAAAATGAAACTTAAATTGGGAAAACGAAACTTAAATTGGGAAAACGAAACTTAAGTTAGGAAGAACCCAGAAGTCAGGTATAAAATGGAGGAGTTTAAAGTAACATGTACAATTTCCTAACAAACTGTTTATTTTCTGTGCCTTGGAGCCAGTCATGCCACTGTGCTTTGCCACCCTGACTTGGAGTCAGCCCACTATGAACTGAAACCTCTACACACTGTGAGCTAAATAAGCCTTTCCTCCTTTGACTTTGGGTGTTGGGTATTTTGTCTTAGCTGTGAGAAAATAAGACACTTGCTGTCCAGGGTTTCTTCAGAACATTATTGACAGCATGATTGACAGGGTGCTGTTGTGCATGTCCTTTCTATAATTCACTCTGTTGTAACAGTCCACACAAACAAACTTTCAATGAGTTCCAGGGGAAGAAAGCTTACTCTAGGGCACACAGGGAGGTCTAGTGTACCTGTCCTGGTTTCAATTTTCCAGAATATTCCTTGGAGGGCTCTGGGTCTCTGTTTCCTTTCTGGGCCAGGATTGAGGATTGGCCCTGAGGCATTGCCCAGGTTTGAGTGAGTGGAGGGTAGTGGTTCTGTAGACCTAATTATGCTGTCTATATTACTGTCTCAGCAAAAGAATTTCCAGGATGTGTTAGAGGCATAAAGGGATTTATTAAGTAGAAATGTAAAAGAAAGGACAAGCTCTTGAGAGAGAAGTGCTTATTTTCTGGAATTTGGAACATTTGCATCTCTCTTGAGGGAGAAGAAACTCCAGGAAAAGTAAACTATGCCCCACAATGGTGCTGGCCCATTTTATAGGTATTGAGGCAGGAGATTAGGGCATGGATAAATGGCTGGAAAGTGGACATGACCTGTCAATCACATAGATCCAGGATACCTGGGTCCAATCAGAGGATACTATCTTTAATTCTTATGGTGTGAAATCAGGCAGGTTTTTAATAGGACAGCCTAGATATGACATCAGAATGGCAAATACAAAAGAAGGCAGCCATTAAGCTCATGGCCACTGTGCCTTCTTTCAGTAGTCGGCCCTCACTCTGCAAAGTATACTCCTTTTCCTACTTTTAATATGTGTAAAACCTTGCTACCTTTTGTGCATGTCTTGACTGATTCTATGTTCAGGACAACAAAAACCAAGAAAGAATCTTTAGAGTAGCATCCCAGAATCCCACTAACAGTGTGAAGCTAGTTTTTCCCTCACTAAGATGGCTAATTTAAGCATTCTTTGAATTCTCTCGACCTGTTCCTTTATCTTAGGATCAGGTTTCTGCTCTTTACTTTTTAAAACTTAAGCCAATTTGTGGGCTTACATTTTTTCAGAGGAATTTTGGGTGTGATGGTTCTGGAAGGAAAGGAGCCTAAATTAATCAAGGGAATGCAGACAGGGATTGCCTTGGGTAATTTAGACTGGGTCCTGGAAGTTGTATAAGTTTAGTTGTGATTTTCCTTTTCTTCTATTTTTATTTTTTCATCCTACCTCAGAAAGGAGAAAAAAAAATAATAATTTTTAAGTTCCGCTTAAAAAAACCGTACAGCTTCAGGACACAAAAATTACACAATGCTTTTTTTACTTCCTAGAAACTCACTAAAAAAAAAAAAAAAAAAAAAAAAATCCTAAGGGTCTTAAAGATACAGTAAGCCTGTACTTTTCACCTGTGAATTGATCTTCCTCCTGAACTACATCCCTGGCTCTTTCTTTCTCTCTCTTTTGGAGGCAGCAGTATTAGTGGGCAGTAGATCTCTAAACTTCAAACACATGCAGATGGTTTGCATTTGAACATAACCCACCAAATTGGGAGAATAGATACGTTCTAGGTCACCCATCTTGAAGATGCCCCCCAAGAACACAAAATCTCCAGCCGCAGAAAATAAGATGCCTCTCTTCTGAGTGTGTTCCTCTTTGTTTCTGCCTAATCTTTCAAATGCTTCTCACTGCAGGCATCCTGCAATATTCTTCGGTGATGTAAGTCAGCAAACCTACCACTTACCTCACAGATAGGGTGAGTTAAGTCCCCATCTCCACTTTGCCTCAGTTTTCTCCTTGTCCCACCCAGGCCTCAGCTCCTCTGGGTGTTTGGTTCCCAGGTTGTGCTGTCGCCCTACTATGTGGGGAATAGTGGCCATTTTACGCTGTTTCTTTAAAGGCCACATTGCAGTGGCCATCACAATGAGTGATGAACCTGTAGTAGATCATTAACCTTCTACCCTTTGAGCTCTGTGCAAGAACTACGCATACATCATTGAGCATCTAACTGCTTATCATATCTTACAAATATCATTTCTCTCCCTATCCCAATGTCACATCAAAAGTCCCTCTCAAGTACAAACATTTATATCTCATTCTGATCCCCTTGGCCACTAACAGTCAGTCTTTACATGTTTGTTAACTCTATCTGAAAGCACTGCTTCCAGTGACACCAAAGGAACTGGATCCGAACAAAACAAACATTGCTAAATCTTTAAATACCACCTGTGTATCCTCAGAACTGAGACGATAGGAGAATGAACCACTGTGACCCAAGTAAAGAGTGGTCCTGGATGACGTTTCCACACCATTCCCCCGAAGTTAAAGTCAAATGTAAATATCTCAGCCTTTTGCCATGATGGTACCACCCTCTCTTGGACATGTCCACTGCTCTCTTGCAATGAAGGTGTCAACAAACTTTTCTATATTTCTTGATTATTGTTTAACTCTTTTCACTACCTGGGACACCAGCCTCTCATACACCAGGCCTCACATGGCATTCGGATCCTAGATTGGGGGTGCAAGTGTAGGAGGGGCTTGTGGTGATTCTGAGAGCAAAGGGAGGGAAGGATTGGGCCCCTGTATACATCTGGCCTCACAATGCAGGTCCTAAAAGATGACCAGACACCTTGGACTCCAGTGACAAACTCTGAAGAGGAGACTATCTTGCTATGATAAGAAAGACTCTCCTCTCCAGATTTCAGTCCCTAAAATAGGGCACCTTTGGATCACCTGGTCCTGGAGAACACCACAGTCTCCCAAAGGAGAAGATGGGGGCAGAGAATTCTCATCATCAGCATGATAATACTGCTGTAAGGAGTGGCATAAAGGACATATTCCATAGCAAAGAGGAGTTGGAGCCCAGAGCATGAGCTCCAGGCCATGAGTACCTGCAGACCAGGCCTGTCCACTTCCCTAGGCCACCAGAAATTAGTGGGACTTAAGCCAGCTTCTCTGTGCTGATGGAAGGAGATGGTTCTTGAGATAGCAGGTAGAAGCCCCCATGGAAGCTGGTGCTGGAGAGGGGGCTGGAGGTAGAGGGAAGAAAAACAGCCAAGCAACAATGTCAGAAGACTGTGTGTGTGTTTGTGTGTGTGTGTTTGTGTGGCAGCTCCCACTTGTTATTCTCAGGAAACTGCAGCATGTGACTGTGTCACAGTTCTGGCTCTCCTGGAAGGCTTGGCCTCCTCCAGGCTCTGGGGAACAGGAAGAAAGAAATAGGCAGTTAGTTGCCAAATATCCCCAGGTCTCTGCCACCGGGAGTTTACACACTTAGTCACATTAGGAAATAGATGTGTGCTCAGCAGAGCCCCCAAAGCTGAGGATCTGTCCCAAAATGAACCCATGGGGTAGAGAGCCTTGCTTGGCTCTGTCCTCGGTGATAGAGCACAGGGCTGGGGCTTGGGGCTGGGGCCGGCTGGGGTCAGGAGGTCTTCAGTGAGGACTAGGGCCTGGGGCTGAGCCCCGGTCTCTCCTTGGCTGTGAGCAGCTGGCTCTCTGCTCTCCTTGGGGCTTCCGGTCCCCAGTGCCCAACAACAACCACCATCTTTGCCTCCATACCAGAAACCAAGCCAAGCCCTTGGTTGACCTTCTCCTTTAGTCCTCACCCAACCCTAAAATTAGATAGTGTGGGCTCCACTTCACAGACAAGAAAATTTGAGGCTCAGAGAAATAACTGACTCATCCAAGATGACACAGCTGAGAAAAACAAAGGGATGCCGAGGGCTTCAAAATGAGGACAGGGGCGCTTTCTGTCAGGCAAAGTGAAGGAGGGATGGAATGCCAGGACTTCCAGAGAAATATGAAGAGTATTTTTGCAGACAATTCCAAAAAGCTAGTGATTTTATCTGTAGGTTGGTGAGGCCCAGAAAAACTCTAGGCCATATCCTTCCAAACTTCTGAGGCCTTGACCTTGCCTCTTTTTCGACCTGGAGAACTTATTTCCATGAGTGGGAAACTCCTATACATGCTTCAAGGCTCAGCTCAAAGGTCACCTCTAAAAAGCCTTCCTAGCAATCTTGGCTCCTTTCAGGACCTGTGTGCAAAATTATCACCCTGTGCACCTCTCATCTGTTTCTTTGATTATTTCTCCATCTCCCAAAGGGTTGAGAAATAGCTTCCTATGCCGGCTTGGTCTGGGTTCAAATAACACTTCTACTCATTACAAGACGTGTTATCTTGGGAGAGCCACTAACCACTCTGAGACTGGAAAACAGGAATAATAATATCTACTTTGTGTGGCTACAGTTAGATTAAATCAGCTAACACATTTTAAGCCCACATTAGATACTCAGTGATGGTAGCCATTTTTATTATAATTGTGGTTTTAATATTCTTAATTTTAAATTTAAATTCAATTTTTAAATTTCAAAACAACAATCGACTTAAAGAACATTTCCAAAAATAGTATAAAAATTCTTCTGTAGATTTCACTCAATTGTTCAAGTTACTATTTTATTACATTTATCATTTTAAGCCCACATTAGATACTCAGTGATGGTAGCCATTTTTATTATAATTGTGGTTTTAATATTCTTTTTTTTAAATTTAAATTCAATTTTTAAATTTCAAAACAACAATCGACTTAAAGAACATTTCCAAAAATAGTGTAAAAATTCTTCTGTAGATTTCACTCAATTGTTCAAGTTACTATTTTATTACATTTATCATTACATATATACATATACAAATATATGTGCATAGATGTATACATTTTTCTTCAGTATTTTGTTTTTGTTTTTGCGACATAGGATCTCACTATGTAGTTCAGGCTAGTCTCGAATTCATTTTGTGGCCCAGGCTGGCCTCAAAGTCATGGTGATCCTCCTGCCTCAGCCTCCTGATTCTGGGATTATAGGCACGTGCCACTACACCTGGTTCCGGAATTATTTGAACAGACACCGTATTTAGTGTGCATTTGCTGAAAACAAGGGCGTATTTCTGTATAACCAAAGCACAAAATGGCTACAGTGCTGCCAGCTAATCCTCAGATGCCTCCTGTGAGGACCCAAGATCCATCCAAGACCTGCCATTGTGGCCACTTACCTTGTCTCTTCAGCTTCCTTTAAACCAGAACAGTTTCGGAGCGTTTCTTTGTCTTTCATGACCTTGAGTTTTTTGACCTTGCCATATTTTAAGAATGAGTCAGCTGCCTTGCAAAGTGCCTAGCAATCAATTTAGGTGTGTCTGATGTTTCCCTGGGATTGAATTCAGGCCATGCACTTTCAGCAGGACACCACAGAAGTGGCCCTGTGTTCTCAGTGCACCAGATCACATGACCAAACTGTCCTGTCACTATCAGCATCTGAGGGTGTCCTCCAGAGAGAGATGGGACCTCCACCAGCCCTGGGCAGGTTCCTGACTTATTGGGGCAGACAAGCATCTCAGGAAGCATCAGTGACAGACCTAGTTAGAAAGTTAGGGAAAACTGACCAGTGACTTCAGCTGAGGATCTGGAGAGGGCGCTGCTCTGATGGACAGGATCAGATCTGCCCACAATCAAAGGAATCGCCCAGCTGATGCTGACCTGGGGAAGCACTAACCCGGAGGAGTAACCTGTAGCCTCCGTGCCTTTGAATGTGCAGCTGCCCTGGCCTGGACCGCAGCAGCATGTCTTTCAGAAAGCCTCCTCTGCCCTCCCTCCTGTCCACAGCCTCTTGCCTTGGTCTCATGCAAAATGTATGGCCCTTGGGGCATCAGGCCCGGGCCACAGGGACAGTCATTACTTTTGGTGGGGGGTATGGTGTGTCCTCTACTGTTGTACCCCATGCCCATACCTTAGAAAGGGCCACTAGCTCAGCCATCCTCCGTCTCCTCAACTGCAAGGTGGGGCTATCACTAGACAGTCTGAGGACGACTGAGATAAGGAATTTAGCCCATCCTACCTTTTTTGCAAGTTCACTGACTATTGTCATGGAGAAAGAATTTTCAGGACTAGGCCTAAAAGGCATGAGAAGGGACTTATTAGGCAGAAATTAAAAGGTACAGACTCAAAGAAATAGAGTTCCAGTTCAGGGGATTTAGCTCAGTGGTACCATGCCTTCCTCAAAAGTGCAAGGTCCTGAGTTCGATCCCCTGTACCAAAAAAAAAGAAAGAGAAAAGAAAAAGAAAATAGTGCCAGCCCTCAAGAGAAGGAGGCATTTATTTTCTAGAACACGGAACATTTATGCTTCTCTCAAGGAGACAGAAACCCCAAGAGAAAGGGCCCCCTGAAGAGTGCCGGCTCATGTTACAGGTATAAGCCCAGTGTTTCTTTAAAGATAGGTAATTTAACATTCTTTGGATTTTCTCAACCTGTTCCTTCATCTTAGGATCAGGTTCCTACTCTTTATTTTTTTTTAATGAAGGCAAATTATGGACTTTCAGTATTCCTGCAAAATTATGGGTGTAACAGGACTTGAAGGCAAGGAGCCTAAATTTAACCAAAAGAATGCTCATGTGGATCACCTTGGGTAACTTCAGCTGGATACTGGAAGTTGCAGTCTTCTTAAAAGTACAATTGTATGATTTTGTATCGCCTTTCTACCTATCTTTTACGCCTTCTGCCCTACCTCTGGGTGGCTACAGCAGCCGTGGAGCGTGGGCTGCAGAGCCAGTGTGGTTGCATCATAACAAGTCCCAGGCAGCGTGGGGAGCCCCCTTCTTCCCCTCCAGGCAGCTCCCTGCCCTCTGTGGCTCAGGTGACTGAACACAATCCACCCTCCATGTCCTTGGTTTCCGTATTTGTGGATTCAACCTACTGCAGATGGAAAATATTCACAAAAAGAATTCCAGGAAGTTCCAGAAAGCAAGACTTAGGTATGTCACATGCTGAGCACCATGCCGAACCCACAGGACACAGGGATGTGTTCTTGTGTCCTGCTGTTGCCGCTGGCACGTCACAGGCCCTTGGCCTCTCTGAGGCTCTCAGTGTTTGAGGGCTGCTCACCTCGGTCCTGTATGTGCACCCTGTGGTTGGCTTAGGACGCTTTCTACTGACCATGCACAGACGTCTCCCTGTCGTGATTCCCCAGACAACACAGTGTAACAGCTATTTACACAGCCTTTACTTTGGATTAGGTGTTAGAAATAATCTAGCGGTCATTTAAAGTATACGGAGGATATGGTTAGGTTAGGTATAAATATAACTTCATTTTATATACAAGATGTGGCCATCTGCAGATCTTGGCATCTGTGGGGCATCCTGGATCCATCCCCAGATGGTACAGAGGGTGATGCCATATTCACTCAGGGAAACTGAGGGGGCCCCAGGCCTGGAAACCACTCTAGGAGAGGCTGCAGGAGAGGAAGGAAGCCAGGCTCAGCCAGGCGCTCTCGTCTTCCTCTCCCTGCTTGCGCAGCCTCTTGCCTCACTGTCCTGATTTCCGGAAGCCCCAGGTGGGGGAGGGGTGTCACCATCCAACTCCCAGCCCCGGAGGAGGGGCTGGCTAAGCCAAACAGATGCTTCATGGAAACCCCCTAAGCATTCCCTGCTGGGCCATGTTTTTCTTGCAGGGCAGGGCCCCAGAGTGTGACCAGATGTGACTTTCTGGAACATTCTTTCTGCCTGCTGTGTGCGGGATGGCTGGGTGGGTGGGGTAGGGAGCAGTGAGGGCTGGTGACTCTAAGAAAGCTGGAGCCACCGCCCACGAGGGACACAGGGAGACAGCAGGGGCTGCTCCTCTGAGCTGACCCCTGCCTTGTGTGGCCTGGGACCAGCATGAGGGACCGGCAGGCTGGGCTCAGGGGAGCCTCAAACAAGGACACGGAAGACAGAAAGTCCCCAGGTGGCAGCAGAGTGAGGTTGCAAGACAGAAGGAGGTAGAGACTGCACCAGGGGCTTGCATTTTGGTCTTGTTCTGAGAGGCTGGCAGCCCTCCAAACTTTTTAAGTATGACGGTCCTCCCAGTATGCACTGCGTGAGAAAAAGCCCACTGAAAGTTTTATAAATCTGCATTTTTCAGCCCCTCATTTACAGACATTTGAAGTGAGGAGCCTAGGGGCCATTGGATGACATCGGATAGAGTTTGGCTCCAGGAACTCAGGGAGTGCTCCACACCTGCCCTGCCAGCTCCCTGCTCCCACAAACACTCCACCTGGGAAGCTGACCCAGAGAAACAAAATGCTGCTTCACAGCAGATGGGCCAGTAGCCTGTGCTGCTCACCTTCCTCCACCCATGTGGGAGAGAAAGGCCTGCTGTGCGTCCTGGGTGGAGGAAGAGAGAGGGAGCAATAAAGAATGGAGAGAGTGAGGGCCAGAACGGAGAGAAGGGGCACCTGGGGCTGGGAAGCTGAGCACAGGTGACTCCGAGGGTTTGTGAATGTTTCTGCCCCAAAATTCAAAGCCTCTGCTCCCACCCAGACCAAGGTGTGGGGAACCCAGGGCCCAGGTGGACAGTTGGAGCTATCACTGGCTTCTGAGCACAAGGGTCGCACAATGAGGTGAACTTTTATCATTCTTAGAACATTTATTGGACACTTACTCTATGCAAGGCACAAAGCTAAGTGTGTATTTCAACTCATTTTAATAAGGCTCACCCTGCTTTCTGGGTAGAGGCCTATAGAATTTCCTGTGGTTCTGTAAGTCAAGTGAAATTTTTTTTTTGTTAAATTTCCTTCCGGCTCAAGTCAGCTCTGGCTACTTTCTGTTGCCAACAGTTCTGCAGCCTGTAAGTTTGTGTGTGGTACACAGGAGCATGCGTGTGGCTTGAGTAACTGAGGCAATCATTGTGACAAGAAGCACAAGTGGCAGTGTCCTGGGGTGTTTCCAAGGGCCTGACAGCCTAAAGGTGGAGGCTTCCCTTCTGAGAGAAGAGGGAGGACAGACCTGCAGAATGCTTTAGGTGAATCTCATTTACTCCTCTCCACCAAGGAGGAAGTTAAACCATTGTATAGATGAAGACACAGAGGGTCAGGCTGGCTGCAGGGGCCTTGTGGGTACTACGGAGTGGTGCTGGGGACAAGTATGAACCCTGGTCCCCTCCCACTGTACCCACTGGTCGTCCCATAGGATGCCCAGGTAGGTTAAGGACTAGACAGGTGGGAGACAGCGAACCCCTTCCTGGGCTAGCAGATACTCACCTTACCTCACTCAGGGGGAGCTCAGTCCACAGGCAACCCAGAGGGACCCATAGCCACCACAACCCATTGGGTGACGGTTCAGTGTGTAAATGCCCCAGGTGTGAATAGCGGTGGAGCTCTGTTGCTGCCCACCCAACTGGGGCCAAGAGGAGCACTGTAAAATGTGGTCACTGTGTCTGAGCACCTCCTGAGCTCCAGGTGGGGCTGGTGCTCCCCACTTGTCATGGGCCCATCTAGGGGCCACTGAGGGTGATACCCAGCCTGCGCTTCAGCCTGCCAGCTGACAAGAGCCTGGCTCTGCCTACTCTGATGCATCCTCCGCCCTGAAGAGGGGGCTGCAGGGTTCTCTTGGGTTCCAGGTAGCAGAATAAGGGAGAAGCGAAGGGAGAGGGAGACCAGAAGTCTAGGACCAGGTCGAGGTGGGGCTCTGTAATTTCTGTGTGGACTGTGGGGATTCTATCCATTTTGTTCACTGATTCTATTCTAAGGGCCTAGAATAGAATCTGGCACATAGTAGGTATCAAATAAACTGTGCTTAGTGGCCCACATCCGTGATCCTAGCTACTTAGGAGGCTGAAGCAGGAGGATCACAAGCTAGAGGGCAGATGATGGCCAGATTTTATAGATATAGATAGACATGGATATAGATACAGATATCAAGTCAATGCAGAGAGTGTGAAGAATGGAATCTCTCAAGGACTTGGCAGTGATGGTGGTGAGAGAAGTGGAAGAGAGGGAAACATTAGGAATTATTTCTGCAAATTGAATATATGCTCTTCAGGATATATAAAAACACAAGTGAAATATTTAAACCATTTAAAATTATTTTGAGGGTGTCAGAACTGTAATTCTGTGTTCACCATGTGCCCTGAAAATAGGATCAGAAGGCTCATACATTTGTACGTTGGGGTTTTCCTCTTTTCAGTGCTGAGGATGCAACCCAGGGCTACACACAAGCTAGGCATGTGCTCTGCCACTGAGCTATGGTCCTCTCCCTATCAACTGGATTTCATAATCTTCCCAAACATTAATGGAGTGTGGAGACGATGCCAGGCATGGTTCTAAGTGCCTTGCACATGTGTACACACACACACACACCCCATCCTGAAGAGATAGGCACCCTGAACCAGCATCACAATTATTGTGATTAATTGGAAGTCATCTGGTGGGCACCAGAGGGTGCCCTCTTGGCCTTACACTGGTTCACAGGAGCCCTGGCAGTAGGGGCAGAGTGAGCCAGCTGGAGCCACAGGTTCAGAGAGGGTCCAGTGCCTGCAGGTATCTGAAGGTTGCTTCTGAGACCAGACTTTGAACCCCTCTTCCAGGCTCACTGAATCTGCCCAGGAAGGGAAAATAAACGTTGACAAGACAGAGGTCAACTGGAGGCTGCTGTTTTCCCAGCTGTGGAGTGGCCACCTCCTCCAGTTTCCCGGGGCTGGCCCTGAAGTCTGGCTGCAAAGAGCCAGGACAAAGTGTGGTCATCGTGGGAAAATCAGGAAACACAGGGAGCAAAAGAAAATAAAGATCAGCTGTAACTTCTCTCACCAGACTCTTGGATACCACCTTTTGGTGTTGTGTCTAGCAGGTTTTCTTTGTACCAGTGTGTATAAGTACACACACATGCCTATTACTGTGTATAGTTATGCAAAGCAAACAGTCACTTGACAATATTGTGGATGTTTTTCCATATCGTTAAATGTTCTTCCACGCAGTGCTGTTTTTCTTGAGCTTTTACATTGTTGATCTATGTGAATTTACAGAGATATCCCATGCAAAACTTTTTACAGTTTGCACTCTTAATTAAGGTATAATTTACATAGAGTAAAATTCATCCTTTCTCGTGTGTACATTTGTGAATTTCAACGAACTCGTAGTTGTGTGATCGTCACTATAACCAAGATACAGAATAGCCCTTTCACCCTAAAAAGTCTCCTCGTGCCTCTTTATAGCCAAATTCTTCTGCCCAGGACTTTGTCCATGTTTTATTTTTCTTTCCCAGAATGTGTCATATAAGTAGAGCATAGAGTATGCAGATGTTGGACCTAGTTTCTTTCCCTTAACAGAGTGCAATGAAATTTATCTGTGCTGTTATATTTATCAAGAGTGTTTCTTTTTGTTGCTGAATAATGTTCCATTGCATGGATGTACCAAGTCTTGTTTATCCATTCACCAGTTTTGAGTTATTATGAACAGAGCTGTTATAAACATTGCCATACTGGCTTTAGTGCGAACATAAATTTTTATTTATTTTGAGGAAATACCAAGGAATGAGATTGTTGGATCCTAGAGTATAATCCTAAGCACAGATGATATCGTTTTTTAAAAACACAGAACAAGCAAACTGTGCTTTACTTATTTTTGCTGATATCATTATAAAGATCCAAATAATACAGACAAACTGCTGTTTACAAGATTATAGCATATGTGTGGTTCTTCAGCCTGCTTTTGTCAGTATTACTTTCCACGCCACCGCATTACAATCCCCTACCTCTTTTTAGATTACTGAACAATACTCCGTTGTATGGAGGTACAAAATTTTCTTTATTTTTTTCAGACCGTTTTCTTTATTAGTACATGCTTGCAGTACATATTTACACTGATTTCGGAAAGGTGTTCGTGTACGCAATGCATCTTATCCCTGTTTTCATCCCTTCCCTCCCTCCTTACTTCATCTATCTCTTGACCCTTTTTTTGGGTACACGTTTGTAGCACATAATGTTTACATTCCTTGTGTGGAGTTGGCGCATGCGCGTAACACAGCTTAGTTCCCCTTTTCATCTCCTCTCCCACCCTCCATCTTTCAATCCCCTGCTCCTTTTAGAAAGATCTATGGTAATGGGAAGTAGGGAGATAATCTTTCTCAAATTTATTGAAGCAATCCATCCTTATTAGATATATAATTAGATTGCTTTCTAATTTTTGACTTTTGTAAGGAACATGATTGAATCAAACTTTTTCTCTCATTTACATTTATTTCTTTAGGATCAACTCCTAGATGGTAACTCGCACGCTGCTGTACTTAACTTGACATTTTCCTTAATTTTTTCTCATGCATATATGAGAAGCTAATATACCACACACCTTGCCATTCCAAATCCAGGAGGAAAGCACGGTTTCTCTGATCAACAATGCCAGAATAATTAACTAGTCATACAGGAGAAAATAAAATGACTTCCTACCTCATATTACACATCAAAAATCCATTCTGGATGGGTGACAGATTTAAATGTAGGTGGTAAAACTTTGCAATTTTAAAATAACATAGAGGAGCACATCTTTATGGAATGATCCTTTGTAACAAAACTTTTCTTGAATGAGATACAAAAAGTTTAAAACATAAAGGAAATATTTGAAGAGACTGACTACCATAAAACTGAGAGCATCCATTCATCAAAAGGTCCTATGAAGGGAATGAAAGACAAGTCACAGTTTCCCATTAGATATTTGTAACTAAGCCATGGGTGACATCCAACACAGAAGAAATGATCCATAAACACCAGAAAAAGCTTCATCCCTTATCAGAATACTGATGAAGACCCCAGAGATATCACTGCATATGCTACCCAGGAATGTTCAAGGATTTAGAAGTTGGCACCAAATATGATGAGGGTCTGGGAGGAGCTGGTGGGCATATAAGCTTCTGGAAACAGACTTCTGTGCTGTCGGGGAAGCTGTGGCCATACACGTTCATGCAAGTCCACTCCCTGGGTGCCTCAAAGAAGACTTTGAAACTGCATAGCAACCATGCAGAAGTACTTAGGGAAGCACTGTTCACCCGGAGTGCGCAACTGTCCACGAGCAACAGAAAACATGTATCGTTATGTGCAGCCAGGGAAAAAGTACCTAACTTTGGAAATGAAGGGACCTGCCGCCTGGGCTAGCAGGGATGAATCTTAAGAGCAGAATCATGAGCAGACAGGCAAATCAGAGAGGAGCATATTCAGTAAACCCCGTCGATATAAAGTTTGAAAACAGTCAAGGTAACAGAATATTTTATTGTATATGCATACAGTCAAACTAGAGCAAAGCAAAGGAATGGGTTACCTTGGGCGAGGGGCAGGAGGAGGAGGTGTATGTGTCCTGATTTTTATTTCCTGTATCTTATGATGTTTTGACATCTTGTAAATACTGCTAGCCTGAGAGACAGCAAAGCGCTTGGTTAGGGCCATACCTTTCATTTGCAAGCCAACCAACCCCAAGTCACCTCCCCCAAACACTCCCTTTATCCGAATCTCAGATACCAAGTCAGTATTCCCCTGCCCTATACCACGCCACAGCCAGGTGCAGGCGACAGAGCCCACCCCTGTACCCCAAGCATGGATTTATTTAAACCAGCCACTCCTTAGGTGTCTGTTCTGCCCAGCTTGCCCTTTCCCTGGAAACCCCAGTAGAGGCTCGTACCCTCTCTCCCGCTTCTGCCTCCTGACCGGACCTGGCACTTCCCCATGGGACCTTGGGCGGCACAGCATGTCCCCTGTACTGGGAACTGCCATGACACATTCTTCCTTAATGGCATCAGTGTCTCCAAATTGTCACAAGTCACTTCCATACGTTAAGATCCCTGCTACAATCCCTGGGCTGAGGATCTTATCAGGAAGGGTGCATGGGTGTGTATAAGGGTGTTTATCATCACTCCTTAAACTGTACACATGTCTTTGCATTTGTGGCATGTTCTACAATAAAAATGGGAATGATCCGAAATCACTTTTATTTAGAGTAAAAATAATACATCGCAGTGTCAGTGGTAATTTCTTCATTTTGATAAATACACTATGTTTCTTTGAGATGCTCACAGAAGGGGAGCCAGGCAAAAGGAATACTGGAAGTCTTCATATTGACTTTGTACTTTTTGCAAATCTAAAATTATTTCAAGATAAAGGTTTTTAAGAAGTGATATAGAAGCTGGATGTGCAGGGCCTCCGAGACTGCTGTAAGGTGTTCAGATTCCACTCCCTGAGCCCTGGGTGTCCCTGGAGGGTTTTCAAAAGGCAGGGCCGTGTCCAAGGATTTGATAAGACACAACACAGTTTCTAGAGAATTTCAAATATTGCTCTAGATGTAGGGGCAGAATGTTGCTGGACCAGATGGAGATGGCCGTGGAGGAGGAGCCAGAGAGAACATAGCACCCATTCATCAGGGCGGCAGCTGGCACGCAGGCAGAGTCCCACGCATCACAGGAGAGGTCCTTGGGGGAGATGGAGAGGCAGCAGAAAGACACAGCTGCAAGGCTGAGGGACTGCACAGGAGGGCTGGGAATTCCTCAGACTTCTTGTGTCCCTCACCAAGCCCCTAGCCTTTCTTCTCACAGTTCCACTGCACCCCAGTCTGAGACACACACACACACACACACACACACCCTTTGCCTCTTCTCCCTTTCACCCACCCTTCCTCTCAGGGCCCCCCAACTGGGTTTTTTGTTGTTGTTGTTATTTGTCTATTTATTGTTTATTTGAGGCAAGGTCTTGCTGTATAGTCCAGGCTGTCCTTGAACTTGGGATCCTCCTACCTCTGCCTCCTGAGTGGAATTGTGTGTGCTAAAACACTCAGCTCCCAACTAGGCCTTTTTTATATTTTTTTATTTTTTTGAGACAGGGTTTCACTATGTACTTGAGACTGACCTGGAGTTCACTATGTAGCCCAGGCTGGTCTCAGGCTCAGAGATCCTCCTGATAGTCCAGGCTGTCCTTGAACTTGGGATCCTCCTACCTCTGCCTCCTGAGTGGAATTGTGTGTGCTAAAACACTCAGCTCCCAACTAGGCCTTTTTTATATTTTTTTATTTTTTTGAGACAGGGTTTCACTATGTACTTGAGACTGACCTGGAGTTCACTATGTAGCCCAGGCTGGTCTCAGGCTCAGAGATCCTCCTGTCTCAGCCTCCCCAGTGCTGGGATTATAGGCGTGTGCCACCACGCCCAGCTATTTTTTTTGTGTGTGTGCTAAAACACTCAGCTCCCAACTAGGCCTTTTTTATATTTTTTTATTTTTTTGAGACAGGGTTTCACTATGTACTTGAGACTGACCTGGAGTTCACTATGTAGCCCAGGCTGGTCTCAGGCTCAGATCCTCCTGTTACAGTTCCACTGCACCCCAGTCTGAGACACACACACACACACACACACACACACACACACACCCTTTGCCTCTTCTCCCTTTCACCCACCCTTCCTCTCAGGGCCCCCCAACTGGGTTTTTTGTTGTTGTTGTTATTTGTCTATTTATTGTTTATTTGAGGCAAGGTCTTGCTGTATAGTCCAGGCTGTCCTTGAACTTGGGATCCTCCTACCTCTGCCTCCTGAGTGGAATTGTGTGTGCTAAAACACTCAGCTCCCAACTAGGCCTTTTTTATATTTTTTTATTTTTTTGAGACAGGGTTTCACTATGTACTTGAGACTGACCTGGAGTTCACTATGTAGCCCAGGCTGGTCTCAGGCTCAGAGATCCTCCTGTCTCAGCCTCCCCAGTGCTGGGATTATAGGCGTGTGCCACCACGCCCAGCTACTTTTTTTTTTTAGGTATCAGTACTGGGGATTGAACTCCGGCCCTTGTGCTTGTGAGGCAGGTGCCGGAAACACTGAGCTAGATCCCTGGCCCTACTAGGCTTTTGACTTGTCTGAAATTTCTTTGCGTCTGCACAGCTCACAAGATTCTACATCATAAAATCAGACAGGCTGTCCCCTCAATCCCAGCAGCCACCCTCATCACTCTTTGGCCAGATCACCTCAAAGCCTCGCTGTCTCCCTGCTAGATGTCCCACTTCCAGCCTACAAGTTCCTTCCTCTCTCCCTCCCACCCTGCTTTCTTTGCCTCTGTAGCTCTCCTCACCTCTGAGGTATGGTACATGGATTTGCTCCTCATGAGACTGCAAGGCCAGTGTTATGGGTTGAATTGTGTCCACCACCACCCCCAAATCATACATTGAAGTCCTAATCCTCAGTACCACAGAATGTGGCTTCATTTGAGGACAGGGTCTTTACAAAGGTAATCAAATCAAAATGGAGCTGTTATGGTGGGTCCTAAGTCAATAGGACTGTTTTGTTTTGTTGTTGTTTGTTTGTTTGTTTTTTGTACTGGGAATTGAACTCGGGTCCTTGCACTTGCAAGGCAGGCCACTGAACTGCTGAGCTAAGTCCCTGGCCCTAACTGGTTCTTAATATAGGGGAAATCTGGACTCTCATACCCACAGGGAAAACACCACATGAAATGCAGACAGCGACCCTGGGCCACGGAGCGAGCCCTGGGACAGAACTTTCAATCCCAGCCCTTGGAAGGAACCTGGCCTGCTGACCCGCTGATTTTGGACTTTAGAACTGTGAAAAAGTATATTGCTGTTGTGTAAGCCACTCAGTCCGTGGTATTTGGTTTCAGTGGCCCTAGCAGATTCACCAGCCACCGAGGGTGGCTAAGCAATGTTGCGTTCACGTCACCACTTCCAGTGCCAAAAAACAATACTTGGCACACAGGAAGAGCTCTATAAATATTTGTTTGAAAAAATGAAAGAGCATATTTCTAAACTCAGTTGATATCCCTTTTGGTTATCCAATAATTAATTTTGTAAATATAATTATCAGAGAAGGGGAAATGGAAAAGATAAAAAGAAGCAAACTACAGCATGTTTACCGGCTGGACATGCTGTCAGATGTTAAGCAGATGGGTGGCCTTTGCAAACCTTCTGCAGATCATCTGGTGTCAAGCACACTGCTAGACACTGGATATCACTTTTGTCAAGCAAGATGACCTTCCATCCCCCCAGCCCCCATGAACTGCCCCCTCCCACACTGAATAGTAAGAGGAGACTATGGATATAGCGTACAACTTCTGAGGTCAGGTCCTAAGACTTTGCCCTATCCGAAATCACTTGGTCTGGAGGAAGCCTGTCCACACATTGTGAAGACACTCAAGAAACCCCAGGAAGAGGTCAATATCGTGAAGAACCAAGCCTCCTGTCCACCGCCAGCACCAGGGCCTCAGCCACAGAAGTACACCATCTTGGAAGCTGATCTGCCAGTCCATCTGATCCCTGCAGCCCCTGGCAATATCCTTGTAACTCTGAGTCTAGATGACTCAGGCAGGCCATTCCTGAATCCTGGCCCACAGAAACAAAATGCCACTGCGCAGTGACCAGCAACAGGTAACCAGTACAAACTTGAACACGGTCCCGCATCAGTCCATTGTCAACTGTCTGACAAAGTCCATGGACATGTTTTAGTCCTTGATTTACTTGCCTCTGAGCAGCCGTAACCCTGCATGACTTTCTTCCATTGAGACATACCCCTGGCTTCACTCCTCACTCTCCTTGGGGCCTAGAAAACTCTTTCTCTGGTTCCTTTGTGGGCTTTGATTTCAGCCCCTAAATTCTGTGGCTTCCTGGAGTCTGGGGTTCTGTCCTTGGGTCGTCTCTCTCCACATAACAATTGTGAGTTTTCTCAAACTCCTAGCAGGCCGAGTCCTCTCTGCAGGTCCCACCACGTTGCTCACATCTCAGTCCTTTCTGCAGCTCAGATATCTTCAGAAACCCAGACCATCTACCCACACACAGGCACATCTCATAAAAGCCTCAGGCTCGGAAATTCTATACTAAATTCCCCCTTTGCCCAGTCCTGCTCGTCCTTCTGTGTCTCCCCTGATCAGTGGCTCTGCTTCCTGCTGGTGACCTGTCATCATCCTGAGACTTCCTTCTCCCCCAACAGCAGCAACTGGCCTCACCCTGGACATTTTCCCTCCCGGGTAGTTAGGTTGACACTGCTGTTCTCCTCCTCATTCTCCTGTGCCCCTCTACCACAGTCTAGGCCACCATCCCTTCCCGCCCATGAGGAAGAGAAGAACCAGCACCAACGCCTCCCTTTTCCTCAGACAGCCATGGAGATGTGATCTTACTGGCAGATGCCAAACATGGATCCCTCATGTCCTGAAGAGTGTCAGGGGCGGCAGCTATCGTATGGTTTTTCTTCCACCTCCTCAGTTGCTTCTCCAGCTGTGCCCTTTAGGATGCGCTGCCTGGAGCTGATGGAGGAGGCGTTAGACCCCTCCCCTGTTCTCTGCACTGCCACTGCTGCAGCCCCTCTGAGGAACAACTGCAAGGGAAGGACAGGCCCATTGCCCAAATCCCCAAACTCTAAAGAGCTGTGATTAACACGGCAGCCCTTCCTGAAGACTCTTTGAAAGCGGCACTTACAATTTCAGCTCTGCTATTTTCCCTGAAGTGGGAGAAGTCCATCAAGTGGCACCAACTCCTGAAATTTGATAGAGCTTTAGCCATGACAGCTGAGTCTATCCTAAAGGCCCCAGGATAGTTCTGGAAGATTTTTTGCTTCTGCTGTACCAGGCTTGGAATGCAGACCTGTCCCAAATGACTCTGCCTGCTGCTGCTCTGGATGCCTACCCTGCAACTTCCAGGTGACCCAGCCCCCAACCTCCCATCACTAGTCGGAAAGCTCCAAATGGGTCCACAGAGTGCAGGCAACTGTTCACGCATGGCTCATTCTTCCTCCTTAAGTCGGTTTCCCTCTTACTCCTCTGGTGAGTCCAGAAGGACTCCATTTTGTGCACTTTGCACCTGTACTGCAGCACAGGTCCCGGTACAACTTTGCTTGAATGGTCTGTTGCCTACTTGTGATTCTTATCTAGAGTAGCCTGGGACAACTGGGTTGTATTAAAAAGAGCTGGCCATGCTTGGGGCCCTGGAGAGTTCCGGAGACCGGCAGAGCAGCAAAGAACCAAGACCTGTAGGGACCAGGAGAGACTAGCGGTGACTGGTGGAGATCTGCAGAGACTTCTGGGAAGCCTCTGTCTTAAGTCACTTCCCCACTGCTTAGACACGATATCCAACATCCACAATTTAAAGGAGGAGAGGTTTATTTTTGCTCACAGTTTCAGCCCATCCTATGGTTCACAGGCTTTAAGGCAGAAATGGGATGGCTGAGGGTCCTGGCAGAAGGAAAGGTGCTCTATCCATGGCAGCCAGGAGGCAGAGGGAGAAGGGAGAAGCTGGGGAGGGAGATGTTCCAGGTCTCACTGCCACAATCCTACCTCTTCTGACCAGTCCCCACCTCCTAGCAGCACATTTAGCCATTGAACTCAGTGATAGATGAGTCCACTGATGAGCTTATCACCCCATCATCCAGCCACTTTACAAACACATGAGGCTTTTGAGGGACATTTTAGATCAAGCTGCAATAGTCCCAGAGATGCTGTGGAAGCTGCTAGAAGAGCTCCAGAAAGCTGCCAAGGCAGCTACAAGCCTCAGCTGCTAAGGAGCAATGGGTGGACTAGGAGAGGCCAAGAGCTCTAAGGCTAACAGCTGTGATGCTAACAGGCACTGGCACTTAAAACTCAGAACTGTAACACTAAGGCCTGGGAGCTACTCATATTCAAAGCCAGGAGCTAGTAACATCAAGCGAGCCACACTTTGCCAATTTCTGATGTCTATCCAGAAGGAGTGGAAGAATGTTCGACTGGTTGGGGAGACCTGGGCCAGCATAGCAGCCTCCTCACTGGTCTTCCTGTTGCTGCCGCCCAGTCCATTTTCCAGATGGCAGTCAGCAGAACTTTGTGTTTTGCTTTTTTTTTTTAATTGAGTTTATTGGTACAATCTAGGTATACAATACAGTTACATTCATCATTGGGATTCTGTACCTTTACATAATAGATCTTGATTCTCATTTTTTCCCCTTGTCCCTGCCCTCCCTTCACCCCCTCC
>NW_022900934.1:21022610-21042270 GCF_012274545.1 Fukomys damarensis
ACTGACTGCAATCTTATCTTCTATATCTGAGAGTCTATCTTCACATTCTTTTATTCTGTTGCGCACACTTTCAATAGAGTGTTTCATCTCCTGGATATCTGTTTGAATCTGTTTTATGGATTCCATTTCTTTCCTATGTTGGGCGTTTATTTTTTCCATTTCTTTCTTATGCTGGGCCTTCATGGCTTCTATCATGGTCCTGAGCTCATCTATTTTTTTGTCAGTTTCTGCTCTAGAGTCTCGAATCACGACTTCCATTTTGCTCACTATCTCTATGGTTATCTGGGAAATTATTTCTGTTTTGAATTTTTCTAGAGCCTGATTGATCTGTTTTGTTACTTCCTGTGCTTTGAGTTCAGGGTGTCCTGGTGGTTCACTATCGGCCTTTTCATCCTCATTTGCCCTACTGTTTGCCATTGGTAAACTGGAAGTCTGTCCTTGTGTCTTGCTTCAGTGTTTTCTCATTTTAATTTTTGTTGTCGGACTGTCCTTGGTTTAATCTCTGGATTATCACCCAAATCTTCCTGATATAGTTGCGCCCTAGCTTCTGTGTCTCTAATGACCCACAGACATTCTCATCTTCATAACATCAGAGAAAACATCTCATCAAATCAACGGCAATGCTTTACCCCAACTGATACAATCAGCAACACATTAAGATCAAGCACAACTTTGACACTGACCACCTGTGGTAGTCACTAGTGTGTCACCCTTAAATCATTTGAATTAAATTGAAATCAAGAAGCAGTCCAGAACATGTCTGCAGTGAACAAAATTTATATATAGTGTATTTACCATTTAATGGCTCAGAGAGAGCGAGGATGCAAGACCCCTGATCTCAGTTAGCTGATGGCTGAACCCCATGACGCTGAGTAACCTCCGGCTGCAAGGCCCGGATTGAGTTCCCCAACCTTCTCCGTGGTTGAACTCCACAGCGTTCTATTACAGGTTTCCCACGCCCTTTGTTTAAAGATGTTCAAAGTTGGGAACTCAGAAAAATACCCTAGATGACCACCCCTGTCTCTGCAGAGTGGGTCCAAAGACTGGCACAGTCAGGAGGTCTGAGAGTGCATGGGGGGGGCTTATGGGGGTTCAGAGGTGCCTGTTCAGCTACCTTCCTGGCACTGGAGCTATGGCGTCTGGGTTGGGAGCAGGCGTGGCTCTCCTTCCCCGCGGTGGATCGGGCCCAGGCTACCTCCCGGAGCAAAATGAAACAAAATAACACTTCAGTGCTTTACCTATGCTGTGACTTTCACATGTCCCCTTCCTCTTACTAGTATGTCAGATTTTATTTCCATGAGAAACAAAGGCCAACACTTGGAGCAAGGTCGATCCCCAGAACCACGATCCTTTGTACTTCGTCCAACGTGAGAGGAAGTGACTTGTGTTTTGCTTTTTGTTAGAAGAACTTTGAAATCTAAACTTGACCACGAACCTCCCATACTTAAACCTTTTGCTGGCATCTTATATTTTACAGAAAGAAGAAAAGGCCTTTCTGACTAGGTCTCAGCCAACTTTTCTCCAGCCTTACTTTGATTCTATCTCAGGACTCTGTACGTGCAGCTCCCTCCTAGAACACACCCGTCAGCCTGATTCTTCACCACTCTACCTTACTTCCTTCAAGTGGCCATTTTCTCCTAGAGGCTTTCTCTAGCTGCCTTTCATGAAGTAGGAGACCTCAGCCCCTTTAAAGCAGAATTGAAGAGAAAATAAGTTCTCCTAGGTGAAAGCAGTCCAGCAGCTCCCCACTCAGAGTCCACCCCCACCCGCTTCATGTAACTACTGACCTCCTCCAGGTACTGAGAAGGGAGACAATCACACTTCTGTAAAGCTTTGTTCTGCAAACAAAGTTTGTGACACCCTGTTTCCATAGGATTCAAAAGACATTGTCTTCTTACAAAGCTAAATTACTAAACTACCCTGTTTCAGTAAACTCATTCACCACATCACTAGAAAAACCACTCCCCTCTTGACTAAATGTATAAAAACTGGAACTTTCCTTTGTTCAGTTGCTCACTCTTTTGGACAGGAGTCCAACCGAGTCAGGGTGCACCAATGAATCCTCCTGGTTCCCATTTGGTTTCTGTTTTCCTTTTGGAAATGCTACAACACCTTTACCCTGTTTTATTTCTCCCTCTCAGCTCTGGGCTGCTTATGAATGTTATGTAGCTTCTTGCTTATTTGTTTGTATTTTGCTCTCCTTCTCACTAGCATGTAAGGGCCCCAAGGGCAGAGACTTGGTTTACTTTGTTCTTGGTGTCCATGCCCGAAGCCCGAAGAGAGTCCAGTAAGCAAAAGTAAGCACTCAACAGATGTAATGAAGAATGACTTCTTGCCTATTCCTGCCCTACTTTGGGGTTCAATAACATTGAACTGCTCTTAGCTGCCCACACTGCATGCTGCTTCCCATCTCCTAGCCTTTGTTCATGCTGATCCACCTACCTGGAGGCCCTTCCTCCTCTCCTACTTGTTGGGGGTTCCTTATCCTCCTGGCAGCCTTCCCGGCTTCTGGCCCTTCGGCCTGCTCAATTATCGCCCTTTGCTGGGCTCCTGCAGTTGCTTGGACATCTCAACTGCAGTTCTTATCATTAGGCATTAGACGAATCATTTGTGGTTTGCTTGTTTGCCTGCTTGCTTATTGATTGTGGGTGTCCTGTGAGCAAATCCTCTCTTTGGGAAATGCTTGGCAAAAAGCTGGTTATTGTCAGTGTTGAGTTAACGCTTTTATGAATCAATCAATCAGTGAATCAACAGGAATTGCCCTCGGTCAAGGCACTGGTCTTTCTCTTTGACCCTGAGCAAGTACCTGTCCCCTCTGGGTCCTTGCATTTCTCAGTCTAGTCTAACTCACCAGCTATGTTTACTAAAACTGATATTTTCAGTCCTAGCCCTTAAGATTGTGATACTATTACAGAAAGGGGGCTGTCTGTATGTAATGCAACCCCCCATCACTCTGATGTGGCAACAATTGGACCCATGGTTTCTGGGGCCCGTTCCTGCTCTACAGACCTGAGTCTGCTTTACAAGGAACCAGAAGGCAAAAGCAGCATTTCAGAGCTCCTGAAGGGCTCCCTGGGTGGGAGACAGGCAAAAAAGAAAGTGATGGCTTCCCCCTTCCTTCCTGGGCTGCAGACTGAGTGGGGAAGAAAAACAAGTGCAGCTGCACAGGACAATTCAGCCTTTTCATCTGAGCTCAGCTCTTAATGGGAGAGAGGGGAGGTGGCAGAACGACCCAGTGCCCTCCCTCACCGCTGCAGCCACAGCATCTACCCAGTATTTTCACACTGTATAGAAGAGGTCTGGGATGCCCTTGGGTGCCTCTCATCCAAGCCCTGGGATAGGGCCACAGAGGGCAAAGGGCCATTTCCATGGGAAAGGAGGTAGAGGAAACTAGGGCTTTGGGGAGGGAGACCCCTCCGTGCTGAGAATCCCAGGGGAGGGAAAGCTAGGCCAAGCTGATGCCATTGGAGGGGTGACTTGGGAGGCCCACACTATTTTTTTTTTTTGCAGCTACACTACTCTAAGGAGATATGGGTGACCTCCATAAGCCTTCAGAGTGCCCCTTGCTTTCTCTGTGAGAGGGACTCCTGACTCTGCCATGGACATGCTGTGCGGCATTGGAGAAGATTGTTGCCTTCTCTGGAGATCTTGGAAAAACAGAAGGGGACAGATTGGAAGGTCTCTAAGGCAGCCTTTCACCCAGTACCCGATCTTCACAGGCATGTCAGAGTGCATACTAGCCACATGACTTCATATCCCTGCTGATGCTGGGTCACCCGGCCGGGGTGGTGTCTGTCAGGGGTATCCACCACAAGGTTACTCTTTCCCCCGCTTCTATACTGTACACTTTGTAAGGAAGCCGCTAAGTGCAGCTCAGACTTTAGAGAAGGGACTTAGGCTCTGTCCCTTAAGGGTGAAGTATCCATATAAATTATTTAGAATTCTGTGGGGGCAATTTGTCTGTTCTCCTATTTATTTACTCATTTATTTGTGTCAAGATCATACTGTATTTTCTTGCTCAAATTGTTCCAGTATCAGTCACTGGAAGCTCTTTCAGTTGTTTCCTGTGTTCCTGTGTCATGCCTCCTTCTATATGAGGTTTTACACTATTTGCTTGTCTTAGCATTTTATTACCTTCTGGCATCATAAAATGCTTAGGTTCATCTTGTACATTGCTAATATAGAACAAGCCATTTCTCCAAGAAGTCCTGGTTTCTCTTACTGGAGAATGGGATTTGCTACTAAGTTCTGGGTGCTGGGTGTCTGTATTAGTTACTCTCCTGTCACTGGGACAAAATGCCCAATACCTACAATTTAAAGAGGAGAGGTTTATTTTGTCTCGCAGTTTAAGTGTTTGGCTGACTCCAAGGCAGAAACAGCGGGGGCAGAACAGAGTGCTGGCGGGATGCTGTTCACTATATGGCAGCTAGAAAACAGAGAGAAAGAAGGGAGGAGCAGGGGACAAGAATTTGCCTTTTTGCATCAGGCCCCTAAGATTTTGGGGGACATTTTAGACCTCAAACATAACAGGTGCTCACTGCTACTGGGATGTCAAGTCTTCTAAGCTCTCTCAGGTGATGGAGCAAGGAAACGTACTAACTTCTCTATGAATATTCAATATGCATCTGTCAATCTATCTGTATTTATTAAGCTACTGTCTCCAACTCTAATCCACTAGCCTGCGACTTACTGTATCTCCACCTTTCTTGTGATCTCTCACCCTGACAGTGAGGACCTGAATCGTTCTTTCGATGATCTGATTATGTGAACTGTGTAGCTGGTAGGGGGCCCTTGAAGCTGGCTCCTTCTGGCTCGACCTCATAATTCTTTGAGTGCTTCCTTACTTTCCGACACAAGATGCTCTGTGCTCACCTCGCACACCCTTGTAGCCAGCAGTTTCACTGAGGACTCCGGTTCTGTTTGGAGGGCGATGGTATTTAGTACTCGAGACCTGGCGTTAAGCGTGGGTATGGGTTCTGCTGTGGGAGGACTGCTGTTCCCATGTACACGCATCCCCACTTCACCAACTAAAATCCAGAGCCACAGGTCCGGCCTCCTTTCCTTATCTTTAGCTTCTTTTCTCGTGTGAGAACCCTAATTCCGGAAATATCAAGATGCTTACTTCTCTGTTCCATCATGGAACACATAGGTAGTGGTTTCAGAATTATAATACCAATACCCAGAGTCCTATGGCCAAGGTTGCTTGAATTAACTGTTTTCTTTGTGCAGTTGTAGCATTAATTTGATACACAGCTTAGCTCAGCTTTTTTCTCTTTCTTTTCAAGTTTACAGTTTGCACTTTTATCTTTTGTTTAACTTTATTGTTGAGCATGTAGACTATTTACACAACTAAAATGTCTGGACCATATGAGAACATTTGCAGAGAAACCTAATTCCCATCTCTTCTATCTCCACTGCAACCTCACCAAAGCCTCATGAGTAAGCACTTTTAAGGTTTGATTTATCCTTCCCAAGTTTCTTCCCCATAATTAAACCAATATGTACGTAGATGCTTTCTTATTTTCTTAAATTAAATGTCACATACTATATACAGCCCTTTTTACTTTGCCTTTATTTTAGTTTTTTGTTCAATAATCCATGCAAAAAAATCGCTCCATATAGGTCCATCAAAGTCTTCTCGTTTTTATGGCTATGTAATAGCTTCCTGTGTGCTCTCATAGATGATTCATCTAGTTTTCTATGAGTGATCACTTAGGTATGTCCAACATTTTACTATTACAAATAATGCCTCAATAAATAAGTTTTATTAGTGTGTAAATTTTATTGTGTTTGTGGAATTATATCGTTAGGATAAATCCTAGAACCATAGTACTGGGTCAGAGGGTAAATGGACATGTTGTTTTGTTATATCTTGCCAATTCCCCTTTGTAAGGCTTGCTACTATCTGGCATTCCCACAGAGGTACTCAGCCTTCTGTTACTGTACAAAATACCTGAGATAATCAGGTCAGAGAGAGAAGCTTTAATTTGGGTCATTGTTTCAGTTCGCAGTCAGCGGGCCTTATTGCTTTGGGGCCTGCAGTAAGGTGGCACATCATTGCAGTGAGAACATGGTCGAGGAAAGCTACTGATACCATGGTGGGAAGTGAAAGAGAAAGAAACAGAAAAGTGCTGTGTTTCCCTCATTCTCTCTGAAAGCAAACCTCTGTGACCTAAGACCTCCCACTACCATCCACCTCTGGAAGGTTCTGCCACATCCTAATATGGGGACCTGGTCTTCAATGGCATTGGCTTTTAGGGGACATTCCGGGTCTACACCAGAGCACTCAATAACAATGTATGATGCCTACTATTTGCCCAGAGCCCCCCAGGTATGTGATGTCAGCTTTTGAAGTTCTGCCAGGGTGACAGATGTGCAATGGCATTTCAGCACAATTCTGATTTATGTTAAATCTTCTCTTGGGTGTCCATCATCTGTATCTGTTTCCCTAGGACACATACTGGGTCATTACAAATGCTGGATCTTAGGCCTTGGAGGTTGGTGACTATGGCTCCCCACTATGCTTTTGGAGCCAGCAGGGTTTCCATAGAGGGTCACAGCTCCTCATCCCCCCTCTCTGGTTCCTGAAGGACACTGGCCTTGCTCTGAGCACCCCTCCCAGGGAGGGAGGAACTGCTTCCCCCACACAAAGAAGGCTCTGAGTGAGGAGGATGACTTGACTTCTGAGAAATGCTGAAGTCTTGACCTTCTCTGTGATTCAGAGGACCAGCTGTGGCCAAGGGTCTGGGGTGAAAAGTACAAGGAGAGGACGGCTACTTGAAGAAGCTGGGGTTGGAGACGTAAGTGCACTGTCTCTCAGAACGGTTGGTCCAGCTTCTTGCTGAGCTCTTGCTCAAGGCTCATCAAATTTGTCTTCCTCTGCCTGGATACTTGAGTGTCTTGCCCAAAATTGAGACATGACTGTGGCACTCCTGGGTGATGGATGCCTTCAGCTGTCCAGGGTAGCAAACCCTTTTGGGATCTGACCCCTATTACTGTCCCAGTGGAGCCTCTTACCATACCTAATGTACCCTATCCACCCATCCATCCATCCATCCATCCATCCATCCATCCATCCTCATAGTTTCTGTGGATCAGATGTCTGCGAGCAGATTCTCTGGGTGCTTCTGGCTCAGAGTGTCTCATGAAGCTTCAGTCAAGTTGGCAACAGGAGATGCAGCCACCCAAAGGCTTGGCTGGGCTGAGGATCCACTTTCAAGGTGACTCGATCACATGGCTGGCAACTGGTGCTGGCTGATGGCAGGAAGCCTCAGTCCTCAGCGCCTGAGCGTAGCTTCCCCTACAGCCAGGGATGCAAGAAATAGTAAGGCAGGAGCCGCAGTGTCTTTTAAGATCTAATCTCGGAAGTCACATGCCATCTCTTCTTCCACACTGGATTCTCAGCAGGTGAGCCTCAAAGTCCAGTCCACACTGAACTTTAAAATTACCACACTGTCCGTCCACCTAGCAGACAAACATTTCTTGAGACAGTCCTGCGAGCTGCTCATAATCTGGAATCTCGGGAGCAGGTTGTGTAGATCAGGGTGCAGACTCAGATGCTTGTGCTGCCCAGGAAGTAGCACGAACAAGTGGACTGGGTTGGGGCTCCGGCAGGTTGGACAGCAGGTGTCTGGACAAAGGTAGAGGCTGCTACCTGGCTCCAGGAGTTTTGGTGAAACCTCTCAATTTTTTGTTTTTAACCTTCTGCTTGCTGGATTTTATCTATTCACTGACAGTTTGCAAACTCAGATGCACCACACCAAATTTCTCAATCTCCCATCAAATGCTCATTAATTCAACAAACATTTATATGCACAGGACCCTTTTCACATCTTACAGAAGTGACTTTCGGTGGTCAGTTGTACACACTGCTTCTTGGCTTCTCCCCATAGTGAACTTCTATCCCTCCCTCTAAACCTTGGTGCAAGTGTCCCTTCCTCTGGGACACATCCTCTAGCTTGACCTCTAAGGAATGTTATTAGTTTCGTTTTTTGGCTACTACCAAATTTGTGTGCACAGTTCCATGCATATTTCCACATTTCAGTGCAGCCCTGCGTCTTTCACCAGAAGATGAGCTCCTTGAGGTGAATGAAAAGACAGTGTGGTTAAGCAGAGAGAGAGAGAGAGAGAGAGAGAGAGAGAGGGAGAGAGAGATCACCTTGGCCTAAGGGAGAGCCTAAGGGAGGTGTCTCAGAAGAACCAGCAGGACTTGGAAGAATGGAATCCTCTGGTGGTTGGGGCTGGGGGAAGATGAGCAAAACCATAGGCAGGAAATCAAGGGTGGTTCCTGAGGCTGGCTGGGCCCCAGCTCCTTCAGTTGGCTGGGCTGAGGCTGCCTCCCCCAAGGATAAGGGGAGAGGCCTGCAGGCCCCAGGAGCCCGAAGAAGCTGGCAGGAAGGGGAGACGGCTGGAACAAGAAATCCAAGTCCTGGATGAGTCATTGCGGAGCCTGTCCCACAATAACAAGAACCGCTGAATGGGGAGAAAGAGAGAAACTCCAGTGGCGCAGGACTCAGAGGGGTAAAGGATGAGATGTGCTGGGGAGGCACAAAGCCTCCCTGCGCTCTAGGCCCCCAGGTCCCCTAGCACCCTGGCACTTGACTTCCACTATCCTGGAAGCCAGCAGCTAGAGCACTCCTTTCTGGGGGAAACTAACCTGATCATATTACCCCCTCTTTAATTCCCTCCCTGGCTTTTCATAGCTCTTAGGAAATATTCCAAACTCTCTGTCTGTAGAGCCTTGCCCAGCCCTCCGCTTCCTTCCCTTCCTCTTACTTCCTACTGCTTTTGTGCCTCCCGCATCTGCGCCTGCTACAGCGCTCTTGTATGTGCTGTTGCCTCTGACCGTCACGCTTTTCCCTGACATCTGTCACTAGCAAACACTTCTGCTATCTGAATCTAGTGTAAGCCCCCAGAACAGCACTCCTGGACCCCGCTCAGCTCCTCTGATTTGTGCTTTCTCCTCACTTAAAATCTTACCACTCTTTATACAACACATATGTTATTAAGATCCAACTCTCTCCTCAAATGTGAGCTACTTCAGGACAGGGGCTGTGTGTTGTGCTCACTCTTATACCCCGCACCTGGCCCACTGTCCCTGGTACAGAATGGGTATTCCATAAGTGTGTCTCATGACCTCCATCCTGAACTGGAGATGACAAAATTCATGCTGTGGCCTCCCAGCAGGCAGGGGAGGAGAAAGATTAGTGGCACCTGTGTACAGGTAGGAAAACTGAAGTTCAGAGAGTTCAAGCAAATCTGCAACACCCTCCTGGGGTTAACGCAGGGTTTTGCACTTGGGCCCCTGTTTATACAGTGAGGGCTCTTGGCCGGTGGTGGCACTTTATGAGTTTCCCTTCCCCGGGTGGAGCTCGCCATAAATCAGGACAGTTACCGAGGTAAGTTCTGAACCTCTCTCAGGAGCTCCAAGTGATTTTTTTCTTGCTGATTTCCACCTCCATCCCTCCCACCAGACTCTGGGCATCCTAGGAGAGTGTGGGACAGTGTCTAAATGTCACAGTCCTCCTCCATTCTCCTAATACCTCATCAGGAAATGTTTACTATTACAATTTCCTCTGGGAAAACAAACATCGTTGAAGGATGACACCATATTTTCTGTCTGCTTTCTTCCTGGGATTTATGAAGCTGGTAAGGATCATCAAAGTTTTTGTTAATTTAACCTATAGCCACACACTCCTCTTTCTGGTGTCTTCTCCTCACTCCATGCAGCCCTAGTACAACAACCTTCATGCCCTCCCACCCAGGAATGGATATAGAAGCTGTTCCAGCCAATCAGAATATCCTCAATTACCCTGGTCACAGTAATTCGTTCAGGAATGGGCATGTGACTCAAGCAAAGCCAATCAGGATCTTCCCTGGAGTTACTATTTTTTTCCCCCATTGTTTATTGGTACCTTTAAAGCAAACAATACAGTTACATTTATCATTGGGATCTTGTACTTTTACATAATATGTCTGATTCTTACTTTTTCCCCATACCCCTGCCCTCCCTTCACCCCTTGGAATTACTATTTTGATATCAGGAAAAAGATATCCTCTTTGTACTAGGATTGCCTGGTGGAGACCATGTAGGCCCATAGGTCCTTTTTTATTTTTATTTTATAATAATAATAATAATAATTGTACTTGGGGAGGCAAGCAGCAGCACCACTGAGCTAAATCCCCACCCACAGGTCATCTTTCAATAATAGGGAAGAAGCTATTAGAAGAAAGGTGACAGGGATCTGGCCACTTCTCACCTGTAGGACCTTTGATGTCCTTTTTACTTAAATGAGGTTGAGCTGAGTTTCTATTATCTGGAACCAACAGTCCTTGATGGGAAGTCCAGTTTCTCCAGGGGATGCCAAGGATTGCGCCACTGTGCCTGTAAGCCTCCTTTCCTGTCATTCATGTGCCCATATTCATAGTAATTGCTGGCCATCACAGAGGAGAAGCCCTACTTCTTCTCATCCCATGCAGCTCAGTGATCATGTCACTTGTGACCTCTGGGAAAGAGATACCAAAAACAGAGCTAGAAGAGCAAGAACTTCACAGGGCTAACTAACTCGTGCAGGTAAAGAGGAGAGGGGACAGGAAGAACAGGGAAGACCAGTAGATTCGAATGCTGGTCTGACACTGTAAAAGGAAAAGGGGATGGAAGAAAATTGAGTAGAATGAGCTTCAGAGTATGGCACACCTCAGAGAAGGCCTTGGTCAGTCCACAGGTGAGTTCTGGGGCAGGCTTTATTCACAGAAGAGTCCTGCATTATGCAGAAGTGGTGAACCCTTGAGCTATGGTTTGATGATGGTTTCTCCCCACCAAAACTCACACTGAAGCTTGTGGCCACCTGACCTTGGATTTTCTGGCCTCCAGAATCATGAGCTGAATTCCACTCTTTATTTTTCTTCTTTTCCCTTTTCCCTTCCTTCCTCCCTCACTCCCTCCTTTCTTTCCTTCTTTTTCTTCTTTTTCATAGTACTAGGAATTAAACCCAGGGCTTTAACACTGAACTACACCCCCAGCCCTTTTTATCTTACATTGAGTCAGGATCTCACTAAGTCCCTAAATTGCCTAAGCTGAGCTCAAACTTGTAAGCCTCCTGCCACAGCCTCCCAGAGTGCTGAGATTACAGGCATGTACCGCCATGCTTAGCTAACCCCATTTTCTTCATAAATTAATTGACCTTAGGTATTCTGGTACAACAACAGAAAACAGACTAAGGGGGTACTGCCCAGGAAGCATATATCCTCAACTTAAACACTGAGGCAGATGCTCCAGGCATCCACAGATCACAGACTCTCTCTTCAGGAGGAATCTCCATGGCTGATACACTGTTTTAGTATCTACTCATTAGCACAGGGGTCAAGTTTTAGTCAGCTTTCCTGTTGTTGAGACAAAATGGCTGACATGTACGGTTTAAAGGAGGAAATGGTTAACTTGGCTCACAGTTTCAGAAGTTTCAGTCGATGATCAACAGGCTCGAGGACAGGAACATCGTGGCAGTAGGATGTGGTGGAACAAAATGGCTTACTTCATGGTGGCCAGGAAGCACAACACAGGGGAAGATACCAATGAGAGACCAACCCTCCAAAGTCGCCTCCCCTGGCAACCCACCTCTTCGGTCTGGGCCCCACCTCCTAGCAGCACATTCAGATGACAGCATCAGTGGGTTAACCTACTAACAGTATAGCACCCCCATGATCCAAGTTCTTCTCAGCAGTCTCTTAATCCAATCAAGTTGACAGGATTAGCTGGTATAGGTTTTAGGGAGTTGTAAGGCAAGATTCAGACAAAGCTTTCTGCCCTGGAGCCTGTGTCTTCTTGGATACCAGTTTGCTTTATTAATTTCAATCACAGGTGGCAAATGAAAATAAACTCCACAGTAATCCATATTGATCAGTAGCAGCCGCCTGCACTGTGTTTAGGAGGCTGCTGCTAGATTCAGCAGGAAATTCTGTGATTGATTAGTGATGTCTATCACGGATACAGAAGTGGTGAGTTATACATGTGTGCCAAGTATTTGGCATCCTTATGGTAAGAACACATTTATTGGATGAGTGAATGAATTCGGAATCTCAAAATATGCTGCTAGGCAACTCCCTTCTCCTAAGTGAGCCATTCCCCTGGTGAGGTGTCCTGGAACCCAGGCCTGGGAGCCTCAAACATAGGTATAGCTGTCATTTACTGAGGACCTATTATACACCAGCCACTCTTTTAAGCCCTTTCAATGCATTATCTCACTAGATTGTCACAATTCTCTCCCAAGGAGAGATTATAACACCATCTTGTGTTAAGGAAACTGACTCCAAGAGAGGGTGGACCTACCCAAGGCTACACAGAAACCAGTAGGAGAGCCCATTTCTACAACACTTCCCCATTTTCTCTACTCCACCATTTGTCAAATCAATGAAGGATTTTGTTATTTCTCAAAATCTAGTATAGAAATTGGAGCATGGTTCAGTTATTCATTTGCCAAAGAGAGAGGCAGTGAATACTTAATTAGTCCTTGGTGAATCCTCTGGAAAGTCCCTGAGAGATGAATCAAGTCCACTCCAGTGGGTGAACCTGTGTATTTAGAGGCTGATTTCACAGCCATCAGGGCCTAAACATAAACAGCACAATTTTATGTCTTACATATTAATTCTGCTATGTACCAGACACAGTGTAAAGCCCTTTACATTCATGGACTTGTTTGATAGTCACAAGGGTCTTATGAGGAATGATTTTGTTTCCAAATGTTGAATCTGAGGTGCAGAGAGGTGAACTTCCCTGAGGTCACCTATAATATGGGTCCAAACAATACAGGTGTTGGGTGCATGTGGAACTGTCTTGCCATGTCAGAAGAATACATTTAAGGAAGAACATGCATGGGCACAGGGTCTGAAGGAAGCTAAGAGGCCTACGGGGTGGACTGTAATGGCACTCGTTTATAGACCATTTCATGCCAATTTCCCCTTCCTTCTTATGCAATCTAATTTCCTCTTGAGGAACCAATTATTCCTGGTATATGCAGTCTTAGATGGGCCCTAGTTAGAATCTCCCTTTTAAGGCTTTGAATCTAGCAGGGAGTGACACAGGGCACGAAAAATGCTTGGGATTCATTCAGCTGGCATAGCAAAATAGTTGATAACATAATTCTAGAACTCGTTAGCCTTGTCCAATTCTGGAATCCAGAGTTTACTGGCTATCTGACACTAAGGCAGCTGCATAACCTGTCTGTGGCTCAGCTTTTAATTTGTCTAATGAGAAAATAACTGAAGTTACTTCATAACTTGCACATTTATAAAAGTACTGGACACAAAGAAAGTTCTACTTTGGTGTGTGTTTGCCTTGTAATTTCATCCATCTTCAAGAGTTTCCACCTCATTCCTACCAACTCATTGCCTCTGGAGTATCCAGCTTGCCCCAGAAAATGGGCCATCAGCTTTCTTGTGATTCTGTAAGCATCTGATACCTTTTCAATCCACTCTTTCTCTGATTAATGTCTGTTGCTTGTGACTCCAGAATGCTTACTGCATATTAACCCTGTCTCATTGCAACCTGGCACTCTAAAGCCTCTAAGCTACGATCCCCAACTCCTAGCTAAATTCTGCACCCGACACCCACAATTCTGTTATGCACCAGTGATACCAAAGCCATCCAGGCTGTCTCCTGCAGATTGGAGAGGGCTTTTTGATTGTTTAGTAAACATCATCAGGAATCCTCTATTCTGTGTGGCATTGGAGAACTATCAGAAGGATTATTAATCTCACATTAACAATGAGCAATCAGTGGTCCAAGGTAAGTGAAGGACCTGTCAAAAGTCACACAGCAAGGTAGGATGCTACTAGCTCAAGTTCCCTCTGCTAAAACATTGGTGTGAGATGAGTAATGGATAAAACTTGAGCTTTGAACTCAAATGCCTACCACCACATTCTCTCTTTTCAACTCTCCACTCAGTCCCCATGGCTTTAAGTCTAATACTACCTCAGAGCCTTTGCACATGCTCCTCTCATTGCCTGGAACTTTCTCTACCCAACCTCACCACGCCAAACATACTTTCCTGAATTCCTTTCCTTCTTTCAGATCAAGGCCTCTCATCCCCTTCCAAAACCATTAGCCCTAGTTGATGCCCCTACAGTTTCCTGTGTCGACATCTGTCTCTGTTCTTCTTAATAATTCACTCCATCATTTTTCTGTTTATCTGTTTCTTGCCTGACTTCCCACCAGACTGTACAATACCCAAGGACAGGGATTTTATCTCATCTTTCTTGTTCTGGCTCAGCACTTGGCACAACATTCAATAAACAAATCAGTGAATCCCTGAGTCATCCAGCCAGAAATGACTTTAGCCATCATTTAATCCATTTATGTTGCTGTAACAAAATACCTTACACTGGGAAGACTTCTAAACAACAGAAAATTTATTTTTCACAGTTCCGAAGCCTGGGAAATCCGAGATCAAGGCCCTGGCAGTTGGGTTTCTGGTGGGCCGCCATTCTGCCCCGCTGATGGCACCTTCCGGGCCGTGTGCACACGTGGTGGGTGGAAGGACGAAGGCAGTGCTCCTGCGGCTCTTCATAAGGGCACTAAGCTCACTCACGAGGGCTCAGCTCCTGCTGACCCAATCTCCTCCTAATGCCCTTGCATTGGGGCTCAGGCTTTCAACAAATAAAAGTTTTGAATGTCGCACACCATAGTAATCATCGTCTACTCCCACAGCTGAAGCCCGGGAGGGAACGATGGGTTCGGCGGAGTCAAGAAGAGACCCCACCCCACCGCACCATCATCTGAAAGCCCGAGACTGGGTATCCTGACGAGAGGCAGAATTCCCAGGGGCAGTGACATTGGAACACGGGCAGGTGCTCTCATCCTCACCGTACCCATTTTACAGATGAAGGCACAGGCTTGAGAGAGGCTGTGAGCTGCCGGGAGCGGTTGAGAGAGACTGGCAGGCTGCTCTGACTCCGCAGTGGGTCGGCGCTGAACCGGCTGACGGGCGGCGGGGCTGCAGGCGGACGCGCCACTGGGCGGACGGACGGACGCCAGTTTTTTTTTTGGCTCTCTCTCTCTCTGTCTGTCTCCGGGACACCCGGGCCGCCCTTCGGAGGTGAAATCGGGGTCGTCGCCCTAGGCCCGCCCGTCCGATCACTCCCGGGCTAGGCGGGACCCGGGGCCACGCGGGACCGACGGACCTGTAGAAGCGCAGACCCGCACTCTGGAGAGGAGCTGCCACCTCTGCACCCCGTCACCATGGTAACGCCTGTCTCTCTCTGTCTGTCTCCGGGACACCCGGGCCGCCCTTCGGAGGTGAAATCGGGGTCGTCGCCCTAGGCCCGCCCGTCCGATCACTCCCGGGCTAGGCGGGACCCGGGGCCACGCGGGACCGACGGACCTGTAGAAGCGCAGACCCGCACTCTGGAGAGGAGCTGCCACCTCTGCACCCCGTCACCATGGTAACGCCTGCCCTGGCTTGGACCGCCGAACTCTGTCCCTTTTCTGCTGGGCACGACTCTTCCGAACCCTCTGTGAGGCCGGGTAGAGCCCCACTTTTTATGCTGAACTCATCCTCAGTACCTCAACCCTCTGTACCTGGCCAGGGTTCGGAGCTTAACTGTCCACACCCCGGAAGGGTGAGAGGGTGCCCGAACCCATCACTAGCCGCGTCTTCTTCTCTGGCCTCTCTGCATGCGCAAAGTGGATGGAGTAAGATTCGATAGCTTGTAAACTTTCAGGCTGCCTCAACTCTTAGCACAGAGCTGGGCTTGACTCCTTGCTCTTGAGCCATGGACAAAACTTGGAGTAGTTTTGCATTTTAGAATTGGGGCTGGCAGTGTTATTATCCCAAAGTGGATAGGGAAGGAGGTCAAAGTCACCTCCCAGGGCAGCCTAGCAATGCAGGGCGGGGTGGGGGGGGCTATGGGGCCGAAAATGGAGGAGAGAATAGTTGAAGAAAACCTGGGCTGGTTTTTCTATGTACACTCGGGTCTGGAATGTCAGATGTGTATGTCGTTCTGATGTGGGGCATTCCCAAGGGAATTGCATAGAAAAGTACCCTGGGGAGGAGGCAGAGGGAGGACAGTTCCTCCATACCTGGGCTTTCCTGACAACTGGCATGGGCACTCTGAGAAGGTGGGGACGCTCAGGGGAATTTTGTCTGTGTACACTTGTGCCAGTATCTGGGAACAAGGAATCAAAGAAAAGTCTGTTTTCAAAAGAATCCCAGCCCAGCTGCAGACAGGCCAAGGAGCCCAGGGTGGATTCACAGCAGCAATTTTCCAAATCGCAGGGGATTTGGGAAAAGGGTTGTGAAGACAGGCCGGAACATTAACCCCTTGACTGTGATCCACTGTGGTGGGTTTGTGAGCATTTTCAGTCATGTGCTCATCCGCCCATGACGATTCTATACAGAGATGTGTTTGCACACACCCCTGCACACACCAAAGCACAGTCCCACCGACTCACACGCCTGAATACATGGGCCATTTCACACACACAACCTTGTCCACCTACTGTCCCACACTGCCAGAATACGGGCATACATCTGTGCACATACACACACACACACACACACACACACACACACACACACATCATAAAACCACACACACACACACACACACACACACACACACACATACATTGCAAAACCAGGCACCTGCATCCATACACCAGCAGGACACCTGGACACACTCACTGTTCTCAGAGTTTCTTGAAAATGCATCCTAAACTAGTGATGGCCACCTCTCCCTACGAGAAGGCCCTGTGCTAGGTGCTTTAAACCCAGGAGCTCATGTCATTTGCAACAGCTTTAAGTGTAGTCTTGCTGGTATCTGTAACCCACTGATGGGGACCTGACATTCTCAGGTCCAAAGCCACTGAACCTCCGGAAGTGCAAGTTAGGACAGATACCCCAGAGCCACAGTCTGTACCAAGTATTCTCCAAATCTCTTCTGGTCTTGGACCTAATCCAGTTATTAGAAACTAGAAACTACTCACCAAATCCCAGACCTTTGCATCAAGATTCAAACATTGGGATGCCCTACTCAAAGGTTGAGCAAGTCTTTCCTGAGCAGGTATGGTGGGCAGATTTTCCTCCCTACTCTAATTTTAAATATTGAAGCCCACTTCTCTGACCTCACCTCTGTGCTCCAGCGACTCTGGCTTTGGTTCACAACCTGTTATGGTCCATGCTTTCTCCTACACCAGGGTCTTTGCACATGCTATTCCTGCTGGGAGAAGCACCACCTTTATCTAAGGAATTCCTGTTTACCTAGAATTCTCCACCGAAACACCAGCTCCTTAGTAAAGCTTTTGATGATTTCCCTCTAATAAGAGCATTGTCATGTATCCCTCCCTCGTGGCACCCATTATAGTTGTAATTTTTGTGAAATTATTTGATTAATAGATGTCTAGTGCTTGGGGCCAGCTCACTGTGAGAGAATCTTATAGCAAAAGGGCTTGAGACTCATCCATTCTCACATTTCCCCAATTTCAGTGTCATTGGACAAAATAGGAAAACAATAAAATCTATTTGGCCAATATTTTTTCTTTAAATGAAGTTATTTTATAAATTTCAAATATATCTGAGTAGGTAGTTGTATAAATCACATTTTTGGGGGGTTACCAGGGATCAAACTCAGGACCTTGCACTTTCGAGGCAGGCGGCAGAACCACTGAGCTAAATCCCTGGCCCCTGAGTAGGTAGTTTTATAAGTTGAAAGTTACTGTATAAATATGCACAATGAAGGCAGCCCCTTGTCAGTAACCCTGGCTGGGTGGGGCTAACTTCAGGCCATTCCAACTCAGCACTCTTCCTTGGCCAAAAGGAGTAGTGGTGATTGAGATGCTTGAGCTGTCCTCAGGGCACGGTGGCCCTTGGGCTGGGGATTTAGCTCAGTGGTTCTGGTGACTGCCTCACAAGTGCAAGGATTTGAGTTCAATCCCCCGTACCAAAAAAAAAGACACGGTGGCCCCAGTCTGAGTCTTTCTCCTTGGTGTCATCAGAAGGACTAGGAGACAACCGAATAACTTTTTTGTGTGATTTTGTGTCAAGTCCGTGTCCACCCAAAACTTGTCATGTGGTCCTCCTGAAATGATACATCCTATGCTTCAAAAAAAAGTACATCCAGTTTAATTCATTCAGTGTTGCCAAAGAGCTGGCCACATGGTGGTTCCTGTCCAAGCCTCTGGTGTGTGCCAGGCCCCTGTGCCAGGCTTCTGAGGGCTCGAGGTTCATAGGAACAGGGGCTTGTTTGCTGAGAGTTCTGGGCCATGTGATGGGTGGTGGGAAGCTGTCCCTCTTTCCACAAGCACATGAGTCATGAAAAGCTAAACAGAAGAGAGGCCGGTCCAGTAGGGCTGTGAAGGGTGAACAGGAGCTCACTCAGTCTGGGGAGAGGTACAATCTAAGTCAAAAGTGGTGTGTACTTGGGAAGCAAGTGTTTCCTTAGGTGGAGCCCCAGCCATGGGTTCTGGGCATGGGGAGACTTTAGATGCACTTAGATGAGCATGTTTTTATAGCTTTTCATCTTAATGAGTATTAGGAAGTAATTAAATCAGCAGAAGTCCTGACAAATAATAAATAAATTTAAGTAGAAAACAAATAGACAAATATTAAGTAAATGAGAATTTATACATATTAAACAAATAACAAACAAACATGGCAAGAAAACCTTGTATCTGGGGCACATGGATGATTGGGAATTCCTTGGCTAGAGCATAATGTATGGTTAGAAGAAGCAGGAAAGGTAAGCTGAGAGAAAACAGGCCACCAGCGATTTGGTCGGCAATAGGGAGCCACCTGACATTGTTGAGCAGTGGAGGGTCACGACTAGGTCTCTATGTAGGTAAGGCCATTGTGATGGCCAAAGGGGACCCTGGGCTGGTACTCAGATTCATATCCCCACTTTATCACTTACTAAAGGAGACTTGGTCTCAGTTTCATAAGCTGTAATATGAGAACAAGCCCATCCCATAGAATCTTTGGGACAATAAAATATAATAACGCATGGAAAGTGCTTAGCACAGGCCAGACCCCAAAGACTGGCTTGAGAAGAAGTAGCTCTAGTTGTAACTGTTGCCATTATGTGGCTTGGGTGGGAGACAGTGAGTCTGAGGGCAGAGGCAAAAGGAAGAGGGAGAGAAAGAAACAAGCCTAAGGCTAAGGTTGACAGAGGTGGTGACCTGCTGGAGGTCACACATGTGACATGCTGTGACGGAGCTAGACTCGAGCAGGAGTCGTCTGGTGCCTACCCACTTCTTGGCTTACTGCAGTTTTCAAAGTTGCTGTTTAATAAAGAGCCAATTTTTGCTCATACTTCCACCCACACACAAATATTAAAAGGGATTTAAAACAGCAGAAGTTTTAATTGGATGTGAGCAAGAACTTTCTGGCAGCCAGAGGCTGGTTTTAGAACCTCAGCCTAGACAAGTTCAAGAGGAATGGCCAGGTAGTGGAGGCCGGACTGGAGGTCAAGACCAACCTCACACCTGCTGGGCTGCATCTGGTTCACAGATGTATTTGCTTTGGCCAATCTTGAGAGATTTTACTTAAAAATCACTAGGCACGTGGGCTGGGGATTTAGCTCAGTGGTTCCGCCTCCTGCCTCCACCTCCTGCCTCGCAAGCACAAGGACCCAAGTTCGATCCCCCATACCAAAAAAAAAAAAAAAAAAAAAA
>NW_022900934.1:21042699-21080458 GCF_012274545.1 Fukomys damarensis
AAAAAAAAAAAAAAAAAAAAAAAAAAAAAAGTCGCTCAACCTGGTAGCGCTGGGCCAAAGCCGCAGGCATCTGGTGCCAATGAAGTGGCATGTGCACTCCATGTCCCCTGATACCAAGCTGATCAGAGCCCTCACCAAGGGGCTGGAGGGGTCCCTGTCTCACACGGAGGCTGCCTCTGTCTTCCATGTCCCCTGCCAGGTCCCTGGCGCAGACTCTCCCGAAGCAGGGAGGTGGGAGGTGGATGAGACCTTTTGAAACTTTCTCACCAACTGAGGTTGAGCAATGTCAACTGAGGACAGCAGATTACACTTAGGACCCACATTCCAGCTCCAAATCTCTGCCAACCTGCCTCTGTTTCGATCTAGAATGCTCCCACTTGAAGAAGGAGAAAGATCTACCCAGTGCTTCCCTTTTACAAGTGGGGAAACTGAGGCGAGGGTCACCTGGCAAGTCAGGGGCAGACTTTCACTTTCCCTGCACATTTCTGCCACAGAGGGAATCAAGGGTCAATGGGAAGGCTTCCTAGCTCAGCTTTTCTCAGCCTTCTCTCTTTCCCAGCAAGGAGGCAGCTGATGCTAAATGAAACCAAAATTTTTGCATGTTGGAGTAAGTGGATAAATCTGGATCTTTAAGAAACATTCAGCCCACATCACAGAAGGCCCAGCTAACAACATCTGGTGAGACCATTTAAAAAGGCCCCAGTCTTAAAAATACACAAAATCACACTTTTATTTTTTTCTCCCAATTATAAAAGCTATACGAGCTGGTTACAGAACATTTGGAAAATCCAGCGAACTATGAAAATTAAAACGCTGCCTTATGAGGCCCCTTCCACTCACAGCCCTTGAGGTAACTGCAGTTAACACTTTATTTAATGCCCATTTGGACTGTGTCTGGGCTCATACGCATTCTGTAGATCAAACTGTATGGGAATTCTTCGTTAAAAAATCTATAATAAAGATGTGTCCTGTCGTGCGGGGAGTCAGGAGGAAGAGGAGGGATGGTAGAAATCTTTTGTATATTGATCTGGGTAATGGTACAGGGGTCTGCATATAGGTGAAAATATATCAACCTGTACATTTTGTATCTGTTCATTTTGCTTGATTAAAATAGACTTAAGATGATGATAAATAGCAGTTCATTGCAAAGACATTAAAATAGAAGTATATGGACACAGCTGCTTCCTGCCCTGACATCACCCTTGTGAGTAGCCAGTTTCTGTGTCCTCCAGCACCATTCGAATGTCCCCATGTCAGCCTAGAAGATCAAGAGCACCATGTAGGGGCCAGGCATGGCCTGGTTGTGCAGGTCCAGGGTCCACACAGCAGCCCCTTCCTCTGGCCCTAGGTTGTAGGGGAGGGGGCTGGAAGGTGGTATTGGCTCCGGCTGGTCTCGCCTTCTCCTTTTCAGCTTCACACCCTCCGCAGTTCCTGCCGAGGAGCAGCTAAAGGCCTGCCAGGCTGCCGCATTGGGAAGGAATGGAAACACGTCTATTAAGTTTCATGGAAATCACTTTGAGGGGCTCAGGTCTGGCCAATGGCGTTCAGGTTCCTATGGTAGAAGGCTGGGCTGCCAGGTTGATTTGGGATGGCGAGTGGCCAGTGTTCCGTTCTGCAGCCACCAGGGCCTCCTTCATCGTGATCTCCCCCCCACCCCCACACTTGGATACTTAGGAGCCCCTGGAGTTCAGGCCTGTAGCAGGTAACACACTGGCGCAGAGTGCAGAGCTCTGTTAACTTGGAGCAGTCTCGCATTTTACTGGCCACCCGTAAATGATTACACTGCGTGGAGACACGAGCCAATTTGTGAAGGCCAAGGGCGTTTTAGTCCGAGAGACTTGCTCTTCCAGCGGTAAACAGTTTCTTTAGGCCCCACTGGAAAGTGGGAGGCACAGGCAGCTGCACAGGCCACCCCTGTGGCGGGCGATTCCCCAGCAGAGCAGGCAGCAGGAGGCAGGGAAAGGCCGCTGACTCAGCTGACCCAGGTCAGGGTGGGAGCGCAGTTTCTGTCTCTCTCCTTCTCTGTGACCTTGAGCAAGGTCAGCCCTCCCTGTACCTGTTGGGGTCTGACCTCGCAGCCTGGGCTGAGCAAGAGAACACAAATTGCAGGCCTGATGGATAGCAGATGCCTGGGGAACTGCTGTTATTACTGCGCTGATGGTAGCAGATTCAGGAAGGTGCCTGTCTTCCCTCAGGGTGGGACCGGAGCTTCTGGCAGGGTGGGTAAAAATAGATGACAACAAGAACAGCAGCTGCAGTGCCTTTTGGTTTTTCCCGAGACCCTCTTGTGCCCTCAGTATCTCCTTGCATCTCCAGGACAATCAGCTGAGCAGGCTGTGATGGAGACTAGAATTCCACTTACAGATGGGGAAACTGAGGCACATTAACCAGAGACAGTGTATGTCACTGCCTCCTAGATGTTGGATGCAGCTTGTAGCTAGGTCATCAGATATATCACAGACCAGAAGTGAATGACTTGATATATAGTTATACATATGTGTAATAAATATAAATATTTATTTATATAAATAACATCAAACCCACGCAATGAACTAATGCATCTGTGTTCTATCCGTACAAGTTGACACAGGTTTTTCTATTTATGGTGGCGATGTGACACTAACTGCTATAGGACTACAAGAATATCAGTAATGACTGGTACTTAATGAGCACCTACTAAACGTTAGTCCTGTACAGAGAATTCACATGTACAATCCCACTGAATCTCTATCAACTATTTAAGTCGGGTACCATTACGATCTCTGTTCTACAGCTAAGGAAACTGAGGCATAGGGAGTTCAGTAACTGTCCTGGTCAAACCCATCAGTAGGAGACAGAAGTAGTGTTTGAACCCTAGCAGTCTGGCTGGGTTTTGTCTGTGCATTTTTAAAGAAGTGGACCTGAAGAAAAACAGGGTAATAGTACAAAAGTCGTTAAAAGCAAAGAATATCATGAATGTGACAATGAGTGGTGAGCTTCTGCAAAGCGAAACCAACTTGGCCTCGTTTAATCTGCATGGAGGGAAGAGGCCCAGAAAGCGAAGGGTCTACTCAAGGCTGGATGGCAGTCACGTGTGCTAAGGTCCAGAAGAGGCAGGATGGAGGGAGGAGGTGTGCGGCAGGGGAGAGGCCCGAGTCTGGTGGACTCGGTGTGCTCATGTACTCACAGAGGGCAGTTGAGGGCCTCTGTCCCGTTTCCCACTGCTGAACTAGGATCGCAGGGGTGGGCACCGTTGGGGTCTGACCTTGCATGGTGAGGGCTGGGGGCACTGGAGGAGGCGTCAGGCTGGACGAGCCTTTCCCTGTGCTGCCACAGTGAAGACCCTTTGCCCCTCCTGGAAATGTGCACTGTGGGCATCAAGTCCCTGTCAGCAGTCACCCCTCGGTCCATTGCCGCACCAGGACCCAGACCCTCTTTCCTCAGAACGGGGCTGTAGACGTTCCTTCCTTCCTTCAGTCATCACCTGCTCATTGTGAGGGAGGCCAGCCCAGGGCTTGGCCGTGCATGGGCTACAAGTGGAGAAGGACTTGGGCCTCTGCTGTGTGCCCGCCAGGCAATCTTGCTGGATAGAGCCACATCCTCCTACTCAAGGTCCCTGTTCTGTTTTCCTGTCTGTCTCTCAAGGCCTCATTCAGAAAGGGGACCCTTCCCGCCTAGTAAGCTCTGCCTTTTCAGGGTCTTTCTTCATTTCCACCCCTAAGCCCCTTAGCCAGAGGGCTCCCAGCCAGGCTTCCTTTAGTTTCTCTAAGAGTTGAAAGTCAGAATCCTCAGGTCTCATTGCAGCTGTTGCAAACCTCTGGGCTTGTCCAACTTGCCTATTTTATAGATGTAAAATGTGGTTCAAGGAAGGACACTAGGTTCATCCCGAAACACAGTGTACTGGGCACTTACTTTGTGCCAGCCCCTGGGCGGGTGTGGAGGACCCAGAGGGAAGAGAAGCCAGTGTGCAGTGTTTTCTGTCACTCCTGCAGCAAATGATCACACACAGATAAGCCTGCAGTAACACAGATTTATCATCCTGCAGTTCTCCGGATCTAGAGGCCTTGTGGGGATAAGATTCCAGGTGACAGCCGGGCTGCATTCTTCTCTGAAGGCTCTCGGGGGGAATCCATTTACTTGCCTTTTCCAGCTTCTAGGAGCCGACCACATTCCTTGGCTCTTCCTCTGTGTTCAGAGCCAGCACATGACTTCTATGTAATCCTGCTTCCATAGTCACGCCCCCTCTCACTCTCCTACTTCTGAGGGCTCTTGGGAATGCAACGGCCCACCTGCAGAGTCCAGGAGAATCTCTGCTGTGTGGCCCGCTGATTAGCAACCTTAATTCTAACTGCAATCTTGGTCTGCCATTGTCTGCAAGGTAATACCGTCCTCAGTTCTGGAAATTAGGATGTAGGCATCTTCAGGCTCTTCTGCCCGGCACACCTGCCGTCCGGGAGCGGCCATCCGCATGGGAGCTGCTAGCATAGGGGCGCTGTAAGAGAAGAGCTCAGGAAAGGGGACGTCTGATCTCCTAGCCACAAGGGGACAGGTTTGAGGTCAGAGAAGACCTGAAGGAGGTGAAGGATGACCTGAGCCTCAGAGAACAAGGAGCTGGGAAGAGGAGGGCACTCAGGAGGAAGGAAAGGCCTGGAGGTGAACGAGGAGACACTGGTGACCACTGTGGCCAAAGCTTGGAGAGGGGCCATGAGCTTGGGGCTGAGCACAGTGCCCAGATCCGAGGGAGCTGGATGCCTGGAGGCTGATGCTTCCTGGAGGCAGCCGGGAACCCTCGAGGGATGTTGAGCAGGGCACTGACAAGGTCAGGTTTATTTTGGAGAAAGGTCACTGTGATGGCTGCAGTGAGGAAGATGAGGGGCTGGTGACCAAGGAAGAGACAATTCCCTGGAGGAGACGGTGGAGGCCCAGCCTGTGCAGGGGCAGGGAATGAGGAGCACTGTGTACTGAGGGAGCTCTTGGAGGAAGGGAGATGGCATGGAGCGTGGCTGAGGGCTGTTGGTGAGTCAAGAAGCAGCTGAAGGAGGCAGAGCCTCAGAGGCTGCCTGGATGGGGCCATCGCTGGGGAGGAAAACAGGGTTTGGGAAGTTGCTGAGTTGGGGGTGATGTGCTGATGGTCTCTGCCTGACTGACCACTGGAGGAAGTCGTTCAGGAAGCAGCTGGGTCTATGCATCTGGAGCTCTGGCTTATATCTGTCAGTTATTGCTGTGTAACAAACCACCCCAAACTCAGTGAAACAATCACTTAGTGCCACCGACACATCCGCTGTGGACCGGGGGGCCTGATCTGTGCGGTCCACCTCTAAACTGTAGGTCAGCCAGATGATGGGATTTGGGGGACTGACTTCTTTCCCTTGGACCCTGACCCTTATGACTCCTCGTGTTCCTCCATTCCTCATCAGACCAACAGATGGCATCTGCAGCAGGCAAGACAATGAGGACATCTTGAGGAACAGGATTTAGGCAGAGCCAACAGCCAGTGCCAAGTCCCTGAGCTGGGACCGTGCTCGGTGTATTTGAGGAATAGGAAAGAAGGCCACGGTGGCTGGAGGGGCAAGGATGGGAGGTGGTAGAAGAGGAGGTTAGAGACTTAGCAGGGGCTTTCTTGACATGGGACCTGGAAGGTTACAGATAATGACCACGGGCCTTTGTATCATTGTCACTATTACTTTCATTCCTCTCCTCTTGTTCCCCACAGGACCCTCCATCACTGGATGCCGCCATCCAGCACGCCCTGGCAGGCCTCTACCCGCCTTTTGAGTCCACTGCGCCCATTGTCCTGAGTCAGGTGTTCCGGCTACTGGACTCTGACTTCCAGGGGGATGGGCTGAGCTTCCTCCTAGATTTCCTGATTCCCGCCAAGCGCCTGTGTGAGCAAGTGCGTGAAGCTGCCTGTGTAAGTCAGCAGGGATGAAGAGCCAGGGCCAAGCTCCCCCAGAAGCTCGTGGGGCAGGAGGGGAGCAGGGAAGGAGGTGGGCTGCTGTGTGTCATGTCTCACAGGCAGAACTGAAGACATGGGGTGGCTTTCCAAGTGACTCCCAAGTGGAGTGGGAGCATCACCTGGCCTTTTACCCTCTGATATCTGGGGCTCACTGGCAGGAAGGGAGGCCTACAGATAGGCATCCTTGGAGCCGCCCTGGCATTGAGGAGCCTGCATGGGGCTGGAATGTGGTCATCACCAGGCTGCCTTGGCCCAAACGAAGCAGCATCCACAGAAATAGCAGAGAATGTGCCACAGTTTCTCTGGAGCCCTCGGGCATTAGGGCTTTTGCTTTTGTCCCTGGAGATTCCTTCAAACTCAAATCTCAAGAGGGCCTCTTTTAGGGCAAAGAGGAGAGAAAAATATTTTAGGCAAGACTTGGTAGCTGGAAATGACAGAATCCTCCCTTAGATCAGGCCTGAGGCGATTCACCCATCAAACACCTGAAGACACTTTCTCCCTGATTGCCAGTATCTTTCTTCCAGCTGGGTGCTCCAAAGCTGGGCCCATGAAAGCTCTAAGATTACTTCCTGCCCTGAAAGGAAAATGAACTGTTCCTGAGCAGCTACAGAGAGAGAAATCTCAAGGAGCCCGGCATGGTGGCACATGCCTATAATCCAAGAACTCTGGAAGTCTAAGTCAGGAGTTTCATAAACAAGCCCACAGCCTGGGCAACTTAGTGATTTAGCAAGGCCTTCTCAAAATTTAAAAATTTTTAAAAATGGGCTGTAGATGTAGCTCACTGTCAATCTTGAGTGCCACCAAAACAAATGAACAATAACAACAACAACAACAACAACAACAAAACCACCTCAAGGAAAGATCCTGATCGGCCAGGCATAAATCACGTGTCCATTGCTAGACCAATCACTATGTCCAGAGGAACAGGGCATTAACATTAGCCACACTTGAGTCATGTGCCTGCCTGCCTCTGTGGTGAGAGGATGAGACTTAAGAAAAAGGTGGGTAGATCTCTGAGGGGATCAAGTCCTCAGAAGCCCAGACAGGCAGTGCCCACACTCCTCACAGATTTGCTAACTGTTCCCTGCACTGCTGTTATTTAATACCCACCCCCTGCCACTCTACCTCAAGACCCCCAAAGAGTGCCTTAGGTCCACCAGCCTTTCCTGGGTTGCTCCTACCTGTCTGGGATGTAGCCAACAAGGAGCACAGTAAGGATGGAGACTGTGCGTGTTGTTCAGGAACCAGGGTGGAGATGGTCAGGAGCGGGCAGAAGAGAGATCATCTGTTCAATCTGTACCACACAGGGCCCAGCACATAGGGATTTTCTACGCATAAGAATTGGTCCTGTAGGCTTCTCCTCCAGGAACTTCTCATGGAAGTGTGTGCAGCCACCTATGCGCTGGAATTATTTCACTCAGAGCCTCTCCAGCCTCATTTCCTCTCTTGGACAAGCCACACAACCGCCACTTCCTGTATTGGGCCATTAAAACCACATCTACAGTGCTCCGTCCCTCAGTTTGCTCAGTGACATGGTCACGGCCTTTCTGTACTTTCATTTTTAATTATAGGCAAATCCAATTTGACTGGAATTACAGGCCAACTCATGTCACCACAGCAGGAGGGTGCACTGTGGGATTCACAAGAGGGCCTCCGGTGTTAGCTACCCACATTTGAATCCAGGCTTCATCATTTTGAACCTGGGGACCCATGTCACCTCGCTGAGCTTCAGTTCCTTGTGTGAATTTTAATAAATGATTAGCTAACGTACAGGTGACACCACAGGTGGCCTGGAGTCTGGCAGCAGTGAGTGCTCTTAGCTGTCGCTGGTTTTCTCCAGCTTCCTCATTTGCCTGTTGGAAATTAGAGTGCAAGCTCTAGGTCTCCTCTCCATCACCCAGAGACACCCACCTTCAGATGCAACCCACCAGGGTTTGGGGACAGGCACATCACACTCCCACTAGAAGAACTCGGCAGAGTCCTGCTTTTGCTACTTCTCAGCTGACTTGGAAGCAACTATTTCCCCTCTGTGAGCCTCAGTGGTCACGCGTGTAAATGAGAATAATAATGCTTGAGCAGCCTGAGTTACTGTGAGTCGAACAGGACTAACACAGCTGTCACCTCATTGCTGCTTCGCTGGTTGTAAAATCCAGGCTGGGCTGTTTAGTCTCATTCTAGGAGGTGGGGAAGGCATTCGTAAGACGTGGGGGCTGTATGGAAAGGGAGGCGTCACTCATGCTCAGGAAAGATCACGGATGCAAAGGTTTTGGAGACAGCCAGATCTGCAGGCCACAGGTAGGGGCTAGTTTATCGCCTCGGGGAACAAACACAGTCAAATCTCACGCTTTCCTCAATTAATAACATCAGGAAACACCTGTTCCTTTAGTCACTCTCTGGGGATCTTCCATACAGGCATCCAAGTTGTATAAAACTGGGACTTACTGAAGCCAAACGCCAGGCAGAAATAGATAGGTGTAGTTTCTTGTCAACGCTTAACTGTTCCATGTAGCCCCATGGAGAGGGGATCACTCAGGTCTGGCCTGCTCCAGGGTGACTTGCTGTGTCTGTCTATTCAGAGAATTTCTGGCACCTTTGTTTGACATATATATGTTTTGCCTCACTTGCCATGTCCTTACCCTCTAATGGAAAATTAAATAAATAACAAACAAATAAATGATTACCATTCAATCCTGGAATGACTCTGGGGTCAGAATGAAAGAGTGAAGTGGCTTTTTCAAGGTGACCTGAAGCTAGTGGCAGGGCCAGATCTCCTGGCTTCTCATTCAGCATGGCTCCTGCTTCATGCTGTCACCTCTCTACTTAGAACTAGAGGAGGAAATAAATGCAGCAAATGATTTTTTTATATCTTCACACAAAAATCCCACAATTTAAAAAAGGATAAGTGTTGTTCAAAGGAGAGAGAATTAATATTTATTGAACATTTACCTATTATATGCCAGGTGTTGGACTGGTTTTCATATCACTTAACCCTCATACTAAGCCACCAGTACTAATGTAGTTTATTATTCCTATTTGCAGATAGAGAAATGAAGACTCTGAGCAATTAAGTACTACTCACAGACTTTCAACCCAGTGTCTCCCTGGGTTACAGTGGAGGGCTATGGCATGAACTCGAAGACAAGGGGAGGAGGCATGAGCAGAGCAAGAAGGTCATCAGGGGAAAGGCACCTGCTAAATAGCACCTGCTTTCAGAGCATCTTCCTTTGGGCCACTAGGCTGTTTTCAAGGTCAGGGCCAAGACCAGGGTGAGGAAAGAGAGGAAGCCTTGCCCAGCCCAGAGAGTGAGGGCCTCCTCAGTGCCACATCCCGGTTGCCTCTCTTGGCTCCCACAGTCCCTGCTATGTCCAGGATTCCATGTGGGTGAGGGAAGGAAGCAGATCTGAGGGTGAGATCTTGATGTGTCCTTCCCTCTGCAGGCTCCCTACACCCACCACCTCTTCCTGCACGAGGGCTGGCCACTCTGCCTGCGGGATGAAGTTGTGGTCCACTTGGCTCCACTCAATCCCCTCTTATTGCGCCAGGGTGACTTCTACCTCCAAGTGGAGCCCCGGGAGGAGCAGTCCGTCAGCATGGTGATCAAATGCCTCTCCTTGGACCTCCGTACAGTGGACAAGAAGCCCATTCCTGAGTCATCCCACTCTCTGATTTTCACTCAAGAGTGGCTAGAAGCTGTCAACAGTGACTTTGAGGGAAGACCTTTGCACAACTGCCTGGTGGCTTCAAACAATGGGATTGCCCCTGTGCCTTGGACCAAGATCGCCAGCCCAGAGTTTGTGGATGGTCGACCCCAGGCAATGACAGTCCCTTCACCTGCCTGGGACTCCCTTCCACTGGAGGCACCTGATCTGAGTAGCTCCCAAGAGCTGCACCTGGCCAGCTCCACAGGCAGCTGGGTGCTTCTGGCCCAGAATTCTGTCAAGGAAATGGGTAGGACATCTAGGAGCAAGTATCCGGGACTCATCAAGGTAGAGAAAACCAAGCCTGGGGAGGAGGCCTTCAAGATGGACAGTGGGCTCAGCCAGGCCTTAGAGGGAGACTACGTGGCTCTCCTGGACTTTTCCCAAGAAAATACAGGAAAGTCTCCCAGGAGGGAAGTAGAGGTGCCCAGTGGGTATAGTTTGGGGGCACTAGAGGAACTAGGTGGGACTAGGGAGATTCCTCTGTCTCAAAGGACACTGGCTATCTCGGAGCCTGATAGGGGCTTGCAAAACTGGGATTGTGCAAAGCCAGCAAACTCAGAGGAGGAGCCCAGTATTTTTGGATTGGAGAGAAAGGTCAAGCATAAAGGGCTTGCCCACAACTCAGAGAGACAGCCCTACCTTAGTGTTCCCAACGAGCCACTGGACTATGCCTCTGGCCTCTGGGCAGCTGTCTCAGAAGAGCCAACTATCTCCAAGATGCAAGAACCTCTGGCAAACCCAGAGACTGTGGTCCAGCTCAGGCCTGGACCAAGACAAGCATCTTCTCCTTGCCTGTCCCCAGCTTCTCCTGTGGGCGCAGCCTCTGAAACCAAGATGGAAAAGACCAAGCAGGGAGACAGAAGACTTCCCAAGCCCATGGACCATGTTAGTCAGAACACCTCCTCTTCTTCCTCCTCTGGGTCCTCCACTGTTGGGCTCAAATTCTCCTTTTTGAAGGGGCAGAGGCGATCTCCTGTGCCTCAGGACAGTACTTCGCTCCAGCATGATGGGCCTTGGAAAGTTCTGTGTTCATTGTACTCTCCCAAACCACACCGAGCCAAACCTCTGGAGAAAGGTAGGATGCCTATGTGTTCCACTGAGCATACCATCTGGATGAGGTCAGATCCTAGCTGGCTGTGGCTGTGAGGGACAGGGACCCGCCCAGGCAGGCTGGGTTTCATTGGTTTAGTACACAGTGCAGCATGTTAAGGTCCTGGAAGTTTCACAGGTCTGGAATTACATAAGGCTGTGTGACACCCCTCCGGGTACTTAATCTCTCTGCATTCAGATCTGTGTGATAGGGTTCTCACCTACTTCACAAAGATGCTTTGATGGTTCAAAGAGATATTGGAAATAAGGAGCCAACACAATGCCTGGCTTATAGGAAATCGATGATAGTTAGAGTCCCCCCAGAAAATCCATCTTCTGTTTAATGTCCTTTTCTTTGTTATTGTTTTTCCCCAGATGGAACAACTCAGACAAAAACATCTGGCCCTGTTGCTGACTCAGACCTACTGTCTGGGAAGAAAGCTGGCTTCCCAGAAGCTGCGGCAGGCCCCCCAGAAAGAGGCCCTGGCCTGGAGGAGGAGCCCTTAGGGCCTGAGCCCAGGATTAGGACCATGTGTGCCGAGGTCTTCCACTCCAGGATAGCCTGCCTGCCAGGTTCCGGGGGACTCGCAGGGGTGGGTGGGAGTGGGGGTGGGGATAGCTGGAAATCCCAAAGCATCCTCAGGTACTGGTGGGCGAGGAGGACATGAGAAAAGCCCAGAAGGCCATGTTTCATCTCTGGAACTCCATTTCCTCATCCTTCCATGAAGGATTTGAATGAGTTGTAAACAGTTTCTAGGTATCCATCTATTCATCTGTCTGTATTTCTGTTATCACTCCCTCCATCCACCCATTTATCAGACTTCAGTGAGAGCCAAAGTGGCTGTTGGGTTTCCTAGAAGCAGAGCTGGGACATGGATCCTTGCGAATGTGATTTATTGGAGGAGGGATCCCAGGAGAGGAGGCCGGAAGCTGGACAGTGGAGCCGAAGGAATAGCAAGGCTGTGGTCTGCCCCTATGGGGAGCTCTGGAGCACGAATCACACTGTCCAGTTGGCTCCATCTTAAGGTATATGGGGCTGGCTTTATTTTTTACAACTGGATTGGTCAAGCATTCACTGTGGACTGATCCTGGGTGTGTCAGTCGTTATCTGCAGACTGAGCCTGGGTGTCAGCCATCCACTGTAAACTGATCCTGAGTCTGTCTGTCATCAACAGTAAGCCGATCCTGGGTGAGTCAGTCATTAACTGCAGGTGGAACCTGGGTCTGTCAGCCATCAACTGAAGCAGACTGGACAGGGCTGTGGTGAGCCAGTCATCCAATCCAGCCAAGGGCAGTTCTTCAGAAAGCAGGCATCTGTGGGCCATTTATTGCCACTACTTCCAGCCTCTGGGGCATCAGTGCTCTTCTGCCTGGGTGGCTTTTGGCAAGAGCACTAACAGCATCCAATACTGAAAGTGTTTATTATTCTTTTTTAATTTATTCAATAAATATCTACTAAGCCCTGGGGATTTATGAGGGAACAAGTCTGATGTGCTTTCTGCCTTCAGGAAGCCTATCATCTAGTGGTAGAGAAAATTGGAAAGGTCGTAGCAACACAATGTATGGTGACAGTGAGAAGGACAGGGGCTGTGGGAGCAGATTTGGGGTCCCTGGTCCAGGCTTCTGGTGGGGAGAGACCTGGGAAGGCTTCCTGAAGGAAGTAAAGTACGGTCATAGAGTATGAGTTAGCTAGGTGTTAGAACAGGGTTCCAGACAGAGGGAACAGCATGTGCTACACTTGATCTTAGCCAAAAGGCAGAAAAGCGATAACATGTGCTAAGGTCTGGGAACACAAGAAAGCCCAGTGCTTTTTGGAAACTGTCCTGCAATTCTACTTCATTTCATACATCTTTAGAGGACCCTGGGCACTGTCCTTTCTCTTTGCAGCTCCTAGCGGGTATTACCTCTCTTTTTCCTTGTTTCCTTGTTGGAGGTTTGTTGAGTTTTTCGGTGGTCGTAGGTAACACCGTATTCGCCCCATAAACCCCAAGCTGTGCTCCCCATTTCCACCCGAGATGCCTGAGGCACATCCCAGTGTGGGCGCCACCACCTTGAGCTAGGCATCTGAGGCACTAATGGTCTGTTTCTGGCACCACCTGTTAGGCAAGGGCAACATCTGGGGCAATGGGGTCATCAGATGGACAGTGGCCAATACTGGCTGTATGCCCAGCCCTGGTCAGAAGGCACCTGGTGGGGAACCAGACCCACAAACTGGCCTCATGATCACTGAGTCCCATGAGGGCATGACCTGAGTGCTCGGGCCCTTTCTATTCAAAGTGCGATCTAGGGACTGATGACCTCGGTGTCACGTTGGAGCCTGGGGAGATGCAGAATCTGTCCTGCTGCTCAGAGGCTGCATTCTAGCAAGATCTGGGCATGCGGAATTTGAGAAGCTTTGCTCTAGCCCTCCCTCACTGGTCAGCCCGTCACAATCATCATGATCTGATCCGGTCATGTGCTAAACACAGGAGCGGCAGTCAGCTGCTTCAGACACCTCGGAGGGGCTCTTAGACCCCCGGGTCTCAGACAGGCTTACACGTGCATGGGAACCAGGGGTGGGGGCAGGTTGTACAGAGGGCAGGCAGTAGGGTGTCTTCCTGGAGGAGGTGGCATCTTGGTGAGCGTGGGGAGCAGAAGGGGTTTCACCAGATGGAGAAAGTAGGGAAGGGTGGACTTGGAAGCCAACCAGGGTGAGCAAAGGTGGGAGGTGAGGAGGGTCGGGCACACTGAGGTGACAGGTGAGCCATTCGGGTGGGGCCTCTGGTGAAAGAGGAGACAAATGTACCAGTTTGCTGGGTCAGCCGCTGTGCTCACTCCTGGTGGAAAGAGTGAGGCCCACAGCCTGGGTCCCAGGAATAGAACTCAGCTTGTCGGGAACCCAGGCCGAAAGTCTACGAGAGTAGAGACCAGGCAGTGGGCTGGGATGGGAACAGAGATAAGGTGCGTTTATCATGACTCCCATTCACCCAGCCTTCGCCTGTGTACGAAGTGTTCTCAGGAACTGCTCATGTCATCCTCAGAGCAACCTGAGCGGTCCAGTATTTTATTTGTCTTATCTAACAAATGAGACTGAGGTCAGAGGGGCACAAACTTGCCCAGAGACACACAGTGAGACAGGGCAGACCAAAGGCCCTGTCTGTGCAACCTCAGAGCTCGCTCTGCCTCCCAAAATACCCTCTACAGAAGGAGTCCCAAGGACAGTGAGCTGCCTCAGTGTGGAAAAAGAACTCAAAGAAGACTTTTCTCAGAAAGTGGCTTTTCAGCTAGGTCTTTGAAGGATGAAGGAGTTCAGAGTGCCCAGAAGGAAAGTAAGAGGGTTCTAGACAGAGGGATTGGGTGGGTAAAGGCCTAGAGCCCACAGGGAGGCTCCTACAGACCAGAGTTCCACCTGAGTTTATTTGACCATATGTGTTCTCTCTCCTCCAGGTGGTCGAGACAGGGCAGGGCGGCCCCTCCTTCTGGTGTCCACTGCAGAGGAGGCCTGGAAAGCACCATGGTGCACAGCCTCGGAGGTCACCAAGGTGCTGTCATACCTGTGCAGCATCCCCAGGTGAGGACCTGGACCACCCTGACCATTCCATTCCCTCCTGGACCCGCTGAGCCCAGAGCTCCTGACCAGACCGAGTGGAGAGGCCTGAGTCCACCCGTCCAGCTGGGTGCCCCCGGAGCGAGTCCTGAGCCAAATGCTGGGAGAGGCGGGACACCTCCAGCCCAGGCTGGCAGGAGAGAGGGACAGTGCGCAAGAAACCACCGTGGACGGGCGCCTTTCAGGAAAGCTAGTGTGGTGCAAGAAACAGATGTTGGGCATCTGTGGTTCTCAAACTTGAGCAAGTGTGGGAATCACTGTGGGGCTGGATAACCAGATTGCAGAGTTCCTGACTCAGCAGAGCTGGTCCGGGAGGGCTTGAGAATTTGTATTTCTAACAAGTTCGGTCTGGGGGAACCACACTTTGCAAATCCCTGTTGTAAACCCCTGGGAAGAGTGAGAAGGCTAAATTCAGCTGGAGAATCAGGGAAGTCTTCCCTGAAAAGGTGATGACAATTGAGTTATTATACGAATTATAAATATTTGTGAATGAATGAAAAAGGGGAAATGAATGAGAGAGAGAATTAAAGAATGGATGAGAGTGAAAGATGGTGACCCAGGATGACTCTTTGCACCTCCCCAATTCCTCTTGACCCCCATTCAGACTGCATGTTGGACAGACTGGAAGGGGCTCTTTCCCCTTGGAGACACAGCCCCAGCCAGGACAGCTTTAGGGCGCTATTGCTGGGGACTGCAGCTGTGGATTCCCAGCCCAGCCTGGAGTTCTGCTGGGGTAGGGGTAGAACCCTTTGGCACCTTCCCTCTGCCATCATTGCCCCTGCTGGTTGCTAGGATTTGTCTTCTTTTCCAAGGTAGAATGGCTTTTCTAGCAAGGGAAATGGGACCCCCTTTGCAATGCTGAGAAATGGCCACAGGAGTCAAGAGAAACAACCCCACTGCCTTGCTGGGAGAGCTTGGGGCAGTGACCTGTCCTCTCTGAGCCTCACCTATAACTGAGATGACCAGTGTGCTCTGAAGACAAATGAGGCTACGGATGACAGGGGTGGGGGACTGAACACCGAACTGTGGGGTGCGGTACCCACTAGGTTCCTGTGGGCTGGGCTGCTTTCCCTCTTGTGCTCTGAGCAGACATTAGCTGGGCACCTGCCCAGGGCCCACCTTCACACTAGGTGGAGTCAGGGCCCCAAGGGCTCCTCGCAAAGGCCACACCTCCAGGGCCCTCCAGGGTGATGGCAGAAACGGGTCTGCACATAAACCGTGGTTCCAGCACAGGCACAGAGGCGGCTGTGGCAGAGAGGTGAAGTCAGAGACCTCAGAACCGCCTCTCCCTGTCTACAAAGTCTCTCTGTGCCTCAGTTTCCCCTTCTAGGACAGTAGCAACAGCAAACGTTTACATCCTCTCACTGTATGCAGTGGATGGAGCTTTACGTGACCACACGCTTCAGTCTGCACACAGCCCCACCCGGCTGGTACTGTTAGTATTCACTCGACTCAGGAAGAGAAAGCAGCTCACCCTGGTCATCAGATACTAAGGGCAGCGACACAGCTCTGCGACCCAATGGACTCCTCTGGTTTTGTCTGTGAACTGGGTGATCACAAGGCTTGAAGGAAGTTGAGAGTTACTTCCCAAAAATCTCCGATCATCAGACCAGGGCCTGGGCAGCCCCACCCTCACCTCACCCGATCCCTGCTGACAAAATGTCTGGGGTGGCATGGGGTGGGGTATTTTAACAAGTCCTGGTGTTGGGCCAGGCTGGGAAATCCTGAGGAACCACTGCAAGGTGGCCCACTCTCAGCCCAGCTCACAAAGCTTGTAGCTTTTGGCTACAAGTCACCAAATTTCCAGTTCAAAGCATCTTGCCACTTAGGAAATGTAGCATCCTATGTCACTGCCTTTAGCTCTTTTAAGAACTTTTTAAAGGAGAGGACATCTTCCTCCCAAGGCCCCAGCCACTTCTCACATTTCGTTAGACAGAGATTTGTCACGTGACCTCTATTCTCCCAAGTCATTGGCCAGGGAAACTGGGTCTCTAATGTGGTTTCCACCAATTAAAACCCGCCCTTGGGAGATACATTTGTTAGGAGGTAATGCGATCTTTAGAACTCCTGGAGGGCTTCCTGGAAGGGGCATTGGAACTTAGTCTTGCGGAGTAAAGCAGTTTGCCCTTCAAGGAAGGCTTCCAGCAGCCAGTTTCCCTGTCTGCTACTAGGCGCATCTGCCCAGTGAACCCCAGGCTACCTAGGAAGACTGCTACTTCTGTTTCCTACCCACAGGCTGGAAGATAAAGCCAAGGGGCTGGTGGTTGTGATTGATGCCAGGAAACAACCCCCACAGCCTGCTCTGGTCAGCGCCCTGCAGGACACCCAGGTGAGTAGAAGGTGGAGTTCCACCAAGTCTTGGGGTCACCAGGGGACTCTGACATGCCGAGAGCCTTGCGGCTCAGCTAAGAGCCAGGGAGTTTTAGTGGCAACGAACAGAAAACCCATGTGAGCAGACTTAAAGACAAAGGGAGCTCACTGATTGCAACTGGATAGTGCAGGAGTCAAATCCAGCTTCAGGTACGGCTTGATCCAAGGGCTCCAATATTGTCACCAGATCTGGTTCCTCTCTTCATTTCCAGCCTTGTCCTGGGAGAGGACTATTCTCCCATCATACCACGTGCCCCATTCAGTGGCACTTTGACTCTCAGTGGCTCTAAATACACCTGGTCTCATTTAAATACAGTGGGAAAGAGTAAGAGACTGCAGAGGTCCCAGCAGAGGTTTCCTGGTTTCCATTAGTCCTCATTACTTCTGACATCCAGCCTTCAACTGATCCCTGTGGCTCAAATGGACCTCATGAACAGAGGAGGGTGGAGAGAAGAGTTTTCCACGTCACCATTACAGGCAGCAGGGTGGATGGGATTTGGAGGTGCCTGCCTCACGGCACGACCTCCTTGTTGTGTAGATGGGGAAACTGAGGCAGCAGGAGTGGGGCATCTGGGAAGGAAGCTTGGACCTGCTGCTCTCTCGACCCGCGGTGGCTCCGCCTCCAAACATATCATACAAAAGCCTAGCAGTGGGGAGCCCCACACTTGCCTGGGTCCACTTGCTGCATTGTGGGGGTCAGGAGCTCATGAGGGCTCGGGTGGGATGCCCCTGAGGTGGCTCTCTCCAGCAGGCTGTGGTCCTGGCCTCCGGCAGCGCACTGCTCATCCTGGGGGAGAAGGAGGATGCTCTCCGGCTGCAGGTGTCACCTGACATCCAGGTGAGCAGAGGCAGCCCGGGGAGTGGGAGGGGACCTGTTGGGCAAGGGGCAAGAAGAACGGCAGGAATCTCCAGCTAGAAACGGCCTTCAAATGTCCTAGTGTGGGGAATGAAACACGAGGCCCAGTGCAGCTTCTCCAGTCCGGCCTCCAAAGCAGCTGTCACCAAATCAGTCAGTGGATTATGAGGCGCAATCAGAATAGGTGGCCAATGTTTAAAATTTATTACAGCGAAAGACGCAATGCTATTAATCTCCTTCAACTCCCATCCCCCTCTGCACACGCTTATCCCATCGCCCTTGCCACTCTGAAGCAGTTCTGGACGCCCTCCATGAGCGTCCTTACAAGGTGAGATTGAAAACGCGGTGAATGCTGCTCCCGAGCGCCCCCCGACGGCGAGGTGCCTCATAGAAACATGAGGGCAGGTCCTCGTCCCCTGCGTTCACTGGATCTGGGACCCTGCAGCTTCTGGTTCGTCCCGAAAGTCAAAATAACCATGGACGGTAAACATTGTCAGTGAATCCAGGACACCGAGGCAGCCGTGACAGGGCAACCAAAGACACTGCCGAAAGAGGACTCCAGAACGGCTTCAGAACGCAGCAAGGGGGATGGGATGAGTGTGTCCAAGGTGAAGGGGATAGTCCGTGGGGAGCTAATGGCAGTGTGCTCTTTATTGTAATAAAGGGGGTTTGATTTCCATGCTCCCCTTAGTTTTTTTTTCTTTTATTGAGTTTATTGGTACATGTTAGGTATACAGTACAGTTACAGTCATTATTAGGATCTTGAACCTTTACATAACAGGTCTTGGTTCTCCTTTTCCCCCTTGTCCCTGCCCTCCCTTCACCCCCTCTTCCCCTTCCAATGCATTCACCAACACTTTATTTCCATTTTTTTCATTTTCTCATATTTTCCCCTTATTACCCTTCCCATTTGCCCTACACCTTTAGCCTTTTTCTTCCTATTTCACATGGTCATTTATCTCATTGGGATCTTAGGTACTGTTATAGTTTTTCACACCAGAGGAACTATTCGGTATTTACACATGTGTGACTTATGTATTTCACTTAGGAGTATATCCTCAATATGTATCCATTTTCCCATGAATGAATCTAATTTCTCATTCTTTATGGCTGACTAGTATTCCATTTTATAGAAAAACCACATCTTCTTTATCCAGTTTCCTTAGTTTTTTTCACATCTCATACGTCTTTCTCGCCATACCAACAACTCCTGGAAGACACCGCCATGTGGCTGAGAGTTGCACGTGGCAGGAGACCTGCCTGAAAAGCTTCTCCTGTCAGCCTTCCTCCCCCTTTCAGATGGGGAAACCGAGGGTTAAGCCACCCAGCAAGCCAGTCACAGAGCTGGAATCTCCTGACTCAGGGGCCAGTGCATCAACCACCCTCCAGCTGCCCCCCTCTGCATTTCTGTGACGTGGAACTTTGTGGGAAGGAGCCTGTGGCTTCCTTTCATTAGTGCCATATCCCACAAGAGTGAATGTGGGCACCGGCCCTGCCCCGCTTCAGGAAGCAACTCACAAGGTCTCCTTCTTTCTCCAGGTTAATTAAGGAGGCACAGTGTGAGCTAGAGATGTGCTTTTCAAACCTGAGTGTGCTTAGAACATCCAGACTGATTGCCCAGAAAGCCTCTCCTAAAACTGAGGCTCAGCCTCCTCTGTGAGGAGCGGAGTGGTGCTCAGGTAGGAGGACCAAGCACTGAGAAGTCTTGTCGAAGTGAAGGCACTGATGGTCCTGGGACTGCATTTCTAGTGTGCTCAGAGGCAACGCTGGTGCTGCTGACCCACAAGCCACACTCTGAGTAGCAGGGATGACAGACAGGTCTGAAACCCCACAGAACCAACCCAGCCCCAACCCTCAGTCTCCAAGCTATCCTCAGCATAAATCTGAAACTTCACTGCGTGGGAGAAGCCACCACCTACCCGCTTCTCCGTGCCCTGGGGGACACTGTTAGGACTGGTGACTTTTCCCATCCATCCCGAGGAGGAGGCAGTACCTTGGTGGGTCACCAGAAAGCCGTGCAAGTCTCCCAGGGCAGTCTCGTCACAGAGCCAGCTTTGATCAAATTCTGCTATTTCCTGGAGAGCTGTGTTGGGAAAGGGCCAAGCTCAGAGGGAACGAGTGCTGAGGTTGATTAATGATGTCTGCTTTGGGCACAGGTTGGAAGGGTGGCTGTGTATTTGCCATTTCTTAACAAGGGTCTCGTTCTGAATTTTGATTTTTCTGAGCTTGTAGAGCTGGACTCGTGCCAGGGCAGGGATGGAGGCAGGACCTTCTCAAACATCTGTCTTCATAGAGCCTCTGGTCCTCCTGACTCACTTCTTTTGTCTGCAGGTGGAGGTGCTGGCCTCCCTGAAGGCCCTCAGCCACCATGTGGACCCCGACCAGCTGCCTGCAGCTCTGGAAGGCTCCTTCCCCTACTGCCACGGCGAGTGGGTGCAATTCTTCCAGGTGTTTACCCTCACAGCTTTCGCCTTGACTCCCTTTCTTTCCCTTCCCCCCTTCACTGTCCTGCCACCTGGATTCATCAACCCCATTGGGATCAAACACAGTCATTCAACAAACATATATATACTGAAGGCACAGAGCAGAATGATAAGAACTCAGGCTCTGGGGCCAGACTGCTTGGGTTCTATTCCAACTCGGCTGTGTGACCTAGGGTAAGCTACTTACATCTCTGAGCCTTAGCTTCTTCATCCATGAAATGGGGGCGGGTAGTGGGTTTTTTATGAGGGTTGAGTCAGTGTGGATAAAGAGCTTAGATGAGTGTCCGGCAATGCTCAGAGCTGTGTCTGTGTGAACTGAAAGTAGATTTATGGGCATCTGCTCTGTGGCCCCACACGGCCCTGGGAGCTCAGGGTTGGGGTGGGGGGCAGATACCCACCCTCCGTGGGCGGGAGGAAACCAAGAAACTGCCGGTGCTGGGCTCCTTCCCTGCCAGGCCACGATCCCTCCCCTCCACTGCCCCTGCCAGGAATCTTCCATTCCCAAATTACATGAGGGCACCGAGTGGGGGTGACTTGCACAAGGGCACGAGCAGTGCCAACAGCGTAAGGCACAGGGAACACAGCACCTGCTCACAGCTGAGGCCAGGCCACTGTCTCACGTAGGGCACTGTCCCGTGCTCCGGTCATGTTGAGCAGCATCGCTGGCCTGTCCTCAACAATGATGACAGTCAGAAATGTCACTGTGCGTTGCCACAGGTCCCTGGGATGCAAAGTCAACCCCGCTGAGAACCGCTGCTCTTTACTACCAGTCTAACTCCGTGGTGGATTTGGTTTTGGTTAGGGAACCCTCTTTGTACAGCTGTGCCTGGGTTGGAACAGGCTGGACAGTCCACCGAACAGATATGTGTGTTCTACAACCGTGGGTTCAACCACCTGCAGACCGAAGACATCTGAAAACAAAGATTGCGTCTGTGCCAAATGAACACGTACAGACTTTCTCCTTGTCATTCCCTAAACAATACAGCGTAGCATCTACATAGCATTTACATTCCATTAGGTATCATATGCCATCTAGGGATGATTTAAAGTACATAGGAGCTTGTGTCTAGGGTGTATGCAAATGCGACAGCACTTTATATAAGGCACTCGAGCATCCTTGGATCTGTGTCAGTGAGGGTCCTAGGACCTGTCCACCTAACATGCCAAGGGATGGCTGTATATCCAGATTGCCAATGGTGTATCCTGAGAAACTTCCTTTCCTGCTTGTTCCCAGGCTCCATTTCCCATCTCCAGAGACCTCAGCTAACCCAGTAGCTTCTGAACTATACTGCAGCTTTCAGAGCTTTCCTTTCCATTAACTCTTATATGGGCCAGAATATAAAGCTGGTGGCAGTGACAAATTCCAGTATGGTCTGGGCTCTGAGTGCCATGAACAAATTAACCACCAAATCCTCACATGCCATAGGAGGCAGGAGGTACGCTGATCTCCATTTCGCAGAGGAGGAAGCAAAGGTCCAAGAGGCTAAATTACTTACTCAAGACCTCACAGCCTAAGCAGAGCTGGGCTGAAGTGGGACCGAGCCAAGGATGTGGGTTTCACCCTGCCTTCCCCCTCCTCAAGGTCTCCCTGCTGGGTTCAGGGGTGACTTAGACCTGTCTTCTTTCTCCCCCTTCTCATCCCAATACCAGTGATTCTAGTCCAATGTGGGGTCCTCCAGGACAGGGGCACCATCATTTCACAGGAACTTGCGAGACGTGCACATTCTCATGTCCACCCTAGAGACACTGCAGTGGGAACTCTGTCCTGACGCCTCTCTGTGTCCTCTGGGGCGGGGCCAGCAGCTTCCTGGCTGTGCCTGACACCAATCTGGCCTCTATCCTGCAGAAGGTGGATCCTTTCCTCGCTGAGCTTCAACGGGCCTCCTCCCTGCTGCGGGCTTCCATCGAGGAGTTTGAGAAGGGCGAGCCCCCCGGGGGGGTGCAGGTGAGCCTGGGCCACGGGGCAGGGAAGCCACACCACACCCCAGACGCTACGGGCCACGCTCAGTGGTGGGGGTAGCCAGGGCGGCAGAACCATCTCTGTCTTTCATTCATCCACTTGGCTAATATTTGCTGGGCACCTGCTGTGCCAGACTGATTCGCCTCTGCCCTGGCAGAGCTCACAGTGCAGTGGTACAGGTGGTGATTAAACAGCAAACCAAGAAATGGACAGGTGGTTACAGACTGTGCCCAGATGCCATGGAAGTAAGACTGAGAACCACGGCCGAAGGATGGGCTCTCTGAAGAGGTGCTCTTTAAGTTGAGGGCTGCAGCTCAAGAAAGAGAAGGGCACCTTTGAGAAGGGTGGCGCTCCAGGCAGAGGATAAATATGTGCAAAGCCCTTAAGAGGGGAACAGGAATAACTTGAAGGTCAGTGTGAAGCAGAGCAAGTGAACAGAAAGGAGAGAGCACTGAAGGCTCTTCCAAGTCAAAGACCAGGCCCTGGAGCTGGATTCCATTATAAGTGGGCAGGAAAGCCACTACTTTAAGCAAGGGGGGTGATCAGATTTGTACTTTTCAGTTGCCATGTGGAGAACAGACTGTAGGGGGAGCCAGAGGGCAGCAGCGGGATACTGCAGCAAAGAATAGGATGGGTGCTCCCACAGGAGATACAGTTACCATGGTGATGAGGGGAGGCGTGGCTTGAGGAGAGGCATTAGAGATAAAAGCACAGACTCTGGACAAACAGGAGAAGTTGGGCTTGATCTTGATGTGGGGAGCCCAGGAGGAAAGTGAGGACTGGTCCTCAGGTTACCTCCCACTGCTGACAGGAGGCCACCAGGTGTCTGAGCAAGTCCAAGGAGCTGATGGAGGCCGTGTTGAGAGACCCAGGTCTGCTGGGCCTGCAGCAGGAAGGTGGCGCCACCCTAGCCAGGCTGCAGTGTGAGGCCAGCAGGCTGGACTCTAACCCTGACATCAGGTACAGACACCCAGGCCTTTCCCTCCCCAACCCACCCAACCCACCCTGTGCCCTAACCTGGGAGCTACCGGTGGCAGCACCAGCCAAGGGGACTTGTAGAGTGTCCGCATGGAAGCCGGAGGCCCTCACTGGGCTTTGGCAAGTCCCTTGGCCTTTCTCTGCCATCCCCCCTTCATCGCTGGCCTTCTTCACCCCAGGGTGGGCATCACAGGCAATCTCCCAGCTTCTGCTCACCCTTGTGGACCAAGCCCTCCTCTGATCCAGACACGGGGCCAAGCCCTCCAAATGCCCATCTCACTGTGAAGCCCTTGCTGTCTTCATTTGGAAGGTGCTTCCTGGGGCTCTGTGAGGTGACAGTGGCCCACTGGGGAGCTGAGCCAGGACATCCAAAAACATAACCCTCCACGTCTTGCACCCTCACCCCTGTGAGCCTGACAGGGGAACTGCAGTGTGCCAGAGTCGATGACAGACACAGCATGCTGGCAGGTTGGGGGAGGGGACACTCAGCACCGTCGAGGTAGAGCTTCCCCAGCCTGGAAATCAGAGCTCCAAAGTGCTCTAAAATCTGAAATATTTTGAGCCCAAGTAGAAAGTTTATGCCCAATATTATTTTTTAAACATCCTATAAAATGACCTTCAAGCTGTGTAAAAAGTTATATATAAATCTTGCATTTAGTCTTGAGTCCCATCCCCGAGATATTTCATGTGTATGCAAATATTCCAAAATACAAACGCTTCTGGTCCCAAGAGAAGGGATACTCAACCTGTGAATAAATTGGTCGTCATTTGATTTGAAATATTCTCACTCTTAAGACACAGCTACTGGGCTGGGGATTTAGCTCAGTGGTTCCCCCACCTGCCTCGCAAGCACAAGGCCCCGAGTTCGATTCCCGGTACCAAAAACAACATCAACAGCAAAAAACACAGCTACTTATGTTCAGGAGTCAAGAGCAAAGTTTGTATAAAGTTTTAACAGTTAGTTATTGAGCACCCACATAGCATTAGCGCGCATACAGCACTGTTCTAAGGAATTGCAAATATTAACTCATGCGATTCCCGCCCTTTCAGCATCATCCTTATGTTACAGTGGAGGACGGTGAGGTTCCGAGCTGGTGACTAGCGCAGGGTCCCACAGAGGCGTGTGGTGTCTCCAGGGCTTGAGCCCAGGCACTCAGGCCCCAGAATCTTGAACAGGTCCCCTTGGGCTGCACCCTGCATTCTGGGGCAGGTTCACAAAAATGGGAGCCCAGGTACCACTGGGCCTGGAGCCCCTCTCAATGCCCGGCGGGGCTGGCACTGTTCTTCCTCAGGGTCCCGGTCCCAACCTCACCTTCCCTGCCCAGCCCCGGCAACCTTGGTCCTTATGGACCCGTGGCTGACTTCATCTCCACCAGGGGGCGCTGTGGGACTGCGCGAGCAGCTGTGTGTGGTTGCTCCGCGCTGGACCAGGGCCTGCCAATCCCTCCTCTCCCTCTCCAGCCTCCTGCAGCTGGCATTTCTGGCATCCGACCGTCTGCTTCACGCAGTCTAAGCCCTCACCCCTTTTTCAGAAGGTAGCGACCTGTGGGAAGATTCAGTCAGACGTGGAGGGCCAGGCAGAGCATTGCCGGTTTGGAAAAGCAGGCTTTTCTTTCTTTTTCTCTCCCCCAGCCCTTTTCTTTCTTCTTTCTTCACGTTTTCTCTTTCTTTATTGAAGCACTAGAGGTAGAACCCAGGGCCTGACACATGCTAGGTAAGTGCGCTACCACTGAGCTACATCCACAGCTCTTTATGAAAAAAATTTTAAACTGTGAGACAGGGTCTTGCTAAATTGCCCAGGCTGCCCTTGAACTTGCAATCCTCCTGCCTCAGCCTCCCAAACACCAGGATTACAGGTGTGCTTCACCACGCCTGGTAGATCTTCTCTTTTTCTTTTTCCCAGTAGCTGGGTTTGAACTCAGAACCTTGCGCTTACAAGGCAGGTGCAGAGCCACTGAGCTAAATCCCTGGCCCCTCTATTTTTCTGATATCCTTCCTTTCATCCTACCATCTCTATGCAAGAATCCCATCTACTCCCTTTGTGTTTTGTGGGCTTGGCTATTTTTTAAAAGTCTGTGCAGAGATAGCTCTGGCCTGGTTCCACGAGTGAGAGTCACTGTCCCCTCAGGACCTCAGTTTTCCCACCTATAAAATGGAGAGGGGGCAGGGCAGCAACCTGTCATCGTTGCAATGGAATTCATAACCGGCTGACCAGTGTCCTGTGTGGCTCCTGTGTGAAGCACTTTGCTGCACGAGTGTGGCCCTCACGCTGGTTGCCCCAGCACCTCCTGAGGAGCTATAGAGACTGCCCAGAGCCTGGCTCGGCTGGCCTGGGGTGGAACACGGGCACTGACATTTCTGTGAGCTTGCAGGGCAGGCTATGGTGGGCAGGCAGGGCGGAGGGCTGGGGAGTTAGATCATTCTGTCTCACATGTGGATTCTGTTACTGTCCTCACTTCACAGATGACAGAGACATTGTGCAGATCCCACCTGCAAGGTGGCAGGGTTGGGTCTTGAACCCAGATCTGTCCTGCTGGTTTTGCGCCCTCCTAGGGAAGGGGAAGAGCATTTCACTTCCTGCTGTGTCCTCCGGTCCTCGTGGTCCCATACAAGGCTGAAGTTCAGAGAGGCACAGGGACTGGCCCAAGGTCACATAGCAAGTCAGTAGCTGGAAACCGGACCAGGGTCACAGAGTTGGGGAGCTGGGCTGGGCTAGGCAAGAGTAGGGTGGGCTTGAGGGCAGCATCACAGGCTCTGTCTCATTGTCCTCCACCTCCCAGGAGCCATCTGGCTGAAGCAGCTGCCCTGTACAGCCTTGTGGATGAGCAGCTTCACATCCTGGTCACCACATCCAACCACCTCCTGGGGAGGCTGGAGCTCCGCATCCGCCTGGGCTACCTGGAGGCTGCCATCCGCCAGGTGAGGGGGGAGGCTGGCCTGGGGGATGTGGGGCCAGGCTGCTGCCCTCCACCCAGGAGGCCCTCTTCTCCACCACCCTGGCTAGGCAGGTTGTTATCTAGTTAGGTCACCAGGCTGGCACCCTAGGGACAGGGAGCATGGCATGGCATTCGGTAAGTGCTTAAAGGGGGAAGACGTCACCCTAAGAGCTGCACTTATTGAGCACCAACTGTGTGCCAAGTCCTGGGCCAGAGCCTTTGTGTATACTTCACTGCTTTCCAATTTCATCTCTTATCAGTGGTGCAGGGAGGTCGTTAGGGTTTCTCCCATTGTACAGATGAGGAAACTGAGGCTGGGAGGCAGTGCCGCCTGCCCATGGCTGCACACCTGGAGTCCGATCCTGGAACCTGCACTGCTGCCACCTTTCTGGATGCTGGTGTCTGATCACTACACCCTTCCTGCTGGGAGTCCAGTCCCAGCTTTCTGGTGTCCAGTGCCTCCGTTTGTGATTGGGGGTGATTGCCTGCTACCTTGGGCTTTGTGAGGGCACAGTGAGTTAGTCTGGCTCTTTAACATACCCCAGAGGAAGGCGGGAACTTGCACTCCTGGATGAGAAGCCTTTGGTACCCTTTGTCCCTCACTGGACCTTCATGTGTACTCCATTTCACTACCGGTAAACTGAGGCCAGAACAGGGACGTGACCTCCTGGGTTTACAGCAGGCCCAGACCCCTTGCTCTGCAGCTGATTGCATGGCCCCAGGGAAGAAGAGCTCATCACCCCTAGGGCATCCCTTTTATGACTGGGTGGTAGTGAGTGTCACATCGAATGAGCCAAGACCTGCCACCCTGTGACTGTGTGCAGGATGCCCAGGTCACATCCTCTCCCTGGGTCCTGCTCAGGCTGGGAGTTTGTTCAGATGTTTGAAGAACACGCCCTCCCCACAGCTCCTGCCAAGAACTGGCCAGGTTCCTGTCCAGGGTGGTGAAAGACTGAGTCAAGAAGACCTTGGCCTCCCAGAAGTCAGGGAGCTGGCCCAGTGTCTCCCCCAGCAGTCCCTTGTGTCCAATGTTCCCCTGTCCAGGTCAGCGACTGGATGGAGCAGGAAGGGAGCCAGTGCCTGCAGGCGCTCAGCCCCGAGGATGGAAGTATGGAGACAGTGGCACAAGTCCATGCCGAGTTCGAGGCCTTCTTCCTGCAGGCTGCTGTGCGTTCCAGAGGGAGTGGAGAGGGTGCTAAGGGGGTGGTCCTGCTAGGGCAAAAGGGTGCAGGTGGAAAGTGCAAGGAGACTTCCAGACCGTGTGAAGAATAGGCTGGGGCTCCAGAGAACCCAGCTGAGATGATTCCACCTCCAGGAAGCCTTCCAGATGGCGAGGTGCAAAGGGCACTCAGTTCCAGAGCAGTTCGTAAAATTCATATCCCAAAGCCTTGCCCCAGACCCCTAAGCCAGCTTCAGAGAGTAGATGGGGAGAAGCCAGAGGCAGGGTACCTCAGCCCATCCAGCCCTTAGGGTGGTGGGTGGGGCCCAGGGGCAACAGGTACACTGACAGAGAGAACTAGGGGATGCAAAGGAAAAGCCTCAGATGCAGACTTGGAGGCCAGAGATCCCTGCCAAGGTAAAGGCCTGGACACTGTCCAAGGCACAATGGCAGCTCCTAGTTGTCCTGCACTTGCTGAGCCTGCAAGGGGTGCTGTAGGACCAAACTGTAGAGGAGGAGACTGAAACTCAGGGTGGTTCTGAAGTGGGGTGGTAGGAGGTCCCCGACCTCGAGGAATCCCCAGGCAGGAGCTGAGAACCCCTGCCGTCCCCTCCTAGGCCCAGTACCGCCGTGGCCTGGAGCTGTCCAAACAGGCAGCCCAACTGGGAGCTGCGGCCAGAGGGGCTGGTGAGGCTGGAGGCGAGGGTCTCCCAGGGCTGGGGGCCTTTGCCGCCACCCAGAGGGCCTTTCAGGCCAAGCTGACTCACTTCTACATGGCGGCTGAACGGCAGCGCACAGACCTCGACACACTGCTACACTTGCATCGCTTCTGCAAGAAGGTGAGCCCTGCAGCCTGCGGCCCGCCTGTCCGCACACACCCCTCTCTGGGCTGGGGTTGTGGTGACAGGTGGAGGCCTGGAAGCAGCCCTTGGCTCTTACTGTGACTCAGTCCCACAGTCCTGTGAGGGGCGAGGGAGAACTGGGTCAGGTGGCTAGCAGAGCCTCTTGTGAACACCCCGCACTCTGACTGGACACCAGTGCTGCTCCCATTGCACAGATGAAAAATCCGAAGCCCAAAAACAGGCTGATTGCTCAAGGTTGCCCAGAGTGTTAGGGATCAGGCAAGATTTAACTTAAGGCCTCCTTGCCCCTCTTAAACTCATACTGCCAAACTCCTCATTTTTCTGATAGGGAAACTGAGAGTTTGGGGGACAGAGGAGCTGCCTGGAGATCCAGAAACCTCAGGGCTGCCCCTCGAATTGTCACTAGGGACAGAGGGTGGGAAGAGCCTGACTCCCACATCCCAGCTGTGAGGCTGGCCCTGCACGCAGGGACAAGAACACAGGATGCTCGGAGGGCGTAGGAAGGACCCGGGTTCAAGCATGCATGCCCAGGGCCAAGAGAGGATAGTGAGCTCTCTGTCTCTGGGAGGCAGTGGGCAGGACAAGCAGGTGTCAGTGGTGCCAGTGAAGGCGCCACATGCACAGCTGTGCAGGTCTTAGGGAGCAAGGAAGAGGCAGAATCCGGGACTCAAGAGTCAGGGCCACGTGTGCCCACGTGGGCTGTGTGGCCTCAACAGCACTGCACTGCTCTGAGCCCCGGCTCCGCAGGGTCCCTGATGATGGCGACAGCTGATGCTTCTGATGTGTCAGGCACTGTTCCAGCCATTTCACATCTGTTTTCTTATCACACCAGCCCGGTACCAGCGTTATACCTGCTTTACACAGGAGGAACTAGAGAGATCGAATAACACCCAGGGTCACACAGCTGGGAGAGCGGAAGAGCTGAGATTCAAAATCAGACCACCTGGCTCTAGTGCCGGCCCTCCCAGGTAGGGTCTGACTCAGATCAGCTGTCAGTAGCCCCCAGCACAGGGGCGTTCCACTTCAGGATCGCTGTTAATATCATTCTTATTATATGGAGGGGGAAGAATGCCAGGTCAGGGCAGGGTGCCCAGCAGCAGGAAGTTTCATTCCCTTGCTCACTGATTTCTGCCCACTGCAGCCCCAGAGGCCTTCTATGGATCCACTCAACCTGCTGCAGCTCCAGGGCTTTTGCACACGCTGCTCCCCTGCCTGGGAAGGCCTCCCCTGGCCGGGCTGGCTCTTGTCTGTCCTTCTCCCTCAGCTTCTCCAGAGGCCCGTTCTGACCACTTGGCCTCTCTGTTCTCTCGTCACCTGCTCCGTCGCTCCAGGGCTTGTTGTGATCTGAGATGACTCCGCTGCTTTGTCACTTCCTCGTCTCCGCTGTGCCCCCTTGGAGGTGGCCAGCGCAGGAGATGCACTCTGAGCTGGGGGCGGGGGCTGGCCTGGGGAGTGAAGGAAAGTGAAGACAGCAGTCCCAGGTGATCCTTAAGAAGGTGGCATCGGTCCCAGGCTAGAACTGGCCCTGAGGAAGGCGAGGCCCAACTCAGCAACTCCGGCTGTGTGACCCAGGCTAGGTGCTGCTCCTCTCTGGTCCTGACCTTTTCTCTGTGCACCATGGACTGGACTGGATAGTTTTTTGAGTCAGTCATTGTCTACATCTGTCTAGCTTGTCTGGAAAGGTCCAGACAGACAGACAGACAGGGCAGTCCACTGGCGGGTTCAGCCCCAGGTGGGCACCTGTGTACAGCAGCTTCGGTGCTATGTAATAATAACACAATTGTGCTGCTAACGGAGATTTACGGAGCCCTTTCCCGGCCTGAGCTCCATGTGCTGCCATGAATATGAAGCCATTTATCTAAAGACAAGTTCCCTTAATCCGCAGAAAGACGGTCTCCATGGAGGAAATGGTTCTGCCGTCCCACAGCCTAGCAGCTCGCTGTCGGGCTCTAAATTAATGGAGAGGGAGATTAGGTTTTTCATGAGCTCGGGAGGGCCTGTGGGGTTCTTTGCAGCCTGTAGATATTTTGTGGAGGAATTGGGGACAGGCAGAATCACAAGATGGGCAGAAGCCCCACTAGAGTGAGAGAACTCAGGGCCTGGCTGGGCTGACTGTCCTGCCACACCTGGGCCAGTTTCTCCTTCATGCACAATTCCTCTCTGCCCGAAGAAACCAGCTCCTCCCTGACTTGCTATGTGACCTGGGGCAAGTTATTTCACTGCTCTGAGCCTCAGTTTCCTCCTCTATAAAATGGGCTGCTGGCCTAGTTCAGTGTGATCATACATGAGACCCACAAACAGTTGGCATTTCATTCACCTTAGCCAGACTCCTCTCTCAGGGGTTAAGCGAGTCTCAGGGTCCACATTTGCAGCTTTTGTGAGGCTTTTCACGATTGCTGCAGCTCCCCCGAGAAATTCTTACAGGAGAAACAGCCCCAGAGAGGGCAGGTCCTACTGGCCCTTACTGTTGAAGGTTCCTAAAGAGCCCCAGAGTCCTGGAAGCTGTTGCTAGGTGGTGAGTGTTCGTAGCCCAGGATAGACAGGTAAACCACTGTTACCCTGATCAAAAGAGAAAACTACCACCAAGCTGAGGGCCTCTAAATTCACGGGCACTCATCAGTTCTGGGAGCGAAGTTCTTGCAGGGTGTCCCCGCTGCTCAGATAGGAACCCTGTCCCTGTGGAGTCCGGCACCCCAATGGCATCCCCACCTCCCTCTCTGTCACCCCTAGATGACCTGGTTCCACATGGACTGCCAGGACCTGGTGAGCCAGCTCAGGCTAGGCAAGGCACAGAGGGCCAGCCCTGGGGACCAGCGCCGCCTACACCGCTACCTGCAGCGTCTGATATCTGAGTTCCCTGCGGAGAAGTTGGCAGCCATGGCACTGCAGGTGGCCTCCCTGAGCCGGGCGGGCCTAGGTCAGGACCTGTGGCAGGAAGCCCGGGGGAGACACCAGGAGATCCAGAGCCTGCTCAAGAAGGCGCTGGCCCACTGCTCTTGCCCGGCAGACTCCACTGCCCACTTGGAACCCTCAGAACCAAAAGGGGCAGCATCCAAGGGCTGGGGTCTGAGTGGAGAAGTGGCTTCCAAGGGGAAATGGGACCTGCCCCTGCAGGACTCTTTGGGTATGGATCATTTGCCAAAACGCTGCTGGCCTCCTTGGGCTGCCAGAAGCCGGCAGAACAGAACTCTCCAGGCAGACCCTCCGTGCCTCAGCCAGGTGGTAAAGGCTGATGACACCAGAGGCTCCCGGGAGCTCCTGAAGCACTCTCCTGTCGCCCTCTTCTCCTGGCAGTGGCTCCCCAGAAAGAGCCAGGTCTCCTGCCCCACGGGGGACAGCTTCTCCTCAGAGGGTACAGACTCACAGACATCTCTGGAGGACTCGCCCCAAACAAGTCCACCTGCATCCCTCTAACTGGGGACACCCCTCGTGACACCAAGCTCTGGGGTGGCTGGCACAAGACCATCTGGAGGGAGAGCTGGGGCACCCTGGTCAGTCCCTTGGACACTTGGACAGCTGGACTGTGCTAGGAGGACAGGAACTGTGCCCCTGCTTCTGGCTCCAGAAAACTCCAGGAAGAGCCGCTTCTCACACATGCAGAATTGGGGATGTGGGAGCCAGGACCCCCATGCAATAAAGCGTTTGTCAGCCCTGTCACTCCAGCATCTCCTCGTGGAAGGCGTGTTGGTGCCGATGTGGCCAAGAGCTCCCTTTCAGGCAGCCTAGCACACTCCTCCAGTGCTGGTGGGGTGGGCACCAGAGCCACCGTGGTTCTGCTACAGGGTACAGCACACATGGGCTCTTGTCTTAGGGTCACAGGGAAATAGACTTGTGACAAGGACTTGAGTGTAAGTGCTTTTGGCAGTGACCCCAGGACCCAGGTCGGTCTGAGACAGGAGTAAAACAAGGAAGTGGAACAGATTTCCACGTGGGCAGCTGGAATGCCGTCCTGCTGGGGGCTTTTGGGAGAGGGCAAGGAACACAGGTGCACAGCTGAGCCTCACCTGAGGGCCAGGGGTGTGGGTTAAGGCACTTAGAGTTGGCACCATCGATCACAGGCTCAGTGTCCACCTGAGGGGTCTCACTGAAGTGACAGACAGCTGTGCACTTGCAGGTAACGGTGAGGGTTACTGTTAGCTCCGCAGCTCCATCTCACTCAGCTTCTCCCGAAGGCAGGGACCCCCTGCTCAGCCAGGGAACCCCACAGAATCTTGACCTTGTACCCAAAGAGAATTCCTCCCCTGAGGTCCTGTGTCTTCACCTCACTGCTGTGTCCCGGATGCAGCATCTCCCATCCCCACCCAGGCCCTTGCTTCCTTTTCAACACAGTGTCATTAGGTGCTGTGGGGGCTGGGGCTGGAGAGGAGGCACCCCAGCAGGTGGTGGGGGACAGCAAGAAAGGCCTTGTTCCAGGTAGGGTATCCGGAAGGCTTCCAGACCTTTCGCTCAGCCAGAGGAGCGCCCCAGTGGCCCCACTGAGCATCTCGGTGCTGACAGTGCTGGTCCCGTGAATTAGTCTGTATTGGTCTCCAAGTCCAACTGATAGCCTAGCCTGTTTCCCAGGCCCCAGATGAGAGTGTGGACACACATCTATTCATAAGCTGTGGAAGGGGAAGAGGGCCAGGAACTTTCCAGAGTCATCTCAGCAAAAGGTCATGTACACTCAAGGCCCCAGATGGCTGCAGGAATCTTTCGCTAGCCACAAGATTTCTCCAAGTGGGCTGTAGCCCTCCTGCCTCAGCACCATGAGTGGAAATGATGACAAGGCAGCTCTCTGGGGGAACCCACCCCAGACAACTGAACTCGGGCTCAGGGCTGGGTGCCTGGAGGTGCATTCGGAGCCACCTGCTGGGTTCTTTCCCATGCCGCTCGATGAGGTGAGGGGTGTCTTATTCCATAATGTGCTGTGATCACAGAACACCATGGCCTGGGACATTTGTGTACAGTAGGAGTTTATTTGGTTCATGGTTCTGGAGGATGGGAAGTCAGAGACGGAGGGGCCTCCTCTGGCAAGGGCCTGAAGCCTCACACTGGGAGAGAGGGAAGGGGGAAGCCATCCTTTACAAAGAGGCCACTCCAGCATCAATCCCTTCACAGCCCTCGTGACCTCGTCGCCCTGTAAAGATCCCACCTCTCGGCCCTGAGCACTGGGGAGAAAGTTTCCAGTAAGTGAAGGGACACATGGAAGCCACCCCCCTTGCACGTCCTACTGTTGCACATCCAGACAGGCCCAGGGATGCTCAGAGCTTTGATCAGCCCATCTCCACCCAGGCCTGGCGCCTCAGAGGGGGGTCGAAGGCTCTTAAAACACTGTTGCCATGGAAACGGGATGTAGCCAGTGAAGACCACAGGCAGGGAGCTGGGAAACCTGGGGCACAAGGATGGAAACTGACTTCTGAGAGACCACAGCTACTGCAAGAGAGGAAGGGGCTAAAGGAGAGATGAATGTTATAAGAATCTTTGGGTGGGAAGGGCCCCAAAGGTCACCTTGTGCATCTTTCCGTCTCCACGAAGAACTGCGCACCAACAACCTCCCTGCCCACAGGAAACACAGAGATGCTGAAATGAAGGATAACAGCGAACAATGATATCTGAACATCACACTAACAGCCAACATTTGTTTTGTACTTCCATTGTGCCTAGCTCTGTGCTAAGCCCCTTAAAGGCCCCACGAGGCTGATATCCGCTCTCTCCCACTTCCTGAGGAAGAAATTGGGACTCGGAGTTGTTTGGAGGTGGCTTGCCCAGTGTCATAGTAAATGGCAGAGCTGGATTTACACAAGGCCTCGGACCACTTTCCAGCAAGCCTGGGCTAACTGTGGGGTCTCAGCGGCCGTGGATTTGTCCCCTCAGCAATCCTGCTGTACCTGACCACTGCTGCGCGCCTGAGGGACCTGGCTGGGTTGGGCTGGGCTTTGTCCTCTGGGCAGCGCTTACATTTGTCCTCTTCTATATGAGGCAGTGCTGCAGAATGGTCAGTGCCACAGGCTCTGGCTCTAGGCTGACCCAGTTCCTGCCCAGGCCCCACTGCTTACAAGCTATGTGTCCTTGTCTAAGTGAGTTCTCTCTCTGAGCCCTGGTTTTCCCACTTATAAAATGCAAACAATTAAATCTCAGACACTTGTTGTAAATAAGTTAACTTTCCACAGAAGATTGCCTGGAACATAACAAATGCTCATTAAATGGTATCCAGTACTACATTTTAGCACTATCCCTGCCAGCTCTACTTTCATTAGGGGGAAAATTGAGGAAAGAATCTCTCCAGAGACCCCCAATAAATTCCCCTATTGATTCCCAAAGAGCTTTTCACTCAATGAATTGTGAATTCCCTAATCTGTTTTCTGAATCTTCCGTTGTCTCTCAAAGGCCAAAGGGGCCTTGTTAACGGCCTTGGCTCAAACCTGCCATCCTCACTCATGGGAATTCCCTACAAGTGACCACAGCAAAGCCTCAGTCCCCAAGGGATCAGCTTGAGGAGGCCTAGGCCACTGTGCCCTCCATGGGACTTCATGACAAAGTTTACGGCCTGCGCTGGTAGGAAGAAGATGGAATTTACAAGGAATCCAAGTCTGCCAGCGACGTGATGGAACATCCTACGATTCAGGACCCTTCTTCAGACTTGGGTTGGCAGGCAGAGGGGCATAAAGACCCATGTCCTGGGAGTCAGGACCTTAGGGCTATTTTGCCCTGGGTGACCCTGGAGAGGTGGCTTTGTCTCTGTAAAGCTCGGTTTCCCCACCTATTCAATGCATGCGTAGGATGAATAAGGGTCCTTCTTTCCCTGGGAATCAGAGAGCCCTTCTTCTGAGCCTCAGCTCAGTAGCTGGGTACCTCTGACACATGGCTGCCCACAGTTTCCCTGCCATTCACTGAGCTTGTCAAGCCTGCTGGGTCAGGATGAGGTCTCTGGACCCCTGAGTACCACACTAGCATTTTCCTCTCCAGAGTAGTGGCGTCTTGTGAAGGAGCAGAACTTTGAAAGTCTGCTGGGCTCCGACGTGAGGCAGAGGTAGGACTGAGCCCATACCGAAGTCTCGGCCCTCTACTGTTCACAAAGCACCACTTTGTCTATCCATGTCCTCAGCTGATATTTGCTTCAACTCTGAGGAGCATGGGAGCCATACTCTGGGATGTCCCCATTTTGCAGACGAGAAGATTGGGCCAGGAGAGGGGAGATGGCTGGCCCAGGGTCACACATCCAGGAACAGGTTGGGCAGGAGAAACCTCGATCTGGATGTAGTTCGGATCAGTGCCATGTTCCCCGGGAGAGAGGGTACACCTCCACTCAAGCATGTTGTCTGCCTGAGTGGGCACCCCACACCCTCCTGCCCATTAGTTACCCACTTCAGACCCAGACAGGACAGCTGGCTGAGGTCAGGCATAGTCTGACCTCATGAAACAGAGCTTCTATGTTCTCTAGAGGCTGTGAACTGGCCTTCAGCCCAGGCCAAGCCCGTCTTGCCTGAAACCCCACCCTCTTTCCTCTTTCTTTGAAAAATAGCTGTCAGGGGCTGGAGTTCACAAGCCCCTGGGGAATGTGTCTCTGGCTGGACAGCAGGACTCCTTGGGTCCCATTCTCTAAGGCTCAGACACTTTGGGGGCTCCAGGTGGTGAACTTCTGCACTCCTTCGGGTCTCATTTTCCTATTTGTGAAACAGGCCGTGTCACTGGAAAATAATAAGAAGTATATATTTGGTCTCTGTCCCTGGTTCCTGGCTCACAGGTACTAAAACCCTTGAGGTTCTCAGAGTGAGAAGAGTTTCTTGTGTACACTAATGAGAGGCCCAATAGCTTCAGGATGGGAGCTGCTCACTAGAATGACCAAGGCAGGGTTAGCAGGTGGGAACTCGGCCCCGCCTCCTCAGTTCTCAGGAGCGGGGAGGGGACGAGGGTTGATTTCACCAGTGGCCAATGCTTCTTCAGTCGTGACCATAATGAACTTGATAGAAAAGCTGACAGGACTGTGTCCAGGGAACTTCCGGGAGCTGAGCACAGGAGAGACTGGGGGCAGAGGGCCCAGACAGGGCATGGAAACTCTGTGCTCCCTTCCCACATGCCTTGTTCTAGCACCTCTTCCGTCTGGCTGCCCATCTGAACCCTTCGTAGAATCCTGTATAACAGTATACATTAGCGTTTCCCTGAGTTCTGGGAGCTGCTCCAGCATATTAGCTGAACCTAAGGAGGGGGAAGTGGGTACCCCAATTTATAATCTGTTGGTCAGAAACACGGGTCGCAACCCACGGCTTATGACTAGCATCTGCAATGGGGGACAGTCTTGCAGGATTGAGCCTTTAACTTGTGAGATCTGACTCTAATTCCAGGTAAACAGTGTCAAATTGACTTGAATTATAGGACAACCAGTTGGTTGTCACTGGAGGATTGTGTGGTGCATGGGGACCCCCACGACCACACACACGTGTGTCTTATGTACAGATGTATTCTGTGTTGTGTGACTATAGAAGAGAGTAGGAAAGAATGGCTTGTTTTTTTCCCTTCAGTGAGTGGATTGGACAAGTCCTGGGACATAGAGCTCCTGATCTGCCTCTCAATCCTGTCTCCTCTCCACACACTGACCATCCATCCAGGTCCCAGGGTGGAAAGCCACGAGTTATCCTTAAACCTCTCCCAGTGCCTCTAAATCCACTGGGAAACCCAAAGGAAAAATGACAATGAAAACAACATTGAAGGAGTCTTTCAAAATAGAGTCAGGAGGCCAGCAAGGAAGGAGAACTAGCACACAACTCCAGCTGTGACGGGCGTGTGAACTCTGGGTAATTCTGGCCAAGGCTCCCAGGACAGATTGTCACCCTGTGCCCTGAGACTCGGGGTGTGTGGCAGGAGGGCATCAGACCTGTGTTTTATGGACTCTTCATATACATACTTCCCTGTGCATGCATCCTTTTCATAGTTTTCTGCCAGTCATGTGACCCCTGCACCTGTTCTTAACTCCAACAGGAACTTCCCCATAAAGGAATTGTCATTACTTTGCAATAAATCACACATAAGCTGCTACCCTTCTTACTTTCTTTGGGAAACTGATTCAGAGATATATAAAAACTTGTGTCTCCCAAATTGTAACTCCTAAGTCCTTAAATAAAGTCCTGATGCTCTTATCATCTCTGACTTGGAGTTGATCAACAGCACCTCCAATGTCTAATCTACTGCCTCCCTTTTCACTTACCCCATCTTCAGTCCAGCCTCCATCCCCTCTCCCCTGGATAACTTCTGTAGAACAGCATCCTCGATGGTCTTCCTGGAGCCTCGCTGAGCACGCTCTGACCATTTTCCACACAGAAACTGCAGGGGTCTTTGCATGCGTCAGATTGGGATCACCCCGCTTCACACTGCCCAGTGGCATCTCCTACCTCGCCAGATGAAAAAGGCCTCTGCCCACAGCTTTAGTCTCATCCCAGTCTCCATGAGTCCCAGTAACACTTAACTTGCTTTCAGTTTTCTCAGGCCTTCCAATGCCTTTCTGAGGTCAGGCTCCCCAAAAGTAGAGCTGGAGATAAGATTCAGATGCAGATGATTCACTGAAGAGGTGATCACAAGGAAAACCAGGAGGGGAAAGGTGGGAAACTCTGGAGAGTAATTTACACCTCTTAAAACTTCAGTCTCTCTACAAAATTGTGTGACACAAAGCAGAGTCAGAAAGCCTGAGATCAGACATTGGAAAAGAGTTGCAAGAGTGAACCTGTTGAAGACAATATTCATATCAAAAATATGCAAAAAGCTCTCACAACTAAATAATTGTGATTTTTAAATCCCAACTGAAAAATGGGCAAAGGATCTGAATAAATATTTCTCTAAAGAAGATATATATATATATATATATATATATAT